>NW_027041939.1:600000-1001096 GCF_035927965.1 Recurvomyces mirabilis | reverse complement strand
ATCCTCTCGAGTATCATCTCTGCTATTCCGACCTCTGCAGCTCTTCCAACTGGAGCCGGTCTCTCCGTTGGCGCCTCAGTAGCGCCGACATCAGTTGGCGTATCGCTCGGTGCATCGAACGTTCTCCCAACCTCCCTCCTGCCGTTGCCTACATCGGTGGGCGTCTCCGTAGGCCTCGGATTACCCACGGTCCTGCCTACCTCGCTCATACCCACGGCTCCTCTGTCGTCTATCATTGCGAACAACCCGACCCTCATCGGCTCGACAGCCATACCCACATCGCTCGTGCCCACTTCTTTGTTGAGCTCGGTTCTCAGCGCCAATCCGACCCTTCTGCCGACCACTGTAGGCCTTCCTACCGCTTTGCCCACCGCAGTGATCCCCTCGCAGGTACTGTCCTCCATTATCGCTAGCAACCCTGCGCTCGGCCTCTCCACAGCTATTCCCACCTCAGCACTTCCAACGGCGGTCATCAGCTCCGTGCTCTCCGCATTTCCAACTCTGATCCCGACGACTGCGCCTGGCGTGTCCCTCGGCGTCTCTGTTGGCCTGCCAACCGTTTTGCCAACGAATCTCCTGCCAACATCTGTGCTCTCTTCTCTTGTCTCTGTCGATCCAGGCCTTGGAGCATCGACCGCTCTGCCTACATCATTGATTCCGACCTCAGTGATTAGCTCAGTGCTCTCGGCCAACCCAACGCTCGTCTCAACCAGCCCTATCCTCTCGGTTGGCGCCTCTCTTGGCCTTCCATCGCTACTCCCTACCAACGTCCTCCCTACAAGCATAGTGGCCTCGATCGTCATCGGGAACCCTTCGTTGGTCCAATCGACGGCGCTTCCAACAAGCTTGATCCCTACGTCGGTGATCAGCTCAGTCCTCTCGGCCAACCCTACCTTGGTACAGACCACAGCTCCGGCCCTTTCCGTTGGTCTCTCCCTTGGCCTCCCATCCCTACTCCCTACCAACGTCCTCCCCACAAGCATAGTGGCCTCGATCGTCGTAGGGAATCCTTCGCTAGCCCAATCGACGGCGCTTCCAACAAGTTTGATCCCTACTTCGGTGATTAGCTCAGTACTCTCGGCCAACCCTACCCTGGTTCAGACCACAGCCCCCGCGCTTTCCGTCGGTCTGTCCCTGGGCTTGCCGTCCCTATTACCTACCAACATCCTCCCGAGCAGTGTTGTAGCCTCTATTGTGGTGGGGAATCCTTCCCTAGCCCAGTCGACGGCGCTTCCAACAAGTTTGATCCCTACGTCCCTGCTTAGCTCGGTGCTTTCGGCCAATCCCACTCTGGTACCAAAGACTACAGCCCCTGGCCTTTCCATCGGTCTCTCGCTAGGCCTACCATCTCTTCTACCTACCAACGTGCTCCCTACCAGCGTTGTCGCATCGGTGATCGTCGCAAATCCTTCACTTATCCTCTCAACGGCACTTCCAACGAGCCTGTTGCCAACTTCCTTAATCAGCTCGGTGCTTTCGGCCAACCCTACTCTCCTTCCCACGGTGTTGCCGACCTCTATCGTCCCGACCTCCATCTTATCTAGCCTGCTCTCTGGCGTCCCGAGCTCAGCACTGCCCACCAACATCCCGGTGTCTGCTCTCCCCACATCAGTCGTATCCGCGATCCTCTCGGCCCTGCCTACATCGAACGTTGGGGCACTTCCCACATCTGTTGGCGTGACAGCGATTCCAACTTCTCTGGTCCCGAGCTCCATCCTTTCGAGCGTGCTTTCGGGTGTGCCATCATTCGCACTCCCAACGGCGATTCCCACGAGCGTGCTTCCCTCGAGCGTGGTATCTTCCATTCTCTCCGGCCTGACTACCTCCGTGGCCGCGCCAACGGCCGTCACACTTGTTCCAACTTCTCTGGTTCCTTCAGGGATTTTGTCTTCCGTACTCTCAGGCATACCTTCATCGGCACTTCCGACCGTCATCCCAGCAACGCTTCTGCCATCTTCGATCATTTCATCGATCATCAGCAACAAGTTGCCAACAGCGACCTTGCCAACAGTCGTCGCGACCTCTCTTGTGCCGACATCTATTCTCTCTAGTATTCTCTCTGGTGTCCCAACCAACGCTCTACCCACGGTCGTGGCTACGTCTGCGCTTCCAAGTCAGGTACTTTCGTCAGTGCTCTCGGCTCTGCCAACTCTCCCGACCACGGCCCCAGGCGTTTGCTCGGCTCCGATCGTTTCGATTGTCACTTCTGTCGTGACTAAGGTCGTTACTGCTGTGCCCACCACTCTGGCCACAATCGCCCTTCCTACGATCACTCTATAAGCGACAAAAGAAGATTCAACGTAGGCTCATCATGGTGAGCTTAAGTGCTGGAAGGATGAGCTGTATCTCGGTTATTGCTATTCTGTGAAGAGTGAAATTGGTTTCTAATGTAACATATTTAATATACCAGCTATTCCATAGATTATTTTTGGATATTATATCTCGTATGCAATCGATCTTTGATACACAATCAGACTCCTTCTCACTACCTAATGTGCCGATCAGTTGAGATTGGGATTTAGGAAACTTTTCAAGACGTCCCAGTAGCATTTGGAAATTAGTGCTGCAGATCATTGGGTTTCGCAACTTGGCCTCGGGCAGTGAGATCCTGGAAGTCATGCTGCACATGGCAGTATCTCAATCTTCAGCTGGGAGCACAACGTATCGCAGCGGCTACCAAATTTTCAAACTACTCGATCAGGTTGGAGATGGGTGGTTTATGGGAAGCCTTTGTATCATTGCCATAGACAGGGCGCCACGCCACAAAACATTCGAGTCCGCGTGAAATCTATCAATTATTGTATTGGTAGCCCTACTAGGTCATGGGAGGTAGGAGATATGGCAGAACGGCTTCATTCCCGACCGTAGGCCTTATGAACAGCATTAGTTGGATTCGCCGTGCCTTGGGCGCATGAGTCATTTGCTTATCATGTCGCATCAGCCAGCTCCTCGAACCGCTCGTCTCGCTCGGCTGTAAGTTTACGTAGTTGTGATCGCGCGACTTCCAGCTTCCCCTTCGCCGCCTTCGGATCAGGTGGCAAGCCCTCATACGCACATAATTCGTTCTCGAGTGCGGATAGTCGGGCTTGTTGTGCTTCTGAACTAGCAGCCTGCTTCAGCACATCCTCCAAAGATGGACCGATAATGCTACTCGAACGTAAAGGACTCGTTCGCTCATCGTATTCCACCAGTTTCGTCCTCAGCTGCTTTGTGCTTCGGGCCATTTCTGCGGTCTGCTCCGACAGATCACTTGGTGGCTGAAATGCTTCGTTACGCAGAATCTGTAGGACAGCCTTCGTCTTCTGGAGTTCTCGCTGTAACGCTGCCTGCTGAGCTTCGCAGCGAGCGACCTGCTCAGACAACTCGAAGCGTTGTGCGGTGAGATTGCATATGCTTTGTGCCATTTCTGCAGTCTCAGCCGTCCCTAGTTCGACCGCGAGCGAAGCCAGGATATCAAGATGCTGTCTACCATCATGATCTAGTGTATCGAGAAGTCGCTGGTAGACGTCATCAACTTCTGGACTGGTCCTGCCATGCGCCTGGAGCGCCTGTCGTCCGACTTTGTCGACTAGAAGACGTTGTTCATCGGCATCTTCGTTGACATTGGCTAGCGCCAGCAAGGCCTCCAACGTGTCTTCGTTCCGCTCAAAGGCAGGAAGACGCTTGCCATATTGTTTGGCCAGCCAAATGTCTACCGCAGCCCAATCACGTTGCTGAGCTTGTTGAGCACGAGCTTTCGAAGGCGAGAAAAGTGCAGCAGCCGTCCAGTCACCGGGACTATCCATGTCTTACCAATCGTGGCGCTTCGAACACATTGGCAATAACGATCTAATGCTTCAAATTCGTGTGACAAGGAGGTAGTTGTCCTAAAGACTATACGGAGCTCGGCATTCGGCTGCACCCGTGCACTAGCGTCGATCTAGTTCTTTCCAAAGCATTCGTGAAGTCACAAACAACGATCTAGGAAGGGACGTCTGCTACGGAGGCTTCTGAGCCATATTACCATGGAGTACAGACACTATCACTGGTACATGTTGGATATGTGACCTCAAAACCTGCTGCACATCTGATTTGGCCTCTTTGATGCCATCATGTCGACCAAGGCCAACCTAAAAGCGGCAAAAGCTGCTATTGATGCAGAAGACTACGGCAAAGCCGTCGCTGAAGCCCAGACAGTGCTCGCAGCCGACGCTCAGAACTACTTTGCGCGGCTGTTCTTGGCTCGAGCACTAGAGAAACAGGACAATTTCGACGAGGCCGCCACGACTTACAGCCAAGCAGCAAAGTCGAAGCCCCAGGACAGTCAGGCATGGCTCGGACTATGCAGCGTCTATGAAACACAAGGCTCGGCGAAAGTCGACGAGTATCGTGAGGCAGCCGTCAAGGTAGCCGAAGTTCTTGCGAATGCCGACGACCAGCATAGATGTCAAACCACAATCGACAAACTAATATCGTTCGTCAAAAGCAATGGCACCACCACACAGTACAAGCGAGCACTGGAAGTGATGTTGCCTGGCAACACAATCTATGACTTCCTGGAAGGCCGCATCCCGCATCCGTCGCATACCTACACGAGACTGGTCGAAATTACCGAGGAGGAAGAAGCCGAAGAGATCAAACGCGAGATCGGTGAGCGACGCACACGTATTGGTGCACGTCTTGGTCAGGTCACTGCCGATGTCAAGCGCGAGGTTTATGGCACTAGTAAACTGGAGGACCTGTATCAGGAGCTTATCAACTGGACGCAAGACGATGAAGTGCGGCGGCAATACGAGGAGAAGCTTCTTGATCGAGCGTACGATGATCTTATCGTGCTTCCGTTGGAACATAAGGCGGTGAAACTCGACCAAGTCTTAAATCTTGCAGAGGGTATGGTCATTATTGATCATCAGTATCGGAAGGCCTGGGATTTGATGCTGGAGACTAGAGATCTTGACGACATGAAAGATCAAGATGTCAACGTTCTTCGCTCGTATGTCCTGCACTTCTCGGAGTCTGGCCTGGCCAAAATCGTATCGGCGTGGCTAAGCAGCGAGCGCTCACAATTTCCGACGCCTCGCAAGGAAGAGAATGGGGATGAAGGTGACGACCAGCCGGAGGACATGAGCGCCGAAGAGAGACTATTACTCATGACGGAGGGACTGGCCCGTGCCGAGCAATCAGCACTCGCTCATCGGCTTGTCGCTGATTTCTACTTGCACCTTGACGAGCACGAGACAGCATCGGAAACGGCAAAGGCAGGGCTCAAAGCGACTGTGGCCCTATCTCAGCAACTCGGCATGAGCATGCAGAACACCAAAGATGCGCTGAATACTACCTTGGCCACAGCACTAGTACACTACCAGGCTCCCCGAAACCACCCCGAGGCTAGAAGACTCTTTCAAGACATCCTTCAAGGCAAGCCAAGGTCTACTCCAGTCCTAATTGGACTAGGATTGATCTTCGAGGAGACCGAGGACTATGACGATGCCATCACGTTCTTCACCCAAGCATTGCAACAACACCCCGATAACGTCGTTGTTGGGGCAGAACTCGCGTGGTGTCGTGCGTTACGTGGTGATTACGAACAAGCCCAACAGGAACTTCAAGTCTATCTGCCGAAGTTGACAGTGGAGGATCTACGAGCCCGAGATTTACGCGCCCAAGTGTTGTACCGCATCGGAATTTGCATATGGCGGCTTGACACCAGCAAAACTGCAAGGAAAGATCGTAGCGGTGCCTATGCTTACTTCCTGTCAGCGATCAAGACGAATGTCAATTTCGCCCCAGCATACACGAGTCTCGGTCACTACTACACTGACTACGCCAAAGACAAAAAGCGAGCCAGACAATGCTTCCAGAAAGCCTTTGAACTATCACCTGCGGAGACGGACGCTGCAGAACGTCTCGCCAAGTCATTCGCCGATCAAGGGGATTGGGACATCGTCGAGGTAGTCTCACAGCGAGTTGTGGACTCTGGTAGAGCACGACCACCACCTGGTTCTAAGAGGAAAGGTATTAGCTGGCCGTTCTCTGCCTTGGGTGTGGTGCAGATGAACCGACAGGAGTACTCGCAGGCTATTGTGAGCTTTCTTGCTGCTCTACGTATTAGTCCCGACGATTACCAGTCATACGTGGGACTCGGTGAGAGCTACCATAACTCCGGAAGGTATAATTCGGCGCTGAGAACCTTCACACATGCACTGAACCCACCCGAAGGCACGGCCATGATAGTTAATGGCGAGACCTGGTTCGCGAAGTACATGTTGGCGAACGTACATCGAGAACTAGGTGACTATGACGAGGCAATACAGGGCCTACGAACTGTCCTTGAGGAGCGGGAAGCCGAGTTCGGCGTCCAGATGTCGCTGTTGCAGACATTTGTCGAGAAAGCATGGCGGTGTCTAGACACTGGACTCTGTGGACAGGCCATCGATAGTGCAATCGAAGGCATAGCTACAGCAAAGAAGATAGCCGCATACAAGCCCGATGCCTTCAACCTGTGGAAAGCCATCGGAGATATATGCTTGTTGTTTTCATGGATCGATTCTGCCTCTGCCAGATTGCCGCTTGACGACCTCGACGCTATGCTAGCAGATGGCGCAGATCAGCTGAAGGACGGCCTACTTTCAGAGATTGACCATGTTGGAGTCTTGCATGACAGAGGGCCCACCATGAACGGGGCGGGAGCGCAGACACCAGTGAATCAATCCGTCATTGCTGGCATACGGGCATACAAGAAAGCTATTGCTTGCTGCTCACACGATCTACATGCCCAAGCTGTGGCGTGGTACAATCTTGGTTGGGCAGAGCATCGAGCACATGTCTGCTCCACCACTAAAGCTGGAAAGAAGTATCTAAAAGCTGGTGTGCGATGCTTCAAACGTGCCATCGAGTTAGAGTCGGGCAACGCTGAGTTCTGGAATGCTCTTGGTGTAGTGACGACTACTCTGAACCCCAAAGTATCTCAGCATGCCTTCGTACGCTCGCTGCATCTTAACGAGCTCAATGCTAAAGTCTGGACAAATCTTGGCGTGCTCTATCTTCTGCACAACGATTTCGAAGCAGCACATTCCGCATTCGGCCGGGCACAGTCCACAGATCCAGAGTATGCACATGCCTGGATCGGCGAAGGCCTATTGGCACTGCTTTCGGGCTCCGATGCAGAAGCGCTCAATCACTTCACCCACGCATTTGAGATCTCGAATTCGTCCTCCACCATCACGAAGCAACGATACTCGCTTTCGAGCTTCGATGCTCTACAGTCGTCGCACTCGGAGTCTCATGATCTGACGAGACTCGTTCGTCCTATATTCGCGCTCCAGCAGTTACACGCGCAGAAGCCTTCTGATCTGCCGTGCCGTCATGTGGCCGCGCTCCTACTGGAACGTGTTGGCAACTATGTTACGGCTGCCGAAGCGCTGAGTGGTCTCTGCACGATTGCTGAAGCAGACTACGAGCAGAATGAATCTCTTGCAGCACTTGCAAGTTTTGCACATGCAAAGAGCGATCTTGCACGATGCCAGCTCGCAGCTTCAGACTTTAGTGGCGCTACCGAGAACGCAGAGACAGCGCTTGACTTGAGTGCAGACGAGGACAGTGGTCTTGATGCAGCATCACGCACTAAGCTCAGGCTTTCCGCCCATCTAACGGCAGGCTTGGCAATGCAGAGTCTCGGTAAGAGCAGCGAAGCCATTACCATGTTTCGCGCAGCACTGCAGGAGAGTGACAGCAATCCAGATGCTGTCTGCTTACTCGTCAAGGTGCTCTGGTCACATGGTGGAAAGGACGAGCGAAGTGTCGCCCGTGAGCAGCTCTTCGATTGTGTGGAGAAACATCCAGAGCATGTCGGTAGTGTTACTCTGCTCGGCGCGATCGCCGCTCTTGATGATGATGATACAACCACGGCAGCCATCAGAGACGATCTCGTGACTCTTCGCATGAAGGACGGCATGAATGTAAGCGATCTTGTTGAGATCGAGTCGCTTCTTTCGGCCCAGGTAGGCTTGAGCAGCAAAGGCGACGACACCGAAGACACTCTTGAGGCGCAGTCTGCTATCATGCTCAAGCCGGATCTTGCGGCGGGCTGGGCTCAGCTCTCTGATGTGTCCAACGATGCATATCCGGCTGCGATGGCGCTGAAGAGTGTTCAGAAAGCAGTACCTCCAACGGGCGACGTAGAGCCGTTGACATTAGCTACAGCGTATGCTGGTGCGGGCACAGTAGCAGACGCTCAGAGAGCAATGTCCTTGGCGCCATGGGATCCAGTGGGTTGGAAGGCCTTCAGCAGTGCTATCGTATAGAGGCGCTCGCTCCTAGGTTGTGAAGGCTTTTGTACACACATAGTGACGCCCGTATGTGATCGCCGCCATACTTTTGTGTTAGAGTTTGTCAACAGCCATAACGCGAGTCAAGTGTGCCGTGCCTTCCTGTGCTGCACTTCGCTCTTTTGCTGACTCATCCTTTTGCACAAGAGCACCTCTTAGGCGCCAGAAGCGTCGACTAAGCTCAGGCGTCAATGCATTGCTTACATATCGGCGTTGGCGTTCCTGACCCTCGAGGGTTTGATGTGTATACGCTCCTTGGTTCCTCCGCCGCTCCGCCGCTCCTCCGCCGCTCGACTTTCTTGCCCCGTCTTTCGGCCGCTCAATGATACTATATGTGCTCTATGCTTGAATGTTTCTCAGCAGAGTTCCAAACACATTACTTGCCACTCAATATTCCAAAGCAACAGCATAGCGGCGCATCGATTGATCAGATTCTTCACACTCCTTCGCTATTATGGCACCTAAGCTCGAGGAAGTAATGACTCTACATGTCGAACAGGTCAAAGATGATCGACTCATGATGGGCGGTACCAAGGGAGGCGTCATGCGTGCCGTGTCTCCTCTCAACGGCGGCTGGCTCAAGGGCGAGAACATTAACGCCTCTTTGGTCCAAGGTGGAGTGAGCATGCCCTTCGAGTACATCCGTCGCTTAGAACCTTGACCATTTCTGACGACCGCTTTTAGTCTGACTGGGTCAAGTTCGACACCACCTCCGGCACAGCATACCTCGATGCTCGTTTTCACTTCCGGGATCCAGCGACTGATAGCATCTTTTACTGCCGCGCCGAAGGGATAAGTCGTCTGGATGAGAAGTCCGCGCTGATTTTCGCTTGGAGGCCGGAATCCAAGACGACTCAAGCAAGTGATCATTACCTGTTCGTTAGTCCGATATTCGAAGTTAGTAAGGAAGAGCATAAGTGGATGGAGCAGCATTGCTTCGTTGGTCATGGCTTCTATACCGCACCTGGAGATGGTACACAGGGAGTGACCTTCACGATCTACAAGCTGGTGTCGGCTTGAGAAGGCACGGTACTGGGGCGGAAGATGAGTTTCTGGCCATCAGTAGGTTGCAAGTTGACATCTTTAGTAGACACAACCGGTATGGGCTGGCAAAAGAGAACTCATCTTTTCAAACCGTGCAAGCTGTATGTGAAAGGTGATATCTTCAAAATTCCCAACCTCGACCGGTGTTGTTGTCTAGCAGACCTTCGAACAGTCTGTTGCTGTCATCTTGAAGAAGCCAGTCCATGTCCTGTGCGACTGACAGCGGGTCAAGGATTGGCATCTGTGAGCTTGTGAACTGAATGCCACCACTATCAAACTGACCATCCCAGACGGGTCCTGCTCCAGTCGCCGGCATCGATCCAGTAGTGGCATCATAGTTTGTAATTGGTGTTATGTCTACAGCAGGGCGTACATTGGATCTCTGATCCATCGGTGCAAAATGATCGGCTGTGTGCGATGCTGGGGCTGCGCCAACGATACGCTCGCCTTCGACCGGACGCACGGCTTCGTTGAGACGGACCACGACGCTACCAAAGTGAGGCACGACTAGATGTGCGGACCTCTCTGTCCCGCTTTCATCTCTCAGTGTAGCAAGCAAGAAATTGATTGCACCGACATCGTTTATCACTTCGTGGTGGCCATGCCGAGTCTGTTTAGTCTTCTCAAGCTCCAGCGCAACAGCTCTGGCAAGCTCGAGGTCGTCACGTCTGGTAGCAGTATCCGTCGCGCCGGAAGGCTGCCGCACCCGACCGAAGAGGCCCAGCAGCAGAGTTATTGCAGCGGTGTAAGCCTGGAAGTCAAAAAGACGGCTCATGAAAGTGGCGCCATGCACTCTTCGCATTGAGTCCCAGGTGTTGATCAGATTTCGGCAAGCTTGTAAGCATGAGATGCGAGAGTACTCGAAGCGCAAGTCCTTAGCAGCTCGTAGCATGAATGGCAGGTGCGTCAGCGCTTGCATTTCAAAGTGCCAGATTTGACAGACTACACACTCGAATTGAGTGCCTGACTCGTCGTTGCGGCCGATCTCCAGGTTATGAGGTACGTTCCACCATGCTTGTGGCATTGACGCGGCAAGTGTAGTCAGCTTCTCATCAATCTCATGGGTGGCCGACAGGGCATGCATAACATCGCCTTGATTCCGCTCCACTAGAAAGCCGGCGATGATGCCCAATTCCCTGCTATAGTGGTCTTCGGGTGTTAGCCAGGCAGCAGTGTCGTCGAACGGGAACGGTGCTGATCCCGTGGCGGAAGGAACGCCCAGAAGAAGGGACTGGTATCGCTCCCCTTCCACGATGCGAAACCACATAAAGTGTCTTTTTGCTTGTGTCAAGTCTGAGGTCTCTGCATTCGACGAGACCGATCTTCGGTGCATGCCTAGGAGTTGCGATACACTGATTGCTCTACGGAAGGAGAGCCATGAGGAATGGAAATTGCCTTCGTTAACGTCATAGATACCCAGCAGTATGAGACACTCAACAACTTCTACATTGCTCATTACTGCGTCGGTATATGTGAGTGCCTTCACTGTCGAGACGATCCGGGCCTCGACATCTTCCAGCGATCTCGAGGACTTGAACACTGCTTGATCGCAATCGGGTGGCAATTGTTGGATGCATATTGCGATGCACAGCAGGAGTCTGGCTATCACCACTGGACGTGCGTTGGAGATCTCCGCAATGCTGAGGTCAGTCTGAGGATCATACTCTGTCATGCGCAACAAGGCGGGTACTATGTGCCTCCTCACTAGCCACCAGCCATGACTCAATTCTGTCAGCAGATCGATGTCTGCTTGGCATGGTAAGAGGTCAAGTAAGCGTGAGCGGAGTGAGTCAGGATCGGAGGGCGCCTCCATGGAAGTAATATCGTGGCGACCAGCAGCCCATGGTCTGGCATCATTGCAGGTATAGTGCCGATTTTCTGCACTCTCAATGGAAGGAACACGTTGAGACACTGAAGCTGATACCTTCTCTGTTGCGAGATGGCTCAGCAACGTCTCGACGCGATATAAGCGCTGGTCCAGGGAGGAGGTCGCGTCTGGTGTGTCCGTATGCTCCTGGTTGTACTGTTGACCACGACAAACGATCTGCTTCTCGTGGCATCTTGTGCACTTGCTTGCATCATCCACTTGATAGACACATTTGATCTTCCTCCGCTTGCCTACAGAAGACTCATGTCAGCTGCACAAGACATCGCAGTGGGTTCAACACACATTCCCAGCAGCTTTTCGTGCCTTTGCGGACGTGGCGCATGCCTGTAGGAGACACAGGAGGCACAGACATAACGCTTCAGGAGTATTCGAGCTGCATGAACAGCGTTCTGATTAGGAAGTGGCGTAATTAGAAAATGGCGTGAAGTCGATCGTGATCTTCATCAAATGTGATCGCACGCATCGTGTCGATTGGGATTAGATTCATCGTTTATCTGATCATAATCCGATTGGTCAGTGTGACGGGCGAAACACGAAACAGCTCGGGCGAAGTCCTTCGGACTCTTCTAACAATCCGTCGACCTGAGAAATGCCTCCCTTCGGACCCAATACTATGCCGTCTGCACTACATCGCTCTCATAGAACGTGGCACATAAGAATGAGTCCAACACTCCCATAAGTATGCTGCCTCTCCCCCCCATCACATAACACATTCCTTACAGATCCATCACACGCCACCATTGAACCCAAGGCTTGGCCATTCATCAACCACGATTCATTTCTAAGCACACGTACAGTCATGAGTGTCAATGATACGATGTCCCGCCATCAGTTGGCGGGCAAGAGTATCATCGTCGCCGGCGCGGGAATTGCTGGTCTGGCAGCTGTTCGAGGCATCCTTCGGAACTGGCCGCAAGGAGCCCAACGACCACACATCACGGTCTACGACCGTGATCCTCGCAACCTCCCGAACGAGCGTGGAAACTATTCTCTTGGCCTCAGGAGCGACTCACGCTCAGGCGGACTTCAGGCGTTGCGTAGACTCGGCCTGATCGATCAGATCTACAATGCCAGAGTGGTACAATCAGATCATGGCGTATTGATTAGCGACCGGAATTTCAGGTCACTGCTGCCGAACAGACGTAAGCCTGCGACGCCTGTTGAAGGCCTTCCAGCAAATGAGATGAGGATTACACGCAACGACATTCGCGAAGTCATGATTGAGGCAGTCGAAGATGAAGTCGAGATGGAGTGGAACTTGATTTGCAAGACTGCTGCTGTGCTCAAAAATGGCCGAATGGAGGTGGGACTGAGTGACGACACGATGGAAGAATGCGATCTACTAATTATAGCCGATGGTGCGAGCAGCAAACTCCGGGCTAGCCTTCGACCTGATGATGGGCTTAGCTACGCTGGTGTGGTAGTGATTGGTGGCAATGCCGACTTCCCTGACGGTAAAGTGCCACCCACCTTAAAAGACAACTTCGGCATGGTACTTGGTGGCGATGGACACAGTCTAGTCGTCTGGCCGATCGTGGACAACAAATTCGTGTGGTTCGTCACCCGTCGAGACCCAAAGCCTGCTGTCGTTCTTCGCGGCGATGAAGCTGCGGGCAGAAAGGACGAGCTGATAGCAGAAGCTCTGCGGGAAGGAGCCATCTTTTCGGAACCCTTTCCTTCGCTCGTCGCAGCAACGGATCCTGCTTCGCTGAAGATCTTCAATGCTCAAGATAAGCCGCCAATCGCGCACCCGCAGGATCCTTTTCTGCCGTACGTGTTCGTTGGAGATGCTAATCATGCCATGAGGTAAATGGTCCAGAGCAGCGGCATTGATTTCTCAAGTACTAACATCAGTCTCAGCCCTTTCGCGGGTAATGGCGCCAACATGGCCATCGTCGATGGCGCCGTCCTCGGCGAAGAGCTATGCAAATCTGCAACAGTGGCGGCCGCCGTAGCTGAGTTCGACAAGGACAGCATCCCTCGATCTGCTGCCTCGATCAAGAAATCGCACCTGGTTATCAGCGTCGTACATGCTACGGGATGGAGACACTGGCTCGTACTTCTCCTTGCGCGCATCTTCGGATTCTTCCTGAGGTGATGAGGTTCAGATGTTGAGCGGTGGAGAAAATGGTCCTCGATGTGTCTTCCATTTTGCTAGGACATCCCTCCTCTGTTTCAGCGCGCGCTACCTCACTCAAACTCTACTACGACGTTTCCGTAAGAAACACCATGCACTCGCAAATCAAACTTGATACTTCCACTTTCGATATGCATCCCAAGTTGATATTCGATTCGGGAAAACGATTGACCAGCTGAGTTCGAGCTGTCTTGCCAGTATGATCTTGGCACTGTCGATAGATCCGCTCTTAACTTACAAAGGATACTTGTCGAGGAGCCGGAGCCAGCGCTGTACCCATCAGGTGCTATGTCTTGATCGCAGACCACGAGCTCGTCCGTCGCAATCTTCGCCGCCCCCCGTGGGAAGTTGCGATAGAATGTGAACAGCAAGGGCTCAGAGGACGACATCGCCTGGCCTTTATGAATATACCATATCATCCGGTTCATGGCCTTGTAGCGCTCCTCGCGAGGATCCCACTCACGGCAGCTTACCGGATGGACGTCTGGATCATAGGACTTGTCGAATCGCACGCCGTAGTGCCGACGAGCTTTGCGGCTGAGAACGATCTCCGTCCCCTCTAGGCCTCGAAGAACTGCACCACATACGACGGCCGTCCACGCATGAGCAGGCTGCATGACTTGTGGGATCGCCATATCGTCTGCTGCGAATTCACGTCTGACGCACTTATTCAGACATACAGATCTCCCAAATCCGCCGACGAGGATGATGGCGCTGACTCGTTTGTTCTTCTGCTTCAGCCTTGTTACCTGGACCTGTAGTAGTTCCATGATGCGTTTTATGATAGGAAAGAACAGCCTTCCAACTTCTGCACTGCTCAGCACCATATATCCGGATTCTATTCCAGCGGCCGGCATATCTGGGATACCTGGCATGGGAATGTGAAACTCGGTATCATCTTCCGGATCGAAATTTCTCTTGACATACTCCTCAAAGTAGTTCAATGCCGTTCGCCACTTCCTGGTCCGGCGGATTTCTTCGAACTTTGTGTGGCCGATTTTCGATTTGACGTAGTCCTCGAAGCGGTAGTTGAGTAGAGCTGCGCCGCAGACATCGCCCTGGCCTTCCACGGATTCCTCAAGCCGCAGGGGTGTGATGTTTTTGATCTCATACGAGATGATGTCGAACGTCCCGCCTCCTCCATCGCCGACGATGAAGTTGTCGCCGATCTCCAAATGATTCGGTTGTATTGATTGAAGAGTATACACGGCAGCTGCCTCGGGCTCCGAGATCATTCGGATGTTTCCAGGTATCCCAGCTTTTCGTGCAGCTCTTAATGTAGCATCTTTAGCTTTATCACTCCACACTGCCGGGACGGTAAGTACAAACTCCATCTTAGTCGATGCCATAAATGCTTCCCCAAATTCAAGCACAATCCGTTCTCTGGCATGATGATAGAGCGCAGTCAAATAGTCGGTCACTACCTCTTCTGCGGTCTTGCCTGCTTCACGTAGGTGCTGTTCGAGCACATCCCGCTTCACATACTCGGGCAGAGCTTGATTTGGATCCAGCAGTAGTTTCATACACTGCAGTCGTAGCTCGTCCGGACCTACGCTGTAGCCCCATTTCATACCTGGTACTAAGGAGGTTGGTGGATTCGGGTGTGGACGTGAGCGAGCGGCGCGGAAGAAGAAAGGACCTGATCCACCATCAATATTAGGATCCTCCAGTATGGTGCCGCCATTGGCGACGAATCGTGCTCCTCGTCGACTAGGCGGGCCAGGAGTTGATGATGTCGGCTTTCTACGTGGGCTAACGTAGACCACATCACTGGGCACTTTCTCACAGGTCTCGCCACTGCTACCCGGCCATCTGAGACCGATTAGCTATCGATCAAGCACATCTTCGCGAGAGGGATCTTTGCCTACACCTTCACCACGCTGATCTGATCGGGCTTGGGCTTCGCAGCAGAGTATGCGTATGCAACGCCTGAGATTGCTCGGTCAGTATCCCAGCATCGAAAGATTGAGGAGCATATATTATTGTACCTGAGAAAGTGGTCCCAAAATCTATGCCGACCACTAAAGAATCATCGAGCAGGTTTGGAGTCATCCTGGCAGATGAACCTCGAAACATCGCCGTGCTTTCAAACGTCTACAGTACCTTGTTCTTTTGGGCTGGCTGGGTGCCGTGATAGAGCAGTCCTACATAATGCCAAATTGTGAGAGGTGGCGCGCCAGGGCGGCCTCGAAGCGTTCATCGCGCATGATGAGGCCGCCGTACTGCCTTATCACTTGCAACCTCGTCTAGCTCACCCAGCAAAAATAAAGACTCATGTGTTGTACGTGCATGAAGTTTGCCTTGCCAAGCGGGAGGCGTTTGTTGGGCTCCGCCCTGTCGCATGCAGCCACATTCCCGAGCCCTGAGGCAGGCAACGACGGCATGGTAGAAGACACTTGCGTAAGGCTATGGAGCTCTGTGAGCTGCCTCGAACATTGCAGCATTCAATATCTTCAGGTCGCGATACAAGCAAGAGGAGAGACCTTCGTGACCAATAATGCCACGGCCAGACACGCATCAGAATCGTAGTAACGAAGCACGCCAGCCAGAACCTATGAACTCGTGGCCAGCTGCTCAGGACTTCGACGATGATAGGTATATTGGGCAAAATCGACGCATGAGCAATACCATTGACAGTCGCCAGGCTCACGACCGAGCTCGCCAGGACATCGACCACGAAGGCAAAGCACCGTCATCTAGCAAAAGCTCGAAAAGATGGTATTCTGCTCTTCCCTTCGGTTCTGACTATGCTGGAGTCTCGAACACGTAGGTGTGGACCCCGAAATCTGGAACGTTTGACCAAAGCGCTTACTTGCTTGGCCCGACAGGCAGTCTAGCAAGCGCTCTTATGTGAGCTCATCGATTCATGACGAAGCTCTAAATCGTATCAACGAGCTCGAAGATGCATTGCGAGACCAACACGAGCTCCAAAGACGGCTTCAGGCCGCAGAAGCCGAGATACATTGGTTGAGAGGACAGAACATCCATCTCAAGAAGAGTATTGCGGAGTCGACCCGCAACACACAGCAGCCGTCTGATGGCCAGATCAAGGATGAGTTCAACCAGCTGTTCTATAAGGCGTCCGCATTTGCTCGCCATCTATCTGGCAAGGTCCAGATTGGTTAGCTACCATCTGCATGAGATCGAAGCTATGAGGACTAACGAGAACTCAGACATCAAAGCAATTGAACAGGACGGTGATGATTGGATCCATGCCCTGCTACCATGCTACCAGCTTTATCCTCGCGACTCCAGCCACTGGACCATCATGGGCATTATATCGCGGACCATCGTCAAGTCCTTCCAGACGTTGCGCTATTTTGGAGTCGCGAAAGATGGTCCAGTCGCCGCCGCTATGAACCTTGTTACGATGTTGGGCTGTAAGTATCGCTCTTGAGTTGGTTCGCGGACATTAGAATGACATTCGAATAGCTGAACCGACCCCTGATGAACGGCGTTGGCTATGCCAGACAATGGCTATGCTGAATCATTATCACCCCCTGGCGATAACCGATGCAAATGAAGCCCTCGTTCAGCAAATGACGAAGCACGTGGATGCAAGACTGTCGGACGTGATGCAATTGGACTGGAGCAAGGATGAAACACAGGAGATGGCCAAAATATTTCGCGCAGCTCTGAGCTTTGTGAGAATGCTTCACAACCATAGTGCAACCTTCCGTGTCTCTACAATCGAAGCTTACATGAAACACAAAACCACCGGTATGATGGAGAATCGGCCTTTCAACGCCGAAGTAATGCAGGAGATGATCGAACAGGAGGACGAAGACAAGCTTGCCGGACGGCCGCTAGCAGCGACAGTGTTTCCAATCGTATTCAGATGTCGCGATGAAATGGGGAACAATGTGAGCCTACTAAGTTTTCAACAGCACATCTCATGCCATAGCTAACTCGATCGCTGCTCAGCTTAGCAGAGAGGTTGCGGTTGTGCGAGCTAGGGTCGTGGTCCCGACCAGTCCTCCAATGCAGGTACAGGAGACCAGCCAGAACATGCGTAGGTCCATGTCCCATTCGCAACCCGAGGACCGTCGCCCAAGCAGGCATAGGTTGAGCGACGTTCGTCGGTCACACAGTCTCAGGTAGATTCAGACCTTCTACTCAACACCATGATGCCACCCCCTCGTTGCCATGTCCTTCCACAAACCGTCGAACGACTTCCTGATAGAAAGCTGACAGTTGGCTTGCAGAGACAGCGTCAGAGCGATGCGACTTCGTCGCTGGTGATATGGCTCACGATAGCCAAAGGGCGGCCGAGAGCGCGGCCTTTGTACCTGAGCAACGTATACTAATCATGCAGCAAAACCAAATCGATTGGAAAGCATTGGCTGTGGAGGGTGCGCGTGCGACGCTGCTCTCATCGGCCATCCCATCCCACGACGCTGCCGATTCGCCCACCTTCGAACACGAACCTGACACCACTCGAGTACCTGTTCCAAATGGGTTGTCAAATGTCGATACGATCATGGCGGATGCTTATGACCAAAACGTCTTGCCGACCGTGACTCCGATTTCTAGGCATCTCGTTGCACAAGGGTCAGTAGGTATGGAAACAGAAGAGGCCATGAATGTGCGTGCGAAATTTGCGCCGAGTCCGTTGTCTATGAACAACAAGCTGCAGGGTACAGAGAAGATCGATCTATCCCAATCAGATCATGACTCTTACGCCATCTGAGGATTACCGCCAGGTCTATAGAAATCCGAATGTGATCCACCAACCGCTCTCACATCATCCATTTGCGGCCTACCATTCTCATAAGCTCCCATCTGCAGTCTATCATTCTCATAAGCTCCCATCTGCGGTCTGTCATTCTCATAAGCTCCCATCTGCGGTCTTTCATTCTCATAAGCCGCCATCTGCGGTCGATCACGTTCGAAGGAGCTCATCTGTGGCCTCGAGCCACCCACATAGTTGAAAGAACCTCCCTGTGGAGGTCGCGAGGCATCGTTGTCACGTTGAGGGTTTGTGTAGCCTTTCCGCCGTCCGAATAAACTCGCCCCGAAGAAACAGCAGGCTACAATGACGAGTATGATGGGTATGCCAAGGCCGAAGCCAAGTCCCAGGCCGAGCTTGGTCTTCGCGGATAGGCCACCTGTGCTGGCCGGATCTGTGGTTGGCGTGGAGGACGAAGATGTGGTGGCTGGGTTGACCGACGTGGCGGAGTGAGAAGAAGTCGCCAGGCTGCTGGGTGTAGTTGTGATCGTGCCCGAATTTGCGGCGGATGCAGTCATCGTGCTGGACAGGGAAGAGTCACTAGTGCCTGTTGCGCTTCCAGAACCAGTGCCACTATTGCTGGTTGTCGCAATGACTGCCGGTACGATCGTACTCCCACTTGAACCATCTGTAGTGCTGACGGTACTAGTGCTGAAAGTCGTCGAGGCGGAAACAGTAGCTGGCGATGACAGACTCGACGTCAGAAGATCTTTAATGGAGAACAGAGCCGAGCCATCAAGGACCGTGAAGGAAGTCGTGCAGATTGGCCTCGTCAGCGGGATACCATTCGCATCCTGCATTATGGCGAGAGCTGCTATAGTCTGATTCGTGCCCCCGCTGTGAGATGTGGTCAGTCACTGTGATGTCGTCCGCGTGCTAGTAGTTAGACTCACCAGCAAGTCGTGGCTGGACCAACATCCATGCCCGAGCACATCGAATAGTCCATCGCCGTCGTTGTTGCGACAGCATTCTGACACTTGAGGTATGTATTACCGTTGGCCGTAGCGGCTCCGCAGCCCGAGGGACAAGCAATAGACCACGTAGATGCCAGAGTCCAGCCTGAGCTATACCATCCACAGGTTACGCTCATGGTTGTGATTTGAAGACGAAGTAGATACCAGGGGCAGATATGCAGATAAGACGAGTAGTGATGCTTGAACCACGAAGGATGAAGGTGCACAGAAGGTCCGCTCTTTTAAGTCAGGCTATCTTGTCGCGGCCATGACCTCAAAGGCATTGCGACTTGCATATTTGGGCACACCTTGCCGCAGTAGGTGGCTCTCAAAGCACAGCTTGTTCGTGGCTTTCTCGTGCAGACATCGTCCTCCAGCCTGACGATTTATGCGCTTGCAAAGCACCGGATAGACTGTGCCGGAGGGCGCCAAGAGCATGATTTGCTGCGCCCTCACAGATATGGTGAAGCTGGCTTCTGTGTCACACTTGCTTTGGCGGTAGGGAGTGCAGGTCTAGATGAGAGGATTGGCTTGTCGACGTAATTTGCATTTGAGGTCGCCCATAAGGTCGCTTGACGAGGGCGAGCTTGGCGAAAGCTAAAAGTGCACCGCCAGCGCCACATTAAGGCAAACGTGCATGAGACGAAGTAGGTCTGCAGCCTCGTCGAGATAGTTAATCGCTATCGAGAAGATGAGACCAATTGTGTGGAGAATTGTAGTCCTTTCTTGCGTAACATCCACATGCTCGAACCGGGCACTATTGTTGCTCTCTGTGTTTCTGTAATTTCGCAAACCGTGAAGTTCATCGACAATTGCCACGCGCTACACACGAAGCTCAACTCAGCCAGGAGATACCTTGGTAACTTGATCAATCTTGTCTTGACGATTAGAAGTGCTGTGAGAGAGGTGCATCAGTGGGCACAAGGAGATCTTTTGTGGCTGGAAAGCGATACCATAAATGGGCTGAAAGCGGCCTTGCGAACGTGTAGCGATGAGCTTCATGTAATGGAAGGCGTGATCTCGAAAATTAAGCCAGCAGCAGGTGTACAGACTCTTGGGTTCAAGGGCAAGATCTCGATGATATGGAACGAGGATGTGGTCAACACTTCTCAGAACACCTTGTTAGTCCAGATGCAGGCGCTGTCATTCTTACTTCAGATCATCCGAGTGTGGGTTTGGGAGTGTCATTTCCAAAGACATGTAGCCGATACTAATGACGGCGGGTAGGAGACACAAACCACAAAGCGGGATTGGTGAGTCCTCTCAGCCCATGGTGGCCAGTCCCACGAACGTCCGGCTCTTCCAACAGTGGTCGGAGAGGCGACGTGAAGCAGACATCGCTCGGAGACTGGAGAGAAGGGCGACGGAAGCCGATCACCGCATTTACCAAAGAGAGAGCCAGCACGGGCTTGCAGGCGCGCGACGAGGAGAGGACGAGCATGCATGGGCATCGGGAGGTGAGCGGCGGAGCTGGGAGACCATGTTTGGCGTAGAGGCAGGCGAGGAAAGACCAAGCAATACGGCAAGCACTCTGTACGAGGCACCGCAGAGCAGTGCAACACAAACCAAATGGGAAGAAATGTCCAAGTGAAGAACCTCTCGGGGTGTGAACGCGAGCCCAAAAGTAAGTCAACAGCGCGATTAATTTGCTGGTCCGAGTTCGAAGTACAGAAAAAGTGCAAAAACCAAAGTGTTTGTGATGGCTTCCAAATATTGTTTATTCCTTTGTTGAGATCTGGTACGGAGTCGTCTGGTAAAAGGCAAGATGACTATTTGCTACTAGAATCTCAAGGATTATGAACTCAGGAATTCTTTATAGTATATATCCCTTCCTGAAAATTTGCCGAGCATAACCCGATGCATGGGCTTCTCTCGGCAAACCCGGAACGTATCAAGCACACGAACATGATCACAGTTGAATTTCTGCAATGATAGTACTAGGCTACATATCAAAGCTTAGAACTACTGCCCGTACCTCAGCCTATGTTCATCCTCAACTTCTTATCACCAGCTTACGAGCTCATAGTGCTGTGCTTGCTCCTCGCAGTCTTGATCTCATCCTCATGCATTTCCCTCAGCGTGCCGGTCTGCGCCACGCGTCCCGTCAACTGTGCTGTGGCAGTCTCTGCCATGAAGCCAAGAGCGCTGACTTCGTGCTTCCAGTAGGAGATGTCTAGAAGGAACATATTAGGCACAGCCGCATTGGAGGAAATTTTCGCCGAACTCACACTTCGCCTTGACCTCAATAAGCGACATTCTGGGATCCTCAGGCCCACCAGTGTGCTTGCCATCCCCCAAGTCACCGAACCAGATCGAGGCCTGCTTGCTCCACACCTCCTTGATGCGAGGGTCTGAGTTGCTGGTCGTGGCCGCCTCACCAGTCACGCAGATCCAATCTTGAGTTGTGCTGTTCTGGAAGATGACCTGACACTCCACATTCTTCTCGAGGTCCGCGAACTTCTTGCTGTTGGCGTTGGCGAGAAAAAGGAAGTCCGGGCCTGTACGCTTGGCGACTGCCATGGAGCGGGATACTGGGCCGATGCCATTACGGTATGTGCCTCTGCACGAATGTCAGTGCGAAGATCAAATCTCGAAGTGTTGCCACACTCACAGCATGCCAATCTTCTGGCCATCGGCAATCTTGTAAAGATCCTCGAACTTCTCCTCAGTGCCGGTCTTGTCATCGTACTGCTTGACGACCGATGGATCCTGGCCCTTCTGCACCTCCTCGTGGGTCAGTTGCTCTGGCATTCTGAAGATTCTGGTCGTAGTAAAGCTTCGGCAAGTCTTGGGCTGGATGAAAGTTCTGTATGCTGATCGAGTGAAGGGAAGGAAATGTGGCGAGAACATCGTGGGGAAGAGACTATAACTACAGAGTACTCGCCGTCATATGATGGTCTAGCTACCTCCACTGCATGCACATGTACGTTGAGTGACGCGTTGGCGGAGTCGGAACACGGACACGCGCAGGACGGGAGTCCGTCAGGGTGTTTTCTTGCATCATGTGCGGTCATAGATATCGTGGAGCAGTACTTTCTCGGACTGGCTTCTTGTTGCTGGTGGCAACAGACAGCAAAGTTGAGGTGTGCGCGCGTCGAGATACATCAGTAGTGTTGTGACAGTGCGTGCCTACTCAAGATGGAAGGCACAAGATCCAATGGCTAGTAGATTAGTGCTCGTCTTGGTGGTCCAAGCTGAGGTGGGACCCACACCTATCTCCGAGGCTGTATGAGTATGCCTTCAACAACAGTCAACAGCAAAGACGTGTGCATCTTCGTAAACCCGAATCTGGATTAAATGCGAAATCAAGTCGAATGAGGCAACTCGGGATACCACATTGGTCGCTCTGTACATGATATGGGCTATTGCGTGGCCACGTTCACGAGCCGATCGTTCGGCGATATCGGACATAAGGACGAACTAGGGCCTGCGACTCGTCCGCCCCCCAATGCTCTTCTCACTAAGACCGACGACTGTGGAGTTCGTAATCGACAGTTGCGTGGGCCACCGCAAAGGCTTGTTGATTAAAGACAACCGTACAGACCTCCAAGTATACAATTACTGGCTATCCCACCACAGAGCCCTATTCGACCCGTCCTCGCCATCATGGGCTCCACTGCAAAGATCCCGACTCGGAAGCTAGGCGACGACAATGTTTCTGCCCTTGGCCTTGGTTGTATGGGAATGTCGTGGGCGTACATGCAAGATGGTAATTACGACATCCGCACCAACATTGACGCTGAAGCTGACTTGATACATATAGGCGGCTTTAATGATAAGCAATCTGCTGAAGTGCTGACCAAATCTGCTGATCTCGGCTGCAATTTTTGGGGTATACCTTCGACGGCCCGACGAGACATGTGGAACGACGTTGACAGATTCTACTAGATACATCCGACATCTATGGACCTCACACCAATGAGCAGCTCCTCGGCAAGTGGTTCAAGGACACCGGCCGCAGAAACGAAATCTTTCTCGCCACAAAATTCGGCAACTGTCGCGATGCCCAAGGCAACATGGCAGTACGTGGCGATAAGGAGTATGTCAAGAAAGCATGTCATGACAGTCTCGAGCGTCTCGGGACTGACCGTATCGACCTCTACTATCAACATCGGGTCGACAACAAGACTCCAATCGAGGAGACCGTACAGGCCATGGTCGACCTAAAGAACGAAGGCAAGATCAGGTACTTGGGGCTGTCCGAATGCTCTGCCAAGACTCTCCGTCGAGCATGTAAAGTCCACCCCATCGCAGCAGCTCAGATGGAGTTCTCGCCTTTTGCATTAGAGATCGAGTCCGAGCAGACCGAATTTCTCAAAGCGGCTCGTGAGCTCGGCGTCAAGATCGTGGCCTACAGCCCTCTTGGTCGTGGATTCCTGACCGGTACGATCAAGAGCCGCTCAGACCTCGATCCTTCCGACACTCGTGCCAACCACCCACGCTTCAGCGAGGAGCACTTCGACGACAATCTCAAGCTCGTCGAGACCTTGAGCGAGATCGCAAAGAAGAAGAGTTGCACACCTGGTCAATTATCGCTGGCGTGGGTGCTGACTCAAGGAGATGATTTCCTGCCCATACCGGGCACAAAGCGGATCAAGTACCTGGAGGAGAACCTTGGAGCTCTCGAAGTTCAGCTGAGCAAGGACGACGAGAAGGAGATTCGGAAGGCGATCGAGTCGGTAGGAGGATCGAAGGGATTAAGGTATCCGCCCGGTCTGATTGCCTTCTGCTTTGGAGATAGTCCACCTGATGTCTGATGATTTGGAGGATGCTTCTGGCAGAAAGGCTCGATGCAAAGAACCAAGATGGAGTGTAAATGTTCCCTGACCCTACGAGTGACTCGAGCCACTTGTTTAGCCTCCCGAATGCCTTTTCTTCCTCCATTCGCACAAGGTCTCTAATTCTGATAAGGTAGCGAACGCTAGGAGTCGCTACAAAGTTTGCAAAACAGTGGCCTAGAAGCAGAGAAGTGTCCCGAATCGCTTCCCCTTACCCTTCCAACCCTTCTCTTCAGGCTCAATATCCTCTTTCGTGTAAACATCAGTGACTAAATCCATCTCACTCGCTCTCTGGAACTTGGTCCCCTTGATCAGCTTCCATGCCACGATCATGATAAGCATGATGGGCAGCTCAATGTAGTAGCTGACGAAGTCGACAGGAGCGAATGAAGGACTGAAACAACTCCAGCCTTGCACTAGTATCAGAAAACTGTTGAGAACTACAGCCAATACGGGGCCCCACGGATATGTCCAATTTTTGAACGGAAGTAGATGCTCTTTGCCTTGCACTTTCATACCGGCTCGAAAGCGCAAGGAGGCAATTCCGATACTGATCCAGGACAATTGATTCGAGACACCAACGATATTCTGGAGCCACGTCCATAGCTGCCCTGCTCCGATGAAGCTTGCGCCAAATAATAGACCAGAGCATATACTTGTGAAAAGGACCGCAACCCAAGGCACTTGAAAGCGTGTCAGCTTAGTGAAGACTTTCGGAGCATGACCGTTGATGCCCAAGGTGAAGAGCAGTCTGCTACCAGCGAACAAAGCATGATTTCCAGCCGAGACGATGGAGGTGAGGATGACTGCATTCACGAATGAGCCGGCGATCTTGCTTCCTGCCATTGTGAAAGCTATGGTGAATGGTGAAGTCTTGGCAGTCTTCGTGCTTAGGCCTGGGTAGTTGTACGGGACGTTGAGGCCGATCATTAGTGCTGACAGAACGTACTAGAGACATGAGGTCAGATGTCTGCCCTCGGTATGATGTGGGCAAGCGACTTACGAATAGCAAGATACGCCAGAACACATTCTTGACGACTCGTGGTAGCTGACGTGCTGGGTCGCGAGTCTCACCAGCTGTGATTGCAATCGACTCCGTACCACCATATGCGAACGATGCCGTCACGAAGACGGATGCAAACCCACCAATGCCACCAACAAAGGGTGCGTCATCGATACGCCAGTTTCGTCCGCCGATATACGTGCCCGTCGTGTTGCCTCCTGCGTTGACTGCAATACTCAAGATGATGAAGATCACAATCGTCAGGACCTTAAGCAATGACAGCCAGTACTCGATCTCACCATAAGCTCGTACGTTGATGATGTTGGCCAGGACGATAATGACCCATACAACAAGTCCTAGGGCGTACCAAGGAAAGGTATCCGTCCAATACTGCAGTACGAGCTGAAGTGCGACAAGATCAGCAGCTGTTGAGACGGCATCATTGAACCAGTAATTCCAGGTCAGTGCAAAGCCGAAAGAGTCGTCGACGAATCGTCCAGCAAAAGTGCAGAAAGACCCAGCGACAGGTACGTATGCGGCCATCTCGCCCAAGCTGAGCATAGTCACGAAGACGATACATCCCACGATAAAATAGCATATCAATAGCGATGCAGGTCCACCAGTCGAGAGGGCTTTGCCAGTACCAAGAAACAGTCCAGTCCCTATCGTGCCTCCGATTGCAATCATTTGGACTTGTCGCGCGCTCAGGCTACGTCGTAGCTGGTCCTCAGCGATATGTCCATGGTGGCCGAATTCTTGGCCGGCTTGGTATTCTGGTACAGGCTCCGTCAAGCCATCAGTCTGGTAGCCGAACTTCTCCTCTCGATAGGCGGAGGTCATGATTCTATTGTTCGTGCTCTAGACCTGGATTCTCTGTTGCTCGTCACATCATTCCAACACATGGTGCAAGAAATATAGCGAATGGGAAGGATTCAAGCACGCCATACACAAAATTGTCGCATTTAGCCTTAGTGAAGTTTCCTTGACACACGCAAATTGCATGATTGTTCGAAACACGATATAGCGACACACCCATTCTGTCTGTACAATCTGTTTATGGAGGCAAGCTGGCCTGCAACCAAGCAGAACGTGGCTTATGGTCATCTTAGCATAGAGAGACATGACCTACTGCTAGGCATAACGCATATCAAGCAGCAACATATCATCGTATCCACGTGGGAGCTCTAGTTGTCGGAACACAATAGCCTATCTAGCCCACATCCCATCCATCCACTCGAAAATCCTTATACCACTAACGCCGAGGTCGTTGCCACTTGGGCAACCACAGTTCTAGTATGGGGGAAAGCCCCCCATCCGTAAGCTGCCCACAATAACCATTCGAATAATAGAAAGCACCGGAAGCACTCCCGTCATTCCTGCTAAAAAACTCACCAGCCAGGTACGAAGCGCTGCAGGTTCTCGAAGTATCGGCAACGTTGAGGCAGAGTCGGCTGTTGTCATCGAAAAACTCCGAGAACAAGCAGCCGGGGGTTGTAGAACAGGCCACACAGCAATCGTATGCACTCGCGGCAGTGACACTACTGATCTGGCCGCTGTAATAGTAGGACGCGTCAAGATATCGACCGTCCTGGATGCGTGGGCCAAGGATGTTTGAGGTGCCGCAGGCGACGTAATAGTCGGTGGTCGTGGTGGCGGTTAATGTTGTTGTGGTGCTGACTATGGAAGTGGAGATTGTCGCTGTCGATACGACACTTGTGATCGTGTTTGAGAAGCTCAGAGTTGTCGACACGTCCGAAGGCACCACGGTGGACACCGTTGTCACGGTAGACGTGATCGTAGCAGTACTGGTAGGCGTCGGAGCAGTCTTTGTGATAGTCGTACCAATAAGGATAATGGACTCTGTGTATCGTACTTGGATGTAGTCGGTACCTGTACTATCGATCAGTGTGAAGCTTGAAGTCCACCCGGAAGATGTCCGTGCTGCAAGCTTTCCACTTACAAGTCACTGCGACAGGCCACGACGTTGTTGGCGGGCACGCATTCTTGGGTGACTGGCTGACAGCCCGTTCATCAAGTTGGGCTACTTGTCGTCTGGGATGCTTCACCGCCCTGCGCTTGGAGCCAACATAATCGGTGTCCCCACTCGACTGATCTATGGGCGTGATCGCAGCAGTGGGCTGGACCGTTGAAGTCACAGTGGTTGTAGTCGTTGTTGATGCTGTGAGAGTGCTGACATAGGTGGATGTGCTGGTGGTGGTGCTTGTGCTTATACTAGTCGAGGTCGTGGAAAACGTATCAGTGATTGTGGATGCTGTGAAGGTGGACGTGGTCGTAACAATCGCTGTCGATGTGGTCGTCACTGGGGAAGGTGTGATTGACTTGGTGGGGTGGGATGTGGTCAAGATCGGAACAATGTTTGTTGGAAGCTGTCTGGTGATCGTCTTGGTCGATAC
Organism: Recurvomyces mirabilis; assembly: GCF_035927965.1. Taxonomy (NCBI): domain Eukaryota; kingdom Fungi; phylum Ascomycota; class Dothideomycetes; order Mycosphaerellales; family Teratosphaeriaceae; genus Recurvomyces; species Recurvomyces mirabilis. Next base: position 973,844 of record NW_027041939.1, on the reverse strand, counting down.
TGAACCACCATAGCTAGTAGTCGCAAGTTGTGTCGCACATGTGATAGCTGTATGAGTGGAGGATCCTAGCGACAGGGTTATGCCAGCGATGGTAGTATGGACGATCATGAGCAATGCCCATATCGAATGAGTGCCGTGCATCATAAGATCCTCGAAGTAATGACGCTCTGTTCAAAATGTCTGATGGAACGATGCTGGCACCTTTGTATTAAGTCTCCAAAACTGTTAGATAGGTGACTATACATGCCGGCTTATGTAGTAGCTCGGCTGCCGCCCATAGCGGTACCTCATGGCTCAGATTACAATTGAGGCTTGAGCTGTGCAGGTCGCGGTGTGATAGAAGTGCAGCAGAGAAGATGCAGGATGCTTGTAGACGGAACTTCGATATTGTCATACCATGCCGTGCACGCAGCACGCCCGAGGGAGAAGACGTACATGGGTCTTTGGTTGGAGCGAAGCCGCGATCTAGGTCTTCCATGCGCCTTCGTGCTGGGATCCGCTGTTCTCTGTGCAGTCGAAGTGCTCGCCTGGCGCAGCTGGAATTTGATCCCGAGGCCCAAGTCCACACAATCCATTGACGATGGTGACACAGTCGGGTCGTGTCGATCAAGAAATCTGCCATGCTGGCACGCTGGAGTCGCGACCACGCTTCGCTTATACCGAGTCAGCCAGTCGCGTATGCACACATACAGCTTCACTTATATAGCAAAGAGACAGTGGCTGCCGTGACGGAGTCGGGACTGAATGGAAAGGCGATACTTGGGAGAGTGTGGCTGACTGAGCACGGCACGCCGACCAGGGTTATTGCAGATCACTTCAGCCGCGTGGTTGCATGCTTCTCGCTGCTTGACAGTTCTTGGCGTGCTCTAGGCATGCAAGCGAGACAAGTAATATATGCAGTCAGGCCTCAGCTTGCTTGGCACAGCTGTGGCTTCAGCGCGACCGCAGAAGAACCTCAAGTGTGACCTACAGCACGGCGTTGGGACACCTCTGCACGATAAGTATTGGCTTACGTCGTATGCTGTGTGGCGTCGGCGTGTGATGGTCGGCACCATGCATGGATATCTCAACCCTGGTCGCCGTCACCTCCCAGTCGAGCCATCTGCTTAAGCCTGGCCTTTCTTTCCTTCCTCCACTTTTTGTCCCATGCTTCGACCTTGCCACCTATGACTTCTACTGCTTTAGTCTCGATCAGGCACATGCCTCTCGCCACTGTAATATCTCGCAGTACTAGCTTCGTCCCGATACTCATTTGCACGCCAATGCCATTGACAGGCGTGAGCTCCATGGCGTACATATTGGTGCCGCTGGCGTCCTGGAGAAGTAGTTTGTGGGGACCAGAAGATGTAGCAGCAGGCTCGGCAGAACTGGCATTCTCTTCAGGCACAACTCGAATGACTTCTCGTCCTTTGGTAGTTTCGCCACGTTCTTGGGCTTCAATAGCTTCGACCTGTGACCAGCGGCTGCGGCCAATGTCTTCCACATCTAGGACCTGCACTGTGATAGGACCACGGAGTGTCTGGTCCTTGACTGCCGGGTTTGTGACATTGCCCGGCAGGGTCTGCACGCTGGTCTTGTTTAGAGACGTAGTAATGTCAGTAGCCAGAACGCGGAACAGCGCTGTCTTCTGTAAGGCCACAATCGGACTGTTGAGCTTGATGGTGGGCATGAAAGTCCGCAGCCAGATTTGAGATGGTGGCACTCCTCTGCTTGATAAGTAGGCCTGTATCGAAGCAGCAACATCATCCGGACTTGGTGTCGCCATTGCTGGTGTGGCGGCTACGTGCCGCTGATGCGCCATTTGATTGAGAGCACATGCTTTCTGTAGCGCATGTTGATGCAAATGAGAAGAAAGGAAATTGATTGGCAGACGCGTTTCGCGCGTCAAGCTTTTGCGACGCCGAGGTTGATCTACAATTATGTTCAATCAATTGTCGATCAATGTAGCATTCAGCAAGTCCACTCTAGCATGAACATCACCAGACGATAGAATAGGACGAGCATCGCTAGCTGAAGGGAGGCAAGATGTCGACTATAGCCTCGCCTCGGCCATCGATCTCATTGTCGTCCCGCCGCACCTCCACCTCCACAGACACCACTACCCGATCAACCTCAACTTCCCGCCCACCACCATCCGGCGCCAGCAGTCTTCGTCGCAATCGCACAGCTCTTCGCGACTATTACAAGCTCAAAGATGCCGCATCAGTCGACGCACGTGATGCGCCAGAGGCAGAAGGCACCATCACAAGTGAGCTTGACCGCCCTGACTTCGATGCCCAGGAATATGTTCAGTCTCTACTCGCACGAGAAGGACTAGAAGGTGTATTGAAGATTGAAGCGGGACTGATCAGTGGAATACGGGGTCTAGATGGCGAGAAGAAGGCGCTGGTGTACGACAATTATTCAAAGCTTATTGCGGCCACGGACACGATACGAAGGATGAGGGAGAAGATGGATCCCGTCACTGAGACGAGCAATTTGATGGGCGATATTGGGCAGATAGCGGAGAGAGCAAACATGTTGTCTGACGGGTTGAGCAAGGGGAGTGCTGGCCAGCGTGGAGGTGGTGGGAACTTGGAGCAGCAACGCCAGACTGTGAGGTGGGTCTTGGATGCTCCTCGACGGCTTGGACAGATGGTCGATGATAGCAAGCATGCTGAAGCGGAGGCGGAGAAAGACGAGATCTTCACGCTTTTGGACGGCTGGAAAGGAGTCAATGGTGTGGAAGGGGTACGGCGTGGATGTGAAGCAGCACTTGAGCACCAGCAATCTGGCTGAGCGACTCAAGCCACCTGGAACGTCTACAGACTGAATTCCAACCGGTTGCCAGCAAAGTCTCTGGCAAAGAACCGCTGCGGGTACTCCACTCCTTGGGACCCTATCGCCACATTAGCCTGGGCTAGCGTCACCATCCATTGGACAGTAGGACATACCACTGTTCACAGCCCCTGGCTTATCAGCCTCCCTCGGCGCCGCCTCACCACCCCTCTCGTAATGCTCCCAGATCCTCTGCCTGAGCTCTATCAACTTCTCCGGGCTCTCGATACGGAAACAGGGATGCCGACTTGACTTCTCGCCTTCGGGACCGTGGGCGATATGTACCTGCTGGCCAGAGCTTCCTATATCGAACCAGGCTAGACTGTCCTTCTGTGCAGCAGGGACAGTCCGCGATGTCAGGCCCAAAGTATTGGTGTAGAAGTCTTTGGCGTGAGGCATTGTGCCGAGCGGGACTAGCATATTGATATGTGCGAGTCCGGATATCATGGTGGGCAAGCGTTTTTGTATGTCGGAAGCCTTGCAAAGGTGCGGTACTTTGCTGCTTGCTCAGTGTCTTGATGAGGTGGATTGTGTCTTGTATGCGACTCTGACACTTGTGCATGTAATTGTTCATGGCGGGGTAAGCTTTTATCATAAACGGCATATGTCGGCTAAAGCGGCAGGCACATGATACAACAGACACAAGAAGACCAAAAGAATGCCTCTTAATCGTTGTCGATATCTGAGATATGTAATAAAGATGGTCCTTCTATTGCTCGTGAACTTCTTGAGTGTGTTCCTCAGGATACGGTGATGCTGTAGACTTGCCTTCCGCAAAGACTCTTTTGCCTGCCAGTCGCGGATGCTCAGTATGCTGTTTCTTCAACGAAATCATTTGTTTCCGAAGGACTCAACAGGCTGGTCGTCTACAGCTCGCCATTATCATGATTCCTGGTGGGCGAGGTCGCGGCTGTGTATAAACCACTTCAAGACCAATCGAAGACCGAGGCATGCCGTCATTGCTGTCCCCACCATTCCCTAAGTCCTACATCGTTTCCATATTCAATTAGACAATTTAGCTACTAGCAAACCACCAAGGTCATATCACATATGTCAGCGCTCAAGATGGCTGCCAATTGTATCTTCTGCAAGATCATCAAAGGTCAAAATCCCTAGAACGTTACATGTTGCGATGAGGATGAGCTGACCAAGTCTGTAGGAGACATCCCGTCCATGAAAGTGTTCGAGTCGGACAAGACATATGCATTTCTCGAGTACGCCTACAACAGTCGAGGGAACCGTGAGAGTGTTGAATTACACTAAAACCAACTAGCATCAACCCTCTCTCCTACGGCCACGCCCTGGTGATCCCCAAATACCATGGCGCCAAACTCACCGATGTCCCAGACGAACACCTCGAAGAGCTCCTCCCCGTCGCCTCCCGCATAGCCAAGGCCACAGGGTCCGAGAACTTCAACATCCTGCAGAACAATGGCCGGATAGCACATCAAGTGGTTGATCATGTACATGTACATATGATTCCCAAGCCGAATGAGGAGGAGGGGTTGGGTGTTGGATGGCCGCAGCAGCAGGGAAACAAGGAGAAGTTGACCAAGTTGCAGGAGGAGATTAAGAGTAAGATATGAGATTGAGTGGTTGTAGAGTGCTATGTGCTATTTCGGGAAGGCACGAATCGATGAGGAACTCACGACCATATTTGAGAACCGCACAACCGGACAGCTGGCATTCATCCGAAAGTACTTTGCTACTCTAAGGCTACCAACCACATCATAGGCTCTCGTTTGCAGCCATACGGCACGCTATGGCACACACCCGAAAGGAAGGGAAGTACAGCGCTACAGCGTAATTTCCGCCTTGCTCTCATCTACCATATTCGCTTTCCATGCTTGACCAGCCAGTATATCGTGAAGCCCGAGACACTAATGGTGGTAGTCAGAAGAATACCAGCATTCATCAAGAAGCCTTGCTCAAAGAAACCCACGCCGCCACCCGGGTGTCGCTTGAAGAGTGCTAGTGGCGCTGAAGCCTCTGCCAGTAGCTTCGCGGCCGCAGGACTATTGTGGGATGCGAGCGCCGTACTCAATGCAGTTGAAGTGGTGGTGTTGCTGATGAAAGCTGGTCTTCGCAGCTGGAATAGTTCTCTCGGGTACCGCACTGCCAGATCTACAGGTCGACCAGTGGCAAATGCTGGACCGACGAGGATCTCAGCTGGAATGTGGTTGACGAAAGTCACGCTCGCTTCGATGAACTGGGTCAAGTATTTGGCCGAGGCTGGGTTGCTGAAGTGGTAGGCTGCGAGACTGGGCACGTTCTTCCCTGTGCTGTTGACGGTGTCGATGACATCGTCTAGACTCCGAAAGGCGTGGACGACCATCACTGATGCCTCGACCTTCTGTGCCAGGACTTCTGGGTTACGTGATGTGAGTTCCACGACGGCGAACTTGCTTTCCTGTAGCACGACTCTGAGGTCCGGGTCGGCCTTGCGAAGCGAATCGATCTGTTCGTTGACTTTGCTGGCGGGCTTGCCCTTGGTACTGCCGTTCATAGTGACTCCACTACCCAGCTTCACACACTCGCCAACAACGGCCTGTAGGAACTCCTGCTTGACAAACTCGTTCACAAAGACTGTATCTGGCGAATATGGACTTCGACCACCGAAGCTGAATCTTGCAGCGACTAGGTTGCGAGCGGCTTGCGTCACATCGCCAGTCCGATCGACAACGGCTACTGTTCTTGTGCTAGCCAGAGAGGAGATCTGATTCGCACGCGGCCATTGATCATTGCTGGCCTGGTCGACGTGGATTGCTAACTCGAGGAAGTCCTGGTCTGTGATACGTTCTGACGCAATGGCGAAGGTATCTCGGTCCAAGGCTTTGGTCAGGATGTCGCGGAGAAGAGAAGAGAGAGTACGGAGGTTGTTCTCGAGCTGTGCAGGATCGAGTCAGCGACATCATAGTCTGTCTGGATGTCAATCCTCACCAAGACGACCACACAGTTTCCAGTCGCAATTCCCGCACTCAATGGCACAATAACAGAGTAGAACAGCGTATGCGTCGAGGGCTCGATGTACACTACACCAGCCGGGCGTCTCGACTCAGCAGCATTCTTGCTGCTTGCGAGTAGATACTCCTCCTCATGCGCCTTCTTAGGCTGGAGACTTGCGTAGTCGTTGCGGATCGCTGTTGTGGCCAGGTTGAGTTCTACAGCTATCTCTGCTTGGCTATGACCGTAACCGGATGCTATAGCTTCACTGATACGGGAGGTGTTGTCGATCACTGCTTTCGCAAGAGTTTCGAGCTGCACTTGTCGATAGTAAATGTTGTGGGCTCTCTCGTCTATCGCTGCGGCGCGTATCTGTGGGTATGTGTTGGCCATCGTTTCGTCGTTTCTTTCCAGCCCGATGGATGAGGTGAAGTATGTCGAGGTTGTAATTGTTTGTTCACATCGTGGAAGGTCAGACGATAGTTCTCCAGCACATCCAGCAGCGATACCACCCTTGTCAATACCGGAAGACGCGCCGTGATTGAGCCAGCCGAAGGTCCAGAAGTATCCCGGTTGGCATCCATTCCACATTGCACGCAGCCCACTTCACCCGCCACGGCACGTCCTCCACGCTTCCATGCATGATCCGGTGGGGTGGTCTTCACAGCCAACATCGACAGCATCACGAGACGAGGTGATCGTGATGTCGAAGACCCCAGACGATAGTCCCATATACAAAAACAGACTGAAATCATCGTCATCGAGAATCAACATCCATCATGTCCGTGACAACAACAGATAACGCGCGCATCACATCCCTCCGCCACGCCCTAGCCGACTACGACCTCGTCCTCAGCCAACCAGACGACGATCGCGCCGCGCGTGCACCACCCCCAGACGCACACCCATTGCCTGCGAACGCACCATCGAGTAATCCGGCGGGATGGGAGGATCAATGGAGAAGGGTGCCAGCATATCGGCCGATGAACAACCAATTAGATGATCAAAGGGAGGTATATTCGAACGAGATCGAGCACAACTTCATCCGCGTCATGTTCGGAGGTGAGTTGTGCTGAGCTGCCAGACGAATATGTGAGATGAAGTGCTGATTATTTGGTGTTGTAGGTGTGTGGATGATGAGCACAGCAAGTCATCTGTGGAGAGCAACGGGAGGCAAAATCAACAGCGAGTATTTCAAGCTCAAGGTTGGAGGCGAGTGGTGATTCCACGATGGGATCGTGTGTCGTTACCTCGAGCGTTGCTGTTGGTCCATCACACGACATGCGGTCCATAGTCCGAAACATGATCTAATCTGTCGGACGCACTTTGTTATAAGGTCTATCTACACTTCTAGCTCCCTCGAAGGCGTGAGGGTAGCCACGCACTCGCCAAAACCTACGCCTTCACCACAGTAGCCGGTCAAGGTCACTGTCTCCCCATCCTCAAGGTATCCTCGGGCGGGTGTCTTGCTGGCATAGTACTCCATGATGCATCCGTGCTCGTCATCTCCTCCGCCTGACACAGTACCAGTCGCCAACAAATCTCCCGTTCTTAAGCCGCAGCCGCCAATGACCTGGTGGGCTATGCATTGTGAGATGGTCCAGTACATCCACGAAACGTTACTCTTGCACCAGGTTTTGCTTTCTGACTCTGCAGCACCGGCAGGTGTGACTCGTACCTCGAGCTTGATGTCTAGAGCATCGTTGCCAGAATCTGCTAGATGAGGCTGTACTTCCTGCTTTCGAGGTGGTGAAGATGTTCGATAGGCACTGAGAGCATCCGATGTGATGACCCACGGTGAGATAGTCGTGCTAGCGTTCTTGCCGTTCAGAGGTCCAAGCGGTGCCATCTCGAAGCCTTGGATATCTCGTGCTGACCAGTCATTGACCAGCACATACCCAAAGACATGCTCGTCTGCTTTGGAGGCCAACACTCTTTGCTTCCTGGCCACAGGCTTCCCTACTATCGCCCCCACTTCCAACTCGTAGTCCATCCGCTTGCAAGGCCCGAAGACGACTTTACTGCCAGGCTTGCCCTCGAAGAAGTGGCCAAGCGGCCTCTCAACAGGCGTACCAGAAATATCAAGACTCGAGCAGCGACCAGCGTAGCCAACGGGTTGAGAATAAAATGACGGTGGGACTGATCGTTGTCCGGTCATGGCTTCTGAGGCATTCTGGACATGGTCGGAGCTGAGAGAGAAATCTGTGAAGTCGCCAACTTCGACCGGCAGATGCATAAATACTGTGTCGATGTTCTCTACCGCACCGATGGGAAGACTCTTCAGAGTCTCATTTTTCCGTATGAGATCTTGTAGCTGCTTGCGTACTGCCTGGTGTACTGATCTCGGAAGCGCAGCGAATGCATTGAGCGAGCTCTTGCCGAAGACATCCGTAGCTAGATCAGGCATGCCGTCGAACATTCCTTCGAGCTTCGACAGGAAGATCACATTGTCGTTGATTCGTGTCACTGCTGTAGGCGTGGTCTGCGACTTGGTTGTCGCTATGCCGAAAGGAATATTGTCGATGCCGAAGTGAGACGAATATCCTTGGAGTGGCGACGACATGGCTTTGCTGATGATATTAGCGGTAAGACCTCCACAAGACGGCGTATATATTGTGGTAAGCTTTCGCGATGGTCCTCAGGTCGCATTAACCATGCATAAGAGGTATCGTCCACATCATCCGTGAGGGGCAGAGGTTCCGCAGTCGCGCGTACGCCATCGGCAAATGTTAAGTCTGAACGCGGTAGGACGTCAAACGATATAATTAGAATACATGCCGTGTATCCCCTCAGGATTATGTGACCTTCACTCACCATCAATTACCATGTCGTTGGACAGCTTACCAAAAGTCGCACGCTTTGTGACCACCAACAATGCCCAAGGCAAAGCTGTTTTTTCGGATGCTGTAGGTGAAGCGGCCGAGCCAAAGCCTATCCATGGCGGCGAGGTGGTGTTCGGATTGCAATACTGCTCAGAGCAATTCCCTGTCAACCTGAACGAGAACAAGGATATCGAGGCCTACAAGAAATTCTCGCAACAAGCTCCGGGCTTGGTGATCAATTCCGGCACAGTCCTGAGGACAGTCGGTAGGGTTTCTCAGTCGTAAGATATGCGAATCAGACTGACAAAAGTATAGATATGGGCCCAGGTCACTTCTCGCCAATGCACCGCACAGTGTCCCTCGATTACGGCATTGTCCTTCAAGGCGAGGTGGGGTTGGTCCTCGACAGCGGCGAGACCAGGCGAATGAAGCAGGGTGATGTAGCCATACAGCGTGGCACGATGCACGCGTGGCGCAACTTGTCGGATACTGAGCCAGCACGCATGATATACGTGTTGTTGCCGGCGCAAGAAATGGAGGTAGCAGGTCAGAAGATGGGAGAGGACCTTGCAGACATGAACGGCGTGCGTAGCAGCTCGTGAGCAGTGTAATACAACCATGGACGGAAGGGTCGGTTCGATAGGCTAGCAAGGCTCTTGCTAGCCCAGGGGCATGCTCATGATTGCGTCTGTACTCGTCTTACAGTAGTATCCAGCTTGGGGGGGTGGTCAATCATCTTGATCAATGGCCGTCTGGTCACGCCACCTTCTCGATCCTGAGCTTTCCATATGTCCGTACGTTGTCGTGTGTCATCCTACAGTTAAAGCAAGCCAATTCTGGATGGGGATGACCGGTTCGATGGGTTGTTGATCAGCAACAGACGCCTCGACTTTCGCCCAGCTAAGTCGGACACCGCCTCGGCAGATCTTACCGAACCCTGGTAGAACTACGGCTCAAGCGCGAACAGCGCGTAGATGGTGGAGTTGACTTCGCGTCGATGTGACCAGCTGCATCACCATTTAGACGGCAGTCGCGTGGCCAGAGTGACCGCTGCAGATCCTCACAATACCACACGCGAGGTACAGAAGTAAGCATGGCAGCTGTTGGAGAGGCGGAGGCACGGCGAGCCAGTGAAACGAGCTTCTTCGACGATGCACCACCACCGGGGGACTCGGAGCAGGGAAGCGATTTGACCTCCTCAACTAGCCGGAACCAATGCTATCTTTGTTCGCGGACATATGAGCGGCCGGATCATCTCAGTCGACATCTCAAATCACATGAGAATGAAAGGAGCTACCGATGCAGGGACTGTGGCAAAGGCTTCAATCGAGCGTAAGTCGAACTCCGAACAGAGTCTGTATTCGATGACTTACGGTGGCATAGTGATCTACTAAATCGACACCGAGCCGCGCATACCAAAAGCGCAAGCGACGCTCTTCGCAAAAGGACTGGACGTGCGTGCGCCGCATGCATCAAAGCCAAGACGAAGTGCGACGAGGAACGCCCATGCAAACGATGCAGGACTCGAGACGTGCCATGCGAGGAGACAGAGTCTCGTAAGTCTACCTCGCAACCCATCAAACAGATCCGTAGGTCTTCTTCGGTCGAGCAACCAACTGCGACACAAGCTGGTGCTTTCCTTCTTACGCCACAGCAGCAGCATCTACCACAGCCGCTTGCCATGGCACCAATGCAACAGACGCCTCCCATGTCCTCGTCACGACACCTGGAGGATGCCAGTCTGCTGCTTGGTCTAAATCATGCTCAAGCACCACCAGCGCCAATGCTACCATATAGCACAGCAAATCATGACCCGCAGCTCACGGGCATGACGCCTTACAACTCACTTGAGCTTCAACCGTCAGACTTTGCCACAAATGGCTTTGGTTTCCCGGACTTCTTCGAACAGATCTTGATGCCGGAAAACCTGCAGCATGCAGTACATATGCCACCACCTGATGTTTACAACATGACTTCAGACCTTACGTTTGATGAGAGCGATTTCGATTTCAGCTTTCTTGCAAGCGGACTCACACGGCCATCGACTGCCCAGGGACATCGAGCTTTCGAGAATGGTAGTGGACCCGAGGCTGATTTGGCACCAAGTTCTGATGCACACTTGAGGTCTGAGGCATTCAAACGCAACCCATGGTCGTGGAACCACTGGATACCAGAGCGAAACACGCATACCTTTAGTGGCCAGGAGACGATTGATGTACGGGAAGCACATGTCAATGCAAGTGATCAGCTTACCAGTCCTGACAGTGTGCGACCTGTGCATTGTGATCTGGGACACCCTGAGCGAGACCGCATGATCCGAATTGTAACCCAGATTGCACGAAACAGACTCTCGATACCTTCATTCCCATCACTAGAACTGCTGGAAGACCTGATCGAGATACAGCTTCTGCAGGACAGCAGTGCTATTGACTCGTTCTATCATGGCGCATCTTTTACCTCGGAGAACACTCGGACGGAGCTGCTGCTTGCCATGGTAGCCGCTGGTGCGCGGTACATTGCACTGCCTCCTGTCTGGAAAATGGGTCTCGTCATACAAGAAGTCGTGCGACTAGCTATTCCTGAAGTGCTAGAGAACGACAATGCCATGACTAGAGAGCTAGAATTCCTACAGGCGTTCATGATGGTCCTTGACATAGGGGTGTGGAGCGGCTTCAGGCGAAAGACTGAAATTGCCATCTCTTTCTTGCAGCCACCAGTGACCATGATGGCATGGTCCAACGCTTTCCGCAGATCCGGATATCATGATCACATACCTCTGCCAGAGGATTCGGATGATGTCCTTGAAGACAAATGGAGGAGCTGGGCTAAGCGAGAGGCCAAGAAAAGGCTGATCCTACACACATTCTTACATGACTCGCAAGTTGCGATCGTGAATATGAAGAACCCTTTGATCGCGCCCTCACAGTTACTGTTTCCTCTACCTGCGTGTCGCGAGCTGTGGCTGGCACCTAATGCTCACGCATGGCGACATGCTTACATACGAATAAAGCCACCAACACAAGCCTTGACCCCGTCACTCCTGGATTTCTTCGGCAGCAATACTCTGCTAGATCAGTACGATGGAGTCTTCGATAAGATCTTGTGCTTGCTGTCTGCCTGCCATGGCTTAGGTCAAGAAGTGTGGCAGTTCCGGGCCCAGAACAGACTATTATCAAATTGGCAGAACCATGGACGGCGCGATCGTTGGCTCGACCATCAAAGGATGCAGCGAGATCTGTATGATGATCTGTGTGCGGTTCATGCTTACTGCGAGATCCACAGTAGTGCGACACCAGAGATCATGATGACGTTGGAGCTGCTACTAATGTCACTACATGTCGACCTTGAGGACATTCAGACATTTTCAGGGAAGCTAGGCGAAGAGGAAGCACGTAAAGTCGCCCCTCGAGTGTTGGCATGGAGCCAAACGGGGGAGTCCAGGGTGGCAGTGTGGCATGCTGGTCAAGTCCTCCGGGTAGCGCGGACATTCGAGAAGACACGACTACGAGACTTCTACGCAATTGCACTATACCACTCGGCGCTCACGCTATGGGTATACGGCATGATCACGCATGGTGCTTCCCGTAAAAGCGGCAATGAGACGCCTACACATCACATGCCACGCATGATGCAGCAGAATTCTCACGCGGCAACCATATCGCAGCAGGCCGTATACGTAGACACGAACAGCGACAAGGTAGGCAAGGGATTTAAATTGCTTGGCCAAGGTTCTGCTGGCGTGCAAAACCACAGCGGTGACTTCGTGCCGCTGTCGAACGGACGCGGTCTCATGGCCACCGCGGAAGCCCTCCTGAAGAGCAACTTCCCACAAAGTCGACACGGTTTACCACCCCTGGTCGAGAACTTGGCGAATCTCATGGGCGAACTTGGAAAGCTTTCGAGACGCGAATGAGGAAACAACCTGCAGCTGCAATATGATCTGAATGCATCTGTCTATACTACTCTATTTTGGGGGCACAACTGGAAGCACCACAAAATTCTGATGCTTGTCGCTAAAGTGCAAGTTGTTCACACCACCCAACTTCTCTTCGCTTCGATCCACAGAATGCTTGTGTCCAAAAATACCACATCCCTGGGTGTCACCGCTGGACACCTCGAAGATGAGTTTGCCGCCCTTCTCAACCACGACATTAGTAGGCCAGACCTCGACATCGGCCTCGTAGACGGTATCTGCCTTCACTTCTTGGACGTCTGTACTCCTGTACTCGCGGTACGGTAGCCACTCCTTGTGCATCGGATGCTGATCTTCGACTTTTCGTAAACTCATGCGCAGCCAGCCCTTGGTCAAGGGGACCGGATCACCTGCCGTGCCGGTATAAAAGACCTCCTTTCCTTCTGGCGAGATGTATCTGAGAGTCAGGAAGACGTCGATATCGGATGGCGTGGTTTTCTGCTCAGCGTTGGCTTTGGAAGAAGATAATGCCAGGTGTGCTACGATATGGCCCGTAATCTCCGTCTCTTGCTCGAATACCGGCGTGGTGAATTGCACAAGTTGTGGGTTGGCCAGCAGACCCAGAGCTTTGTAGGATACCTTCTCCTCCTCACCAGTGTACGGCTTATCCTTCACCAGGCTGTGATCGGGCTGCAGATGAAAGCGGGTATATTGTGTTCTTGCGATTGGCCACTCGGTCTCGGTTCTCCTGGGATACTTCTTTTCTGCTTCCGCGTCGTTGAAGCCAACATCGCCTTTCCTCAATACCATGTCGACTGGCGGAAGCTTGCCCTTCTCGGACCAGCCAACTCGATCATCGCCTTTCAAGAATGCGTCTAGAAAGCTTCGCTGTAATTCGACCTCCTCTGTAGCGACTCATCAGTAGCTATCAAGGTTCCAGGGATGCAACAGAAACTACTCACCTTCGTAATAGAAGGGCAGATCATGTCGACCTGTGATGAAGCGCAAGTACTTCAAGTCCCAACCTGCGTGCATATACCCCTGCACATTGCCGCGAAGGTGCAACAAGATACCACCCCAGTTAGCAACGGACAACAGCGGCACCTTGATATTAGCTAAGTCGAAGTCTTTGGTGGCGTAGTACTCATCATCCCGGAAATGGTTCTTGACATTATCGATGGTCTGGTCCTGCCTGTTCTTTGCAAGCTCTTCATCACTAAGGTCGCCTTCAATTGTGTCCGGACCCCATTTTGCAGCCTTGCGCCCTGGTCGACCATACTGATCTGTAATGACTTGTCGGTTCCACCAGAAAGTGATGAACTGGTCACTGAGGATACCACCGTGTCTGCACCGATCACGGTAGTAATCACTCATTCCCTCCCAAGGCACAATTGCAGAGAGTCCCTTTGGCTGCCTTGCTGCGACTCGCCATTGCGTACCTGCGTAGTACGAGATCCCGAGCAAGCCGACCTTTCCTGTTGACCACGGCTGTTCAGCTGCCCATTCAATAACCTCGAAAAAGGCTTCGGATGTGCCACGAGACATAGTATCTAGCAGACCTGGACTTTGACCAGTACCTCGCTCATCGGCTCGGACTACGGCGTAGCCATGTTTGGTCCAAAACGCTGGATCAGGCGTCTCCCACACCGAGTGCTCGGACTTGTGTTGAGGGTTCACTTCAGCGTATGATTTGGCGTGGAAGCTATTGGCATGGAATCAACAAGAGTGGCTTGATCAGGTTTGCTTGTACTGACATACTCTGCGTATGGAATGTCTTTGCCATAGGGACCATATGTGACCAGTATGGGCACTTTCTCGTCCGTCTTTGGTCGATATACATTCAGTCTCACAGCGCCATCAGATGACTTTAACGACACTGTGGCATTCTGCTCGAAAATATACGGATGGCTATCCTTGTCAACGGTGTGCAGGTCGCGGATTTGGTTGGGCATCTTGCAATAAGTGTATAGTGCCGTCTGAGATGTTTCTCGCGTACAATACTATCGAATCTGGGTGTAGCACAGCTATTTCATTCTCGAGTCCGGCGTTTACGGAAGCTATGGGGTCAGACCCCATATCATACTGGGATCTGCGGAAGCAGGGTGACGGGTGGGTATAGTGGGGCCAGACTCAGAGTTCAGGCTCCCCCATGCAGGAACAAATCAGGGTCCGCTGTATGAGAGATGTAAGAAGAAAGACCTCCACATGCTTCCGGCGGAGTAAGCGAACGCAACTCCAGAGCTCTACGAATGCGACGACACGGCACAGCGACGGGTCGGCAGCAACAATTCTGGGGGCCTGGTGCCGGATTGATATACCTCTACCCTGGGCGTGTACCTGGTTGAGCTCGACTTGGATCAAGACGACTAGCATAGCACAAGCTCACCATGACTGGATCCGCGAACCACACGAATGGCGTGCACGAAGAGGTGGAGAAACCACTACACATCCTCATAGTAGGCGCAGGGATTGGTGGACTGACGGCTGCCCTAGCTTTGCGCCAGCAAGGACACATCGTCGAGCTCTTCGAGAGCTCAAGACTGGCCCAAGAGACTGGTGCAGCCATTCATCTGGCCACCAATGCGAATGGCCTGCTACGGCGAATGGGCCTTTATGCTGAAAAGATTGGTGCAGTGGAGTGCACTGGTGTCATAGAATATCTGCCTCACAATGGCGCGTTGAAGTATGAGGTCGACACATCCAAGATGCCAAAGATCTGGGCCCACCCGTGGCATCTCGCTCATCGAGCACATCTACACACAGCCTTAAAAGACATGGCAACAGGTGCTGAGGGCAAAGGCACACCCGCGAAGCTACACACTTCAAGCAGAATCAAGATTGTCGACCCAGAAGCTGCAACGATCACTCTGGAGGACGGCAAACAGCACGCTGGTGATCTAGTGGTCGGTGCCGATGGTGTACATTCACGTACAAGAGCAAGCATCCCTGGAGGCGACCTGAAGCCTTTTGACTCTGGAAAGTCAGCATATCGGTTCATGATCCCAAGAGACGAGCTGACTTCAGATCCGGACACTGCCGCTTTTGTGGCCAAAGATAGCTTCCTCACAATGTGGATTGGTACTGATCGTCGCCTCATCATGTACCCATGCGTGAACAGCACTCTCATGAACTTCGTGGCCATACATCCCAGCAAGGAGTCAGACTCTGATATTAACACGGACGGTACGCAAAGAGCTCTCAGATCCGAAGCACCTCACTGACGTTTCGTGTATAGACTGGCAAGAGACCGGTAGCAAAGCCAAGATGCTTGAGATCTACCAAAGCTTTAGCCCGAATATCGTCAAAATCCTACAACACGCAGATGAGTCCCAGGTCAAAGTCTGGAAGCTGCTGGATATGGACAAGATGCCAACCTTCATCAACAAGAATTTAGCAGTCATGGGTGACGCGGCACATCCTTTCCTACCCCATCAAGGACAAGGGGGTGGACAAGCCATCGAAGATGCTGTCTCTCTCGCAGCACTCTTACCCTTGGGAACTACGAAGGCCGATGTCGCTGATAGACTCAAGATCTACGAGCAATGTCGTTACCAGCGAGCGCACAAGATTCAAGATTTCACACGGACGGCTGGCATGGACGAAGCGGAGCTGACGGCCAAGGGCATGAAGCTCGACATGATGAGTTATCAATTCTATAATTTTACAATGGATGCGTGGGACTTCACGAAGAAGGCATTGCAAAAACATCTGCAGAGTCAAGACAACAGTCTACGCTACCGCAATCCTTTCGGCTTTGGTGCAACACCCGGTCCACGACAGCCTCTGGGCTTCAAGCCAGACAGTCTCAAAGTCCAGTCGTTGCGACAGAAGACATCAGAGACCTCCAAGACATACTCAATAAAGTTCAAGACCTCGAGAACATATCTCGAGAGTCTTCTACCGCCGGGTTTCGCATTCACAAGCCCCGGTACCATAGTCCGAGCAAGCATCAGTTGCACGACTCTCGACGGCATGACCTGGCTTGGAGGTGGTGGGTACAGTTACTTTGCCTTGAATATCCATGGCATCAACTACACCAAGCAGGACGGATCTAAAGTCTTTGGCTCATATATGCCAGTTCTGTTCGAGAACCTTGCGGACCCGATCATTACAGGCAGGGACGAACTCGGTATGCCAAAGCTATTTGCAGATATCGATGTTCAGGAGGGAGCTGGCAATGGCTGCAAGGTTACTATCAGCTGGAGGGGAGCCCAATTCGGCAGCTTCGAGATGTCCGACCTTGCGCAGGAAGAACCAAAGGCTGACACAGGAGCTCCACCTCCACAACGAGGGCCTGGCCCACCACCTCCTCCGCCAGAGACTGGTTCGTTCGTCTATCGCTACGTCCCGGCCGTTGGCCAGCCTGGAAAGGTGGATGCCGAGTACGCGGTATATGTGCCCAACGGCAAGCCCACCGCTGGCTCTGCTGCACCCCAACAATCTGTCACTAAGTCCGCGAGCTTCTCGTTCGAAGCAAGGGATTGGCAAAAGCTTCCGACGCTTCACAATGTCGCGGCATGGCTCGCCGATATGCCAATGTATGGCATCGAGGAGGGGAGATCTACCAAAATGGAGGGTGTCACAGATCTCAGCGGTGCAGTCAAGTTAGAATAGAGCAGCATGCAGCATGAATCCATTAACTCTTGTGTTCGACAACCCACGGGCGCACAATAGTATGCTCTCGCCACGGTCCAGATTTAGAAGGTCGTTGCTCGTCCACATTAGCCGGACATTGACCCACCCCACCGGAAGACCTTTGGCCTCACCTTCGGCTCGGAGCTTCATAGGTGTTGTGGCGAGACTCGATCGCACTGTGTCAGCTTATCCAACTACACAAGACCATCTGATTCGCCTTGAGTTCCGTTCCGTAGCTGTACACTGGGAAACCACGATTACAGAGTTGACCTGACCGCATTCGAGAGTGAAGCCGACAAATTCTTAGACCTGTTCGCCACAGCAATCTAATCACAATGGGTAACTGAGTTGCAACGAGGGCGGATACATTGCGCTGACATCCGAAGCAGCTCCCACGCCAGTCCACTTCTTCTCCCATGGGTCGACGATGATGCTCGGCGAGGAATCCACAAGCGCAGACTACTGGAAACAATGCGGCGACGAAGCCCTCGCCAACGGCATTAAAGGCGTGATAATGATGGGAGCCCACTGGGATGCCCGAGGCGACATGATCGAAGTCGCCATGAACCCGGCCCCAGGCAAATCGCCCGTAGCATACGTTCACCCATCCAAATATGTCGACTATAAGCTAGTCGCGGACCTCGAGGGAGGAGAAAAGTGTCAGGCTCTGCTGAGAGACAATGGATTTAATGTGAAGGAGAACAAAACCTTCGAGTGGATCCACGACACATATCTCATCCTCATCCGGATGTTTCCCGGTGGCTGCCCACCCACAACGATAGTGTCGATGAACGCCCGCTTCGACCCCCATTTCCATATGCGAGTAGGCAGTGCCCTCCGACCACTCCGACACGAACGCTACCTCATCATCGGCACCGGCGGCGCAGTACACAATCTCTACCGCAACGTCTGGGCACCCATGCTCAAGTACCGGGACAACTTCGCTCAAGAGACCGCTCCGGAAGGCTGGGCGCTCGAGTTCAGGCAGAGCGTCGAGGATGTGATGACGCAGAACCGAGGACCGGCTTTGAGGAGAGGAATTACGAGGTTGATGAAGCATCCGCAGTATAGGGATGCTCATGCTACGGATGATCATTTCATGTCGGCTTGTTTCGTTGCTGGTGCTGCGGGTGATTGGGAGGACGAGCAGCAGGAGAAGGGTAGACTGGGTGCTGAGACCTGGGAGTTGACTAATATGGTGAGTTGGTATCGAGACCCTCCCGTGATGATAGTAGCATGCTGACATACTTCAGTGCAATTCACAATTCACACTCGGCTCCTGGGCAGGCGGCCAAGCGGTGTCTGCTGCTGCTTGAAAGCATTCAGTGTAAGCTATTGTTAGACGGAGTCGCCTTCAACGTTTGTCTTTGTCCTTGGTGGCTGCTGTGAATACCTCGAAGCTACGTGCCTCGGGACTCGCTCTAAGCACTCTTCACATGTACTCGCAAGTGTTCGTAAGATGAAGTCTTTCTGTTCCCGTACTGCTCTTCAGCATCGTCGAGTTTTGTCAAGGAGTACCTATAGCACATCAGAGCAATCATGGCAAGCCTCACAGCAGCGGGACCTGGAAGTAGTGACGACACCTCTGAGGCAGACTGGAAGCACGCCGAGTCCACACCCAAGCCAGAGCCAACCGTCTATCGCTACATCGCAGAAGGCTCAGGAGGCACATACACATTCGCAGATGGCGACATCCAGTACATCGGAACCAGTAAGTGCAACACCTGCGTAGCCGTCTACTGTAAGCTAGACAACACCCGCTGCTTCTTCACCCACATTAACGCCGACTGCGTCAATCGAATAGGGCGATGGTCTCGACAGATCAACTCTGAACAGGAGGCCGTAATCAAGCAGATCATCAAAGCAAAGCTTGATGCAGAGCAGGAGAGCTCGAATTGAGGACCCATCACGGAACGTATGCGCTCGAGCCTGGTCATCACCTGCTTGTCATTCGCAGTCGGGGCTCCCAAGGTAGGCGACGCCATCGTTGCGGCTGTCCTGGAATGGCTTGGGATCGAGGAGGTCCGCGAGATCCATCGCAGCCAGGCTTCATTGTCGATCATCCACAGGGCCAGGCAACGTTCTTCGATATCGAGGCCCCGACTAGCGAGTGGTTCATGCAGCTTCAGATGGAGAACGACGCTTGGGCGTTTTTGGTGGAGGAAGAATGATCCGTCTTATATCTCGTATCAGCCGCAACCATGCGCTGGGGACTGATATGTGGCAGAGTCAACAGGACATGAACTGGGGCCCTTGAAGGCTTGAGTCGCTACCTCGATGGACGGTATCGCTCGGTGCTTCATGCCGAATAGACTTTGCTTGGGCCCGTAGGCCGTAATGGCTTAAGATTTCTCTAGCATGTATACATCAGCCCGGAAGCGTGCCGAAAGCATAAACTTATGCCGTAGACTCCTTATCAGCCTTCCAAAAGAACCACAGCACAATCACAATCCCCTTAAGCACGATCGCCGTCCACAGCGCTCCAGGCAGCCCATACTCACTGTTCCCCCAAAGCCCACCAAAGAACGCCCCAACGGCCACACAAACCGCCGCCGCCGCCCGACGATTCCTCTCAATATTCTCCCGCGGACTCGCCGTAAGCAACTTGGGATCCATAAACAAATCACAATAAATACTCGTAAGCACCACAGAGGTCAGCCCATTATAGCCCAGCACTCGACTCGAGACCGCCTGGCCCGCAGACTGGAAAGCGATAAGTGCGATAGGCAGACTGATCCAGATGGTCACAGGGTCGGATGTTCCTGTTACCGGGCCAAGGGTGACCATCAAAGCGGCGATGATCATAAGGATGATTTGGATGGTGAAGGACAGGACCATGACCCAGCGTTTTCGTTGGCCTAGATAACGGTGGAAACGGGCGAAGAAGAAGGAGCCGATGCAGAAGCAGCCGACGGAGATTCCGGCACGGATCCAGCGATTGGATTTCCAGGGGGCGGCGAGGCCGAGGCCGAAGTAGATTGTGTTGCCTGCGGATAGCATCAGTGATGAGTTCGTATGGTGGATTGATGTATGAATGGGTGGCTGGACTTACCCGTCTGCATGCTCACGAAACTACCCCATACCTGTACGCTACTACTATCCAGCAACCCGGTAATGATGTAGCAGCCAAGAAGAATAAGATCACCCCAAGCCTTGCTGATATCGACAGTCATATGGCCCTGGATTCGTCGTAGGACAAGATTGCCATCCTCGGGTTTGCTGAGTAGTGCTGCTCGTTCACCATCTGAGCCACTGAGCATGCCATTCTCTGCGTGATTGTCATTCGAGACGGTACCGTAGCCATTGGGTCGCGCCATTTTCCGAGTATATCGGAAGAAGGGTGGAAGATTCTTGGGGTTCCTGGGGGTTGCTGTGGTGTGCGGATCCTGGCCGCTTGGAACGGGTATAACGGCTCTGATCTTGGAGGAGAGCGGCTGGGGCGGGGATGTTGCGGGCTGACTTCAAGGGTTGCAGTCTGTGCCCAGTGCCTCGAGAGTCCGGGAGAAAGTGCTTGATGACAATGGCGAGAAAGCGATGATTTGGGGAGTGTTGTTCTTGCCGAGAGAAGAAGGATGTTTCAGGAGATCCAGAAAGGGCATCGTTGTCGCGTGCTCATCCGAACCAATCCCAACCTCTTCTATGCCAGATGCGAGATAGACTTCCATGACGTACCGAACGAGCCGGGGTGGAAGCACTAGCGCGCGGAGCAGCAACGATGAGGCCTCGATTACACAAGAGCTATAAACATCAGGCCTTCCATCGGAATTCTTAAAAGTTGACTTTCTCGTTCGGCGATACCTGGCTGTGTAATAACAAAGAAGTCAAGATGCATATCACAGCTCTAGCTTCACTCCTGACATTGCCGGCATTGAGCTTGGCAGCTCCAACGAAACAACACCCTCTGGGATCGAAACATTCGTCGCCGTATAAGCCTGATCATTACGACCCTTATGATCGGAAACATGACAGTGTTGGGGAGGGATTGCACCCGGAGCCATATGTGAGTCTTAGCATTTTTCGCCACTACCATCGACGAAGCTAGACATATAGGCACATTTCCAATGGCTCTTTGTTAACGAGGATCTCAGCGCAACGGCAAAGGCACCTCAGTCCTTGGCCCTCGCAACCGAATGCGAGAACAACAAGATCCAGATATGGTCCGCCCACCAAGCACAGATCACGGCGCCATGCCCGCGATGAGATGGTGAGTCCCAAAATCTACCACCAACAAGAACATTAACCCACTAACACCCACCCCAGGTCCTTCGCCGACTCCCACACCCGCATAGAAGAAGGCGGCTGGACGCGCCAAACCACGGTCCGCGAACTCCCCAGCTCCAAAGAGATTGCCGGCGTCAACATGCGCCTCGACAAAGGCGTCATCCGTGAACTGCACTGGCACAAGGAAGCCGAATGGGCCTACGTTCTGTCCGGAGAAGTCCGCGTAACAGCCCTCGACTCCGAAGGCGGCTCCTTTATCGACGATCTCAAAGAAGGCGATCTCTGGTACTTCCCCTCCGGCCATCCACACAGTCTGCAAGGGCTCGGGGAGAACGGGACAGAGTTCCTCCTCGTCTTCGACTCCGGCGGCTTCAGCGAGGAGAGCACATTCATCCTCACGGACTGGCTAGCCCACACCCCGAAAGCGGTCCTAAGCGAAAACTTCCGCATCCCGCCCGAACTCCTCGAACACATCCCCCTAAGCGAGAAATACATCTTCCAAGGCTCGATCCCAGGCAGCATCGAGGAAGAGAAACCCAAAGCCTTCAAACAAAGCAAACTCAACTTCACCTTCAACATGCTCGACGTCGAACCGCAAGTCGGCTCAGGCGGGCAAGCGAAGATAGTCGATAGTCGTAACTTCCCCATCTCCAAAACCATCGCCGCAGGCCACTTGGATATTGGCCCGGGAAGCATGCGAGAAATGCACTGGCATCCCAACGCGGACGAATGGTCTTTCTTTATCAAGGGCCGAGCACGCGTCACCATCTTCGCGGCCGAAGGCACAGCCCGCACCTTCGACTACATGGGCGGGGACGTCGGCGTAATCCCAGCCAACATGGGTCATTTCATCGAGAACTTATCCGATGATGAACCGTTGGAAGTGTTGGAGATTTTCAGATCAGATAGGTTCATGGATTTCAGTCTGTTTCAGTGGATGGGGGAGACGCCGCAGAGGCTGGTAAGGGATCATATTTTCGCGAATCATCCCAAGGCTGCGAAGGAGTTTCTCAGGCAGGTGGAGGGGGGGAAGAAGGATGTTATTAAGGAGCAGTATTATAAGTCGCCGGAGCATGAGGAGGCGATTAGGAGGTTGGAGGGTGGTGGGGATGGGGGGGAAGGGTGGGCGGAGGAGTTGTAGTGGTTATGTGAGGAGATGATGATGATGATGTGTGGGTGGTGATGTGTACGACATACAAGGAAAGGTGGTTGGGTGATTGTACATGAATGATGAGAACGCTATGCAATGATGTAACACTGCCTCGAAAGTGCTGCATCGCTGTTTTGTCTGCAGCCCACCGTTCTTCTACCACATCGCTATAGCGTCCTCTGGCCTATTCTCTGTCACGCGTCGAGGACCACAGCGTGAACGGAACGTGCCAAGCTCTGTGCAAAAGCGACACTCATGAACGATTGGCTCCATAGTCCATACTATATACACATGGCGTGTCTATTTACCGTCCACGCGAGATAGGCATTATTGTTATGTCGATCTTCGTGACGGTTTCATACAGAAAGCCTCGGGTCCATGGCACGAATGTGATTGGTCGAGTGGATAAGTACCTGCATGAAAGGGAGCGCTAGCGTCAATCCTATTGCACCAGACGAGACGAGCGAGGGATGCGATACGATGCGATACGCTCCCTAACCTTCAACCAGATCTCCTGGTCTGTAGTTCTGTAGTCCTGTACACATCAACACCAACCACGTCTGTCTTTCCATATCGTCGTCACTCATTATCGTATACTTGCTACTAATAGCACAACACACTCATTCGAAGCGCAACCAACAAGACCCAGCCGGCCTGGATCTATCTCTTTGTCCATCTTTCTTTCACGCGTTGATACCCGACACACCATGTCCCGATTCATCCACCTCTCCTCGCTATCATGCATCGCCCTCATGTCCACCTACGCCTTCGGCCAGACTTCCTACGCCGGTGGCTGTAACCCGCTCAACTCCACCTGCCCCATCGATCCCGCGCTCGGAACGACACTGAACCAGACTTTCACCGCCGCGAGCACTCAACTGAACCCGAATTTGTGGAATGTGACCGCTGGAGGGGAAGCGATACAGTTTGGTGCGAATGGAGCCGAGTTGGTGATTTCGAACCCGGGAGAGTCGATTACGGCGGAGAGTACCTTTTATATTCAGTTTGGGCAAGTCGAGGTCATGATGCAGGCTGCCGCTGGGCAAGGGATTATTAGTACTTTCGATTTACTGTCCGACGATCTAGATGAGATAGATTTAGAAATCATGGGTGGCAATACTTCCTTTGTGGAGAGCAATTGGTACGGATGGGGAAAGTAAGTACCGAATCACCCGTCCAAGTTCAGACTTGTTCAACAGAATTGCTTACTGGTTTGGGCCAACAGCACCTCCCAATTCAACGCCGTCTACCATCCCCTCAACGGCCCACAAGAGAGCCTCCATAACTACACCATCGTCTGGACCAAAGACCAACTCCAATGGATCATCGACGGCAACGTCGCCCGCACGGTCCCCTACGCCGAACCAGGCCAATACCCGCAAACGCCCTCGAAGCTGAAATTCGGCATCTGGGCCGGAGGCGACTCGCCGCAACCCGGTACTGTTGCCTGGGCGGGTGGGAAAGTCGACTGGACGAAAGGGTAATGACACGCGACGCAGAGGATATGAGACAGAAAGGGTTACTGACTGAGATGTCCTACAGACCCTTCACCATGACCGTGCAATCCATCACAATCACCGACGCCACCACAAACGTAACCTCCTACACCTACGGCGACACCACGGGCTCCTACCAATCCATCACCTCCACCCCCGGAATCTCCGCCGCCTCCAAACTCGCCAATAAAGTCTCCGCCGCACAGTCGGCGCAGAAACAATGGAACGGTTTATCCCAGACCGCCAAGATCGCTATTGGCTGTAGTGTCGTGGGCGTGCTGTTGATTGTCGTGGTGGCGTACACGGCGATTTGTGTTGTGCAGAGGAAAAAAGGGAGGTTGGAGAGGCAGAGGGCGGATAGGGAGTGGGATGAGCAGCAGAATGAGTTGTTGGCTTATAGGTCGCGGATGGCGAAGGGAGGGTTTGCGGTAAGTTCTTTTCGTTGCTTCCGACGGATAGGGATTCTAGGGTTGGTCATTGTTTTTTTACTGACGATGATGTTTCTCTGCAGGTCAGCCATATGGGTCATGGAGAGAAGTTTTGATCCTGGCCTCGCGGCCGGGGGATTTCTGCCTTTTTCTGACGTCCTTTATGATTCCTTTCGTCGTTTCCAGCCGGCTTATTATACTTTCCAATCTATGACTTCGGTCGATAACCGAGGGCTAGTGGGTCACACCAGACCAACAACATATCCGATTTCCTCACCGTGCTGAGAACGAAGAAGAATGTCCCTTTCTTCTTCTGCATACCCTGACGTGATTGCCAACGCTGGCTGTAGACTATCCCCCCTCACTGACTCGTCGAGTATGTCAAGTAGCGAGCAAGTGTGACTGACGAGCTAGTTCCCAGGAACGTCCAATCGCTCGCATCCAGAACCGAGTAGGCCGCCGCGTGAGGAGCGACGTTCTCTTCGTCTCGATAGGCCCTTCTCCTGGCTACAGAACATGCACACTGGCACGTGTATCGGATTCCCTTAGCTCGGGCGTAGCTTACTTGCCCAACCGAGTATGTGAACGACGAAGCCTACTCCATCAGGCAATCCGGCAGCCACAAGCGCCCGTAAGCTCATTGCAGCACGCGCACGGACATATGAGCGTTTTCATAATGGCCTTCCTAATAGCTCGCTCAATGGTACGTGACTCCTCTCGACTCGAGCAAGGTGTTAATTCTAAGGACTAGGTTTCCGGGCACCAGGCCGTCGATTGAAGAAGACTTCGACAACGTCTTCTTTGGCTTCGTCGATGGACCACTGGACTGAGAGGCTGGATTATTCCCGGTTAGGATGAGAACACGCTCATGCCAAGCATATATATATATGCATGGATCCTGCAGCTCACGATGCTGGGTGGGGGAAGTGAAGGCACCAGAGTATCTACACCATCGCGTCCTTGGCGTCTTCGGACTGGCAGGGTCAAGCTCTTGCCGTTGTACATGGCCAAGCACGCACGACCAAATTTCATTTCCGGGAATGAGCGGGCATGGTGCAGAGACTTGGGCTCGAGAAATTGTGAGTGTGCTGGCTGCAATGGGGTATAGTGAGGAGGACATACCATCGCACAGTAACTGCTAGCCGCAAGCTTAGGGATAGTTACCGACGACTATTGCGAGCAGGACTTTGATACATGCGCGTGCTGGCCAAAAAAGTCCGTGAGTGTCCGATCACATCTGGTCTGATTGAACAACCGTGGGGATAAGAGGAGTCGCCTCGACACGGGCTCACATCCTGCCGCGCGTGTCCTGGGTCCAATCTAGCGATGACTGAGCTGAAGTACATGTGTGGTGTGCAAAAGATGTCGAGATGGATGTCTTGATTGATTTGTGTGTTTTGCTAGCGTTTCGTTCTC
This sequence comes from Recurvomyces mirabilis, assembly GCF_035927965.1. Classification (NCBI taxonomy): domain Eukaryota; kingdom Fungi; phylum Ascomycota; class Dothideomycetes; order Mycosphaerellales; family Teratosphaeriaceae; genus Recurvomyces; species Recurvomyces mirabilis. The sequence goes on along the minus strand of NW_027041939.1, from coordinate 948,003 downwards.
GTGGAGAAAGCAATGCGGAGTATGTCTGGGGTAGATCAGGAAAACATGCAGCACCAAACCTTGACCATACGCATGCTCCACGGCTTCCCAGAGAGGCAAGCCGGAAGAATCATGAGTGCAGGCTACGATCATGGCGTGGCAATACAGAATCCCAAAACCTGCCAGTTGACGTGACAGACATCGCTCGCCACTCTTCCAGTCGTTCCATCTCTCCAATCCTTCTTGAAAATTACTCACAATGTGGACCTGCTACGGCCGCGGCGCTCCCCTACGAGCCGCAATCTACGTCGCCTGCCTCAGCGCCTTCCTCTTCTTCGGCTACGACCAAGGCGTCTTCGGCGGCCTGCTCCAAAACAAAGACTGGCTCGACACCTTCAACCACCCCCGCGACGTCATAACCGGAATAACGGTCTCGTCGTACTGCCTCGGCGCCCTCTTCGGCTGTATCCTCACCTTCTTCATCGGGGATGTCCTCGTTCGTCGCCAGATGATATGGCTTGCTATGGCGCTGATAATTGTCGGAGCGTCGCTTCAGACATCGGCGCACTCGCTGGTTCTTTTGATCATTGGCCGCGTGATCACAGGACTAGGAACCGGGATCGATTCGAGTACGGTGCCCATGTACCAGTCCGAGTTGGCGAAGAAGGAGGTTCGGGGCCGGCTTGTGTCGTGGGAGATTTGGTTTATTGGATTGGGTATCACAGTGGCTTACTGGATCGTGGGTCCCTTTCCTTGCATGAATGCAATGTGGAGGTATACTGACATGATCAACCAGGACTACGGTTTCTCCTACTTACCCGGCTCAATAGCATGGCGCGTCCCAATCGCCATCCAGCTCGTGTTCGCTGTCATCGTCGTCTTCGTCGTCTGGGGCTGCCCGGAATCTCCCCGTTGGCTGGCCAAGCGTGGTCGAGAGGCCGAAGCCGTCGAAGTGCTGTGTGCAGTCTACGACCTGCAGCCCGATGATCCATACGTGGTTGGTGAGCTCGAGGCGATCCGTGCAGCCCTTGCTATTGAAGGCAAGGAAGGCGGGAATAAGATTTCTGCGCTGTTCAAGCAGGATGCTTTGCAGACGAGACGGAGGGTCATCCTTGCTTGGTTTGGGCTGTTCATGAATCAATGGTCTGGGTGAGTATAAGTCGTCGACTTGATTGAATAAATCCACATCAAAGTTACTAATACACAGCAGTATCAACCTAGTCGTATACTACATGCCTACTGTGCTGGTCGAAAATGTCGGTATGCAGGCTCACCGTGCGCAACTCATCGCTGGCTTCGTCGAGCTCATGTTCGTTGTTGGGTAAGTGCGAGTCACCGCTCACGCATGGAGGGCTAAACTGACATTGCTTCTAGCAATACCCTACCTGCTTTCGCCCTGGACAAGCTTGGCAGGAAGAGAGTCATGATGACTGGCTGTGGTCTACTTTCCTTCTGCATGCTGATGATTTCCGTCGTAAGCCAAGAGTGCTCACTAGTGGCAAAATATTGCTGACCATCTCCCAGCTCCTCTCGTTCGGCAAGGAGAGTACATCTGCGGCATCCATCGCTTTCTTCTTCTTGTATATGCTCATCTTTGGCGCGACAGTCAATGTGGTTCCTTGGTGCGTCATCATGCTCTGCACCCTCTCTGTCAAGCACTAACGATGATGATCCAGGGTATGGGGCCCTGAACTTCTACCGCTTGAAGCCAGAGCAAAGGGGGTGGCTATCAGTGTGAGCTCGCACTGGATGTGGAATTTCTGCATCGTCATGTGAGGTTTCTTCAGTTCCTTATCCTGAGCCCAATCTGACTCGACCCCCTAGGATCACACCAATCCTCATCAACCGTATTGGCTGGAAGACATACTTGATCTTCATGATCCTGCTGGCATTGTTCGTCCCGTTCGTGTGGTGGGCATATCCGGAGACATCTGGTTTAAGCCTAGAGGAGATCGACAATTTGTTCTTGCCTGAGGGCATGAAAAACGAAGTCGTGAGGAGCAACTCGGTCGCAGGTTATGCGAAGGACGTAGAAGCTGGTGAGGAATCTTATGCCTATGAGACCAAAGCTTGATGAGAGCTTGGAAGGCGAGGGGCGGATAGTGGAAGCCTTGGGATGGTAGGGGAACCAATTGCTGGAGGCGCAAGAGGTCGGAGTCCAATCAGTGAGCATGGCGTACCGCTACTCAGAGATTCGCGCGTTGCTTGTGGCATCTTTCACGCTGCTGGTGCATTCGTCAAGGGGACGTATCGAACACCCATATCCTTGGTCTTAGTAACTGTACCATCTTCCTTCTTGTCAATGATATAGATATGTTGTTCAGAATCCTCCTCGACGGGCATGAAGAGACTACGACATATTCGTGTCAGCAACGTCCGCTCACAAACAGGCATGAACAACCTCGCTATCGCTCAGCCTTCATCCGTGCAGAGACATATGCAATTACTCACCGTCCAGGAGCCTTCAGCTGATCAATCAACGCTTGATGGAAGTCCGCAGCCGCTGCACCGACATGTATAGCATCATAAGGCGCCTCCTCCTGCCACCCTAACCTGCCATCAGCCTTGACATACTTAATCCCACCACTCTCCATCAAATCCCTCCCTTCAGCACTCTTCCTTGTATTCTGCACACCCATCTCCACCAGCGGCTGGATATGCTCAATTCCAACAACTTTCCCACCAGGCCTCACTTGCTCAGCAAGCACATGGGTAAGGTACCCCGAACCTGACCCTACGTCTAGTACTCGTGATCCAGGTCTGAGATACGGCAGTAACGACTCGCAAGCTGCAGCGTGCATATGAGGGGCTGAGATCGTGGCGCGGTGGCCAATGGGTTGGGGGGAGTCTTGGTAGGGTGCATGAGGTGCGTAGTGGGCGCGATCGACGGCCAGCATGGCCTGTTTCACTCGATCTTGTTTGATCAGGCCATTGCGTGCGAGGTTCTCTATCAGGGTCTCATTGGTTGAGCCTGAGGATCGCCAGGCCATGCTGAGGGCGCGGATGGCCAAGTTCGTCCGAGGTAGAGATCCCAGGACAGCACGACGTGGGAGGGAGTGGAGTGCAATCGTGATGGTGATCTGGTCTAGTAACTTTAGACGTGATCAGGTAGGCAGAGCGCTAGTTGGGCGCTTGACGGATCTTCGCAGTGCACTCTCCAAGACTGCTCTCGATGTTGGAGAGGACAGGTCGTGTTCGTGTGATTATTACAAGAGCTTTCGTAGCATGAAGCTCGAGCTCCAGATCACGTCACCCGGGCCATGAAAAAGTATAGCAGGCACAACATGAAACGAAGAGCCGAAAGCATTCATTCATTCATCTACATGAATAAGGAAAATTGCGTAAAGGAGTGCATCGACCAAGTAGCGACAAGCGAGGATATGTGGCAAGCAGCCAAAACACCTTTTGTATGCAGATCCCCACCACACATCCTCCTCGGTCTTCAGCATTTGAACACCGCCATCAAAGCACACTGTACACCCTTGCTGGTGGTCATATGCTCGACTACGGCGCGTTCCCATGGATACCCCAATACTGCTCAGCTCCAAAAGTACCCGCATTATTCTGCTTCCAGTAGTCGTTGAAGGCCGAGAACAAGACGACATTGTTCGAGAAAGCGCTCTGAATCGAAGCAATAGCAGCGGCCTGATTCTCCGGACTCGGCACAGCCAGCTTATTTGCTTGGCCTTGCGATGGCCAGCCGGTTTCCGTGATCATGGTGTCCTTGCCACCACAGGCTTGCGAGACACGTTGTGCCTGGCCGAGGACAAATTTACCAGCATCTTGGGCGGTCACACCGCCGTCGAAAAAAGCGTGGCAATTGGCTGCGGCGTAGTCGGATGCTTGGCAGAGTTGCGAATTTGCGATGATGGCGACGAAGGTGTCGACAGTTACTACCTTGCCCTTGTAGCCTTTCGCTTGAAGCATACTGCGAGCTGTCCCGATGGCGCTGACGACTTGGTCTACGCTGAAGCGGCCGCTGTTCACCCCCTCGTTGCCGATGGCGACTGTATCGATGTGGTCAAAGTTGCCATTCGCGGCGTCGATTATATGCTGTACTTCTGTGCTGACTTGAGTGACATCGTAGACACCAGCCATGAGCTTCATGCCCTTGGCAGCGGCCGCATTACCGACTGTCGTAGTCTGCTGGCAATCTGTTCCGTAGATTCTGACCATACTGTATCCAGAAATCTGAGTGAAATCCTTGATTACCTGGTCCTGAGTTTTGCATGAGCCATCGCCGTTATATGGTGAATATGCGATAGAATATCCAGATGCGGCGGAACCAGAGTTTGCTGGAGCAGCTGAGGAGCTTGATGATGCTGCAGAGGATGATGGCGCGGATGGGGATGATGGTGCTGGAGCTGATGGTGCCGCTGGTGGAGGGTTGGAAGTGCTGGGTGCACTTGATGAGGGTACTGGTGGTGCAGGCGGTGGCGAGCTACTGCTGCTCGTTGGTGCAGGCGCTGCTGACGAAGAAGTGGTTGCTGTAGCAGCCGCCGGCACATGGGTCGTAGAAGTTGACGAGCTGGACTGGGTCTCGTAGGAAGTGGAGACTGGCTCTCCCTTGCCATCAACATAGACAACAGCCGCGATATTCGTCACAACATCCACCGCAGTGACCACATCCGCCTCCTGTCGCTGCTGTGCTGCATGCACGTGAAGGCGAGGCGGGTGCGCAGTCGCGGCAGCCAAGGTGGCGACCCAAAGAAGGCCAGCCTTCATTTTCAGGGTGTGATGTCCGTGAAGTTTTGGATATCTCTGTACTGTTATCGGCTTCGTGTCAGCGTTTGTGCTGCTTCGAGGCTGCCGGTATATCGTAAAGGAAGATCGAGTGCAGTGCCGGAACCGGAAAAGCCAATCTCTTTATTCAACGCGGCATTGTCAAAGAGCTCATTGTCTAAATCATGCGAAGGTAATGACCGTGATGTATGCTAGTGCATGAAGTGCAAACGTTCGAGAACTCACAAGCTGGTCATGAGGATGTTCGACGTCTGTCAACAGAAGTCGGCGGCCCTGCGTCTTGAGGAATGCTGATGTCAAACAATAATTGGCGATGCTGTGTTTCAAGGAATGTAAGGGAGCCGACGTGCGGTTGAAAAGGAGCGTGGAGTACAAAGAGTTGCGCTTTGTCTTGGAAGGAATGGCTAGCAGGTCGCTGATCGCTGGAGTCGCAAAGGAGTGTGATGGAGAGATGCAAAAGATGTTGTGAAGAGGTCGCGGTGTCAACAATAACATTTGTCGGCATGCCGGCTCAAGCGCGCCTTCCCTTTGTAGATTGAGTTGTGTAGCGCGATTCTGAAATTCATGCAAGTACAGGCAGCTGAATTGAATTGATGTAACACCTGCCGCACGAACAGTACTGCGCATGGAAGCAGCACAGCACCGTTCCCTCGTTCATGCTGCTTTCACCTGGTGTTTGCCTGTCAGCGATACGTACCATCAAAGCGGTACAGCAGAGTTGCATGTGATAGGCATTCGAAAACAACGACTCGGCTCGAGGTTGCATGAGCTTCAGCAGCTGCAAGCGAATTCGAGTCTCTCAAGTAGAATCCGAGCAGTCGCAGAGCATGGAGTCGATTTGGGCTTATGGGCTCCTTAGAAGCAGGTCCTGGTGCCCTTCCTTCGTCTGGAACCCTCCAGCAATCTTCTTAGTAGAACGCGTGTTCCAAGATGCTACGCCGCCATGGTAGATACCTTAGGAGAGGATGTCGGTCTTAGGTTTCCTCTGTAAAACCGTCCTGCACATGGTGCCAGCTTCATTTTATATCATCCCGGTCGCGTACTGTCTTCTTCCGCAACCTTGACTCTCGTGAACATTTTCCTGCCAAACTTTCTGCTGTCCAGCCGGCGAACGACGCCCCATCGTCAGGCGACGCGTGCACAAGTGGCAGCAGTCTGGACTTTCAACCAGGTATCCATACCATGGTGCCTCGCCTTCTCTAAGTGAAGATGGGAGGGAACAGAGTTTTGCTGGTCGTGGCATGATCGCGCTATGACTAAGCAGGGTCGCACTTTTCTCGCGTGACAACGCGTCACTCGCGTTCCTTCCTCAAGTAGTTGCGAGCATTTGCACACATGAGTGGAGGCATTTTCGCGGCGTTCCGTCGCGAAAACACCTCGGACACTGTCGACACATCGCTGAGCTCCGATCACAGCCCCAACATGTCTTCAGGACAAAAACGTGGACGAGAGGCGAACGACATAGACGGCGAGATCGAGATTGAAGGGGCCAGCTCAGCACTCCGCCATTTCAACCCCAAGCGATCGCGCATCCAACTCGCCACGGACCATGACTCCGAACGTGACGAGGAGGAAGATGAGGACCAAGGCTATCAGAGCGCCGACACACTCTCCATGCCGGATGTGGGCGATCTCGACGACGACGGCGATGACGATGACGGCGATATTGACGAGCTCCGTGCCACACAGATTATTGAGAGGCAGATCAACCAGCACCGCGAGAACATGGCCTCTGAAGCAGGGGTGATCGAGGAGGTCTTCTGCCGGAACTTCATGTGTCACACCAAGCTACGCATCAGGTTTGGCCCATTGATCAACTTCATCATCGGCCACAACGGGAGCGGGAAGAGCGCTGTCCTCACTGCCTTGACTATGTGTCTGGGTGGATCTGCCAGGAACTCGAATCGCGGAAAGAAACTGGAGAGTATGATCAAAGAGGGCGAAGAGAGTGGGTCGCTAGCGGTCAAGATCAAGAATCAAGGTGACGGTGCTTTTCGTCCTGAGCTGTACGGGGATTCGATCACGGTCGAGCGTCACTTCACGCGCGGTCGAGGGGGTGGCTACAAGATCAAGAACGCCCAGGATAAAGTCATAGGCACCAAATCGGCGGATGTGCAGACCATCTGTGATTTCTTCGCCTTCCAGCTGGACAATCCGATCAACGTACTGAGTCAGGACATGGCACGCCAATTTCTTTCCAATAGCACACCTTCCGACAAATACAAGTTCTTTATGCGCGGAACTCAGCTCGAGACGCTCGACCGCGACTACAACCAGATGCAAGAGCTTCTGGAGCAGGTACAAATCAAGCTGAGCAGCCGCAAGGAGGATATCGATGTTTTGAACGATCGCTTTACCAAGGCCGAGTCAAGGAAGCGCCGCCTCGACGAAGTCAGCAGGCTGGGAGAAAGGCTAGCGGATCTGAAGAGACAGCATGCGTGGATCCAAGTCGGCGAGCAAGAAGACATACTAGAGCGCTATGTCAGAGATCTAGGAGAGGGCGACCAAACTGTCCGAGAAAAGGAGGGAGCAGCGGAGACAGTGTCTGGAGCATACGACGGCCACGACCAAGCTCATGAAGCTGCCACGCGCCGACTCGACGACCTCAAAAACGATCTCACTCCTATACAAGAGCGCCGCAATGCAGAAAAGGAGAATCATCGTGTCGCCAAAGCGACTATGGAAGGGACACACCATGAACAGGCGATCATCCGTGAACACTTGAAGAAGGCCAAGGCACTTATGTTGAAGCTGGAGCAGGATGTGGCTAACGAGACCGCACGTATTGCTGGCGCAGAAGGAGCGGAGTACACTGCCCGACTGGGAAGATTGGATGAGCTCAAGGCGGTCGTCCAGGAGAAGAAGGTTGAGCAGAGCACACATGCTGAGCAGCAGACTGGCTTCCTGCAAAACAAGGAGGAGGCGGCACAGTCGTACGAGTCTACTAGACAGCCATTGGACAGGGAACGCGATGCACAGAGAAACGCAGAACGTAGGCTGGCTGACTTGCAGCAGTCTCAAGGTCTTCCATTCGCCGGATATCGACCGAACATCGAGCAACTGGTGAAGGCTGTCAATCAGGAGAGCCGGTGGCGACAGAAGCCAGTTGGCCCGATGGGACGGCATGTTAAGCTGCTAAAGCCGCAATGGTCGTCACAGCTCGAGAAGACCTTTGGAGGTGTCCTGGAATCGTTCATCGTCACCAATGCCGAAGATCAGAAAATGTTCCGCGATCTAGCACGACGTGTGAAATGTGATGTGCCGGTTTACATTGGCAATGCCGAGCCTCTGGATACCAGCGACAAGATGCCCGAGGATACCTCGCTCGACACGATCTTGAGCGTCCTGACTATTGATAACGACCTCGTGCGGAACCAACTTATCATCAACCAAGCTATTGAGCAGACATTGCTGATTGAGGGCCGCGAACAAGCTGGCCGCATTCTATATTCTGGTGGTGCCAGGCCCCGCAATGTTCGAGCTGCGATCTCACTGGGTAACAAGATTGGTGCTGGAGTCCGTCAAGAGTACACAAGGTCTGGGCAAGCCAAATCGAGTTTCATTGAGCCATGGACTGGTCACGCACGGATGCAGGTCGACAAGCAAGAGCAGATCCAGCATCAGCGTCACGTTGTGGATCAGCACAAGAGAGCATTCGACGTGGCTCAACGGGACAGCAACGAGAAGCGCGACGCGGTGGTCAAAGCCGACCAAGACTTAACGCGGTGGAGCCGAGAGGCCGCCAAGTTGAAGAGTAACGTTCAGCGAGCTGAAGACGCTGTCGAGGAGCAGGATAACGAGATTGAGAGCACACGTATACAGGACGGAAAGCTACAGGAGCTACAGCGTCAGCTGGTCGAGGCGAAGGAAGAGAGGGAGGCCCACGAGCGCTCGTACGGAGACGTGGTCGTCCAGAAAGATCTCCAGGGTGCTGCCAGGCAGGCTGCGAAAGCCAGTCTCGATGTTGCAGAGCAAGAACTCAACGAGAAAGCTGCCCATATCGCTAAAGCCGAAGAACGTTCTGGAAGGCTGCACCACGATCGTCACGATGCATTGCTCGCCAAGAATCGCGCGTTGGAGGAGATCGATGCCGCGAAGGTCCGAGTTACCCAGCTTGAGAAGAGGCGCGATGACCAGCAGGCAGTTGTGGATGAATTTAATGCAAAGGCTTCTGAAATCTCCAGGCGGGTGCCGATCGACGAAGGTATGACACCGCACAAGCTTGACGAGACCGTGGAGCGTGTCGAGAGGGAAGTCAAGAATCAGGAGCGCCTCGCTGGTGGCACGAGGGAGGAATTGACGTTGGCGTGGCAGAAGGCGAGAGAGGAATATGAGAATGCTAAACATGTCCTGAGTGAGATGAAGCAGCTTGCTGATGTAAGTACCATATTTGGGATCTCCACAGCTCTTGCTAATGATGCGTCGCAGCTCCTGGGCAAAGCCCTCAGTTACCGTCGATATCGATGGGGCATGTTCCGCAGGTACATCGCCTACCGCGCCCGCACTATGTTCAAATACCTCCTCTCGGAACGCCAATTCCGCGGCCACGTCGTCATGTCCCACCCAGCCAAGACTCTCGACATCGCTGTGGAGCCCGACATGTCCAAGGCCTCAACCGAAGGCCGCGAAGCCCGCACCTTGTCGGGCGGCGAGAAGTCCTTCTCCACTATCTGCCTACTGCTGTCCATCTGGGAGGCCATGGGTAGTCCCATCCGATGTCTGGATGAGTTCGATGTCTTCATGGACTCGGTCAATCGGGCTACGAGTATGGGCATGATGATCAATGCGGCGAGGAGGAGTGTGGGGAGGCAGTTTGTGCTTATTACGCCGCAGGCTATGGGGAATGTGGAATTGGGGGATGATGTGCGGGTGCATAAGATGAGTGATCCGGAGCGAGGACAGGGTGTTCTTCCTTTTACGCAGAGCTGAGTGGTGGGTACATGGGATCGCAACGGCATTCATGACTTCTTTTCTTGCTGGAAGCGCTTTGGGACTTGCTACTGTACTGATTCTTGCGATGTGGGCGTTCTGCTTTGAGCATTTACCAATTTCTGTGATACCCAGCATAGCTATCGATCATATCAGGTAGCTAAGGAGAATGATGCGAGCATGAGACGCTAATCGAGATACATCGTGGAATAGAGAGCCGAAAGTGCACGCAGATTGTCCTGAAAGGTGGCTGAAAGTTTTGCTGATCCCTCGACCACAATCACTATTGTTTCTGCTGCGAATGTTGACCTTTGGCCCCAGTCAGAACAGGATCATGGCCGCATCAAATATGGGTCGGCACATGCCCATAGCATCAGTGGTACTCGTCGGCGGCGGCATTTTTGTTACTGGGAAGCCGAGCATGAAACTCACGGTCCGCGCGCTCGACGACTACTACAGAATGGGGAAGGCCAACCTCATTTTGGTCTTGTTCGAGGTCATCTATTAGCTCGCCAGGGTTCTCGTTGGCGGAGTTGATGTGGTTCACACCCTCAGTTGGCTCGGCCGTCATTGACGAACAACTTCGTGCTGATCATCCTCACACAACGACCAACAGTACTTCCAGACCTTCAAGCGCACTTCAGTTCTTCGAGATGGATGCCAGAGTCATAGCATCTGAGGTAGATAAGGGACGATGTTCTGATGCTGAAGCTGCCACAGGAGAGTTCATACTGCCTTCCTTGGCCCCGCACGAGCAGGTGGCGAATCGTGGCCAGCCAACTCCGATGGTCACCAATGCCGAACACCATCACGACACCGCAGTCACGACCTGAGAAAACCGCCAAGGGAGTCGATTGATAATGCTTCCGTGGCATATATATGTGCCATAATGATGACCACAAGCACAAGACACCACAATGCCACTTACTACCACCTTGAGACGCATTAGCGTCAGTGCCGCTCTTCGAAGGTCATCCAAAGCTAGTGTCGAGACGACCCGGATCGAAGACAAAATCGAAGCAGAGTCCAAGGATGCAAAGCAAGACGCCGTCAAACCACCAGTCATCTTATCCCTGCCAACCGAGCTCTGGGCTCAGATCTTCACCTCACTCAGCTTCAAGGACATCTGTAGCATACGTCTGACTTGCAAAGACGGATATGGACTGGCGAGCGAAGGCGATATACTGCGGGAATGGGCGCACACGGAGGATCACATAGGAGCGCACCTCCTTAGGCTCTTCCCTTGCACTCCTCCGATCCGCCTTGACTATGTCGCCAACCAACTCAAACGCAAGGACATCACCAGTGATACAGCAGCTCGATACACAGCTTACATCTACAAGAACGTCATCCGCGTCTCACTATCACGGGTAATACCTCATTTCAGCGAGACAAAAATAAGATGCGACTTCGTCTTCGTGGCAGCACGGATGCAGCAGCGCATGATCCCCCTGCTGCAAACTCTCCAGCACTATCTCGAATCCCTCGCAACTATCATCGTGAAGCTATCTGAGCAGCGTGCCTCGCAGCCTGGTTCTCGAGCACTCCATCTCAGCTACGCCGAGGCCGAGCAGAAGCTGCTCTCCAGCTACGACCCAGAACATCTCAGCCAAGTCTATCGCCTCTGGTGCTTCATGACATGGATGTCCAACCAGATCCACAACCGGCCCTCGTACGCAGGAGGCTTCGAGCGAGCTGTGCGTGGATGGCTGGTAGACCCTATGCAGAGTGCGGAGCTGGACCTGGCACTTGTACTCGGTGGCGGTCTGAGAGTGGTTCGAGAGTCGCTTCGTCTGAATACCTTTAAAGACCGCCGAAGTATGCTTGAGCGGAGGATGAAGCAGTTGAGGCCTGATAGTAATGTTCGATGGGAGGAAGCTTGGAAGAAGAATGGAATGGTTTCGCCACGCAGAGATGTGGCGTCGAGAGCACTGCAGACTACGGTTGAGCCTGGGCAGGTGTTTGCTAGTGGTGCACGGGCTGTGTTGCTGGAGGCAGGGATGATGAGCCGTGACAGCAGTGCTTTCGTGGGGACAGTGGACCAGTGTACTGAATTCCTTCGCGACATGGCTGGCTACGATCTCTTGCATGTCTTACCACCGGAGCAGCTCCCGGATGAAGAATCGGGAGACGGCCTGGATGACGAACGCGAGCGAGATACAGAGGGTCGAGATCGTTGTTTGAACTGTGAACGCTACGGACATCAAGCAGGCGACTGTCCTGATGCTGTGCGATGATGAATTAATACATGGTCTCGCTTAGCACTTCACTTCGAGAGTGCAGCGTCCGCTTGAGGGATAGCACCCAGAGCGTAATCAAACACCTTTCTTATCGTCACTTCGTCCTCCAGCCCTATGCTGAACCGTACGAGTGTAGCCTCACACCCGAATTGTGCCGCCCAGTCCAGTTCATTGTAATGAGCCAAGATCACGAAAGGCGAGCTCAGCGTAAAATTGGTGCCGAGACTCGGTCCCTTTTGCGTTTCAAGGTAATCGTAGAAGACTTGCGCATCTTCCATACGGTGGAAAGTGCAGCTCAAAAGTCCTCCGTAGCCGCCATTCGGCAGCTTACAGTTGTCGTAGAAATGTTTCGTTGGGCTGTACTTTGGATAATGGACTTGCTTTACCGCCGGATGTGCTCTCAGCATATTGGCCACAATCTCGGCATTGACGTTGATGCGATCAGTGCGTAGGATGAAGTCACGGCTATTACGCTCGAGGTAGAGTGCGTCTTCCTCGAACATCTTGTCCTCGTATTCGGTCTCCTGGACTTGCTTGAGCTTTGAGTAGTAAGGTAATTGCGGATTGAGGATCATTGAACCGCCCATGACGTTGCCGTCACCACTGAAGATCTTGGTCAGGCTGCTAAAGACCACATCGGCGTATGGTAAGACGTTGATGTTGAGGAAATTGCCAATGGTCTCGTCGACGACTACAGCAAAGTCGTACCTGTCAGCGAGCGCACGGATGCGCTTGAGATCGGGTGTGCGTAGCAAGGGGTTACTTGGGAACTCGCAGAATAAAGACAGTAGCTTCTCGCCTGACTGTAGTCGACGTTCAAGGTCGTCCAATTCTTCTGCAGAGCCGTATCCGTAGAATGTCACTCCAGGTCCAAATTTCTCCAGTACCTTCAAGGTATCGACGTATGGGAAGCCGTACATGATACTGGGCATCTCCCCGCGTGCTGTACGAAGTACACGGTGGGCGTGGAACATGGCGTTCATACCCATTGGGTAGAGGTAGATGTCGTCAACAGAGAAGCCAGGTACTTCTCGGTCGCGTTGATTCGTGTTTTCGTCGGGCTTCGTTTCTAGCGAGTGTGGCAGCTCTACGTTCGCTGTCAAGGAGCCTGCAATACGCCGCCTCACCGCAAGCTTAGCGTTCTGAGCTAATGTGATGTCGAGATTGCGGCCGAAGCGTTCTTCGACGAACAGTGCTGAGTCCGGTACACCATTCTCAGTCGTGCCATTGCCGTTCGACTTGTCCTCCTGACTAGTGCTGCCGCCATGTCCGTTCGTATCTTGGGGAGTGCCATGGTCCAAGGACATCGGCCTCTGATACCTTCGTGGACCTTTGGACAAGCGTGGCGTGTTGGGTTGAGATAGTGTGCTACGCTCTACCATCGACCCATCGTCAAAAGCCTTCTGACAGAACTCGGCGTGTCGGCTTGACATTCCCTCGCCAGTGTGCTGCCAGAATACTTTCGCTGTTGGCCAGAGCTCCTTGGGATATACTACAGCAGTGGCTCGCGGTAGCACTCGTTTCAGGCTTGCAGATGGGATCTTGTCCGGATGAGGAATGAAGTCCAGGGACCTGATGCTAGTCGCATCCACGCCAGGATTCTGTTGTATTAAGAACTCAACACACCGTCGACCACAGCTAGCAGTAGGAAACAACATTGCTTTCTCCGTTTCAAGATCGCCTTGCTGCTGGACAATTGAGGTGGCGAGCCGATCAATGGACTTGTGGATGAAGAAGCGTGGATAGCCGCATTGCATCTTGTCAAGTACCCAACGCTCTCCCTCCTCGTAGGCCACATTTGACTTCCATGTTGGCAAGGAGACACTGACTGCGTGTGGCGTGTTTGGAGGGACTGTGTCGCCTACGGTCTGATTCCATGGTAGCGGAGTTGCGAGAAGTCCAGGCATGACACTACGAACTGGTCTGTGAAGGAAATTGCTCAGATCGAGTCTCAGAAAGCTTATGGTGTCCGTTTGTGTCGGTCTTGGATTGTGAACAAGTCATCCCAATGCTTCATGCGAACTCAGGATGCGTGGAGTCATTCGGCGCTAAACAATTTTTATCTCCGCAAATGTCATGCACGAATCCCTGCTCACTCACGTGCTTGTGAGCAAAAAGTTCGTAGTCTGCTATTACTACGCCGAGTGCTTCTGTAGGTTGTGATCGCGGCATATACATGTGCGATGGCAGACAGAGCGATGAAGAGACGCAAGGTGGAGCATACGCCGTCAGATGATGAGGCGGACGATGCATCGTTTGCTTCCTTTGGCGACGGCGAGGACGAGACGGCGCAGGAGGATAGCATGGCGGCGGAACAACGAGCATTGCCTGAAGACGACGAACGGTCTTTACACCAGGAGAGAATTGAGGACGACCTCGACAGTGAGACGGAAGTAATAGCAGATGAGACCTCAGACTCTGGCGAGGACGTGGACATGGTTGACGATGAGGACGACGAACATTCCGCGCACAACGCTGTAGTGTCAAAGCAGGACATCAAAGCCAAGCAGAACAGGAATACGTCAATGGCGAAGAAGCAAGTTCCTAGCAGTGCTTTCACAGCAGGGACGTTCAAAAGCAACATGTTCAAGCTGCAGGTAGACGAACTTCTTGCACAGATCAGACCGAGACGTGGGAAGCGCGAAGAGGCTGTTGACCAAGCACTCCACGCGCTGAAGACCACGTTCGACTCCATGGAACCAGTGGCGCCACTCAGTGTATCTGAGGCACGGCGCAAACTCCTCACGACCAGCAAGGTCAGCGTACCTTTTCCCTCGCCTGGACCACCCAAGGATGCCAAGTACACACTGCAACATGCCAAGCCTGCAGGTATCAATGTAGTGGGCAGCTATCCTCTGAAGACCAATAGCAGGACGGACACAGTACTGAAGGTAGACATGATGGTTGCCATGCCGAGTGCCTTATTCCAGGAGAAGGATTATCTGAACTACCGATACTTCTACAAAAGAGCCTACTATCTTGCTTGTCTTGCGGCCGCGATACAATCTGCGCACAGGGACACATACGAAGTGCAATTTTCGGACTTTCGTGGCGACCAGCTGAAGCCTGTACTGGTTATCGTTCCCAAGGCACCGCAATCTTCTGTTAACGATGAGATCAAGCCGGCGGCGAAGTGGCGTATCAACGTTATGCCATGCGTAAACTTGGATGTCTTCTCGGCTAGCAAGCTATTACCTACCAAGAACTGTATAAGAAACACAGAACAAAGCTCGGATCTCAAGCCTACACCACTTTACAACTCATCGTTACGATCAGACATGCTCCTGGCCACCTACCTCGAGGTCATACATGGTGTCGCTGGTAGATGTGAGGCCTTCCGTGATAGCTGTCTACTTGGTGCAACCTGGCTACAACAGCGCGGCTTTGGCTCAGGCATTGCAGATGGTGGGTTCGGTAACTTCGAGTGGGCTGCTCTGATAGCTAGCATGCTACAGGGTGGTGGCCCGAACGGCAAGCCGCTGTTAAGCGATGGCTACAGCAGCTATCAGCTCTTCAAGGCAACACTCCAGGCACTGGCAGTACGCGACCTGAGCAAGCAAGCCTTGGTAATTGCGCCGGGTAATATCAAACCTGTTGGAGATGGCTCGCCAATGGTATGGGATGGTGCGAGACATCACAACATTCTGTACAAAGTCACGCCGTGGGCATATGCACAACTTCGTCAGGAGGCGAAGCTCACAATCACAACCCTTGGCGATCAACTCTACGACGGTTTTGACAGCACGTTCATCACAAAGAAGAAAGATGCCATGACGCGGTTCGATGTCTCTGTCAATATCTCTCTACCGAAGAGATCTTCACCGGATCAACCAGAAGATATTCGTGTACAGCTTGCGCGAATGCACGACGTATTGAAGCGCGGCTTGGGTGACCGTACAACCCTCATTGCACTCAAGCCTACCCTTCCTCCTCCTTGGCAATTAGGCATGACGAAGTCCGAATCACGACCCCGAGTAATCACACTTGGCTTTGTGGTAGATCCTGATAATGTCCACCGCACCGTTGACCACGGCCCTTCTGCAGAAGCCAAGGCAGAGGCAGCGGCGTTCCGTACCTTCTGGGGCGACAAAGCTGAGCTACGCCGTTTTAAAGACGGCAGTATCACTGAATCACTCATCTGGGCAGCTGGGGAAGACGGCCAAACTATCCTGGAGCAAATCGTCCGCCATCTGCTTGCCAAGCATTTCAGCCTAGTGACGGAGGGCGTGAGCTTCTCGGCCAAGGACTTTGCGAGCTTGCTTCGTCATGGTGCTCGTACGGCTAATTTTCAGCCGCTTCTAGAGGCCTACAAGCAAATGGAGATGGATGTTCGAGGTCTCGAAGCCTTACCATTGAGTATCAGGCACATCATGCCTGCCGATGGGCAGCTTCGATATGCGTCAATACGACCGCCAGGCGTTGCTGCGGCAGGCGAGAAGGGACTTCCAGCGCAAGTCACTATACAGTTCGAGGGTTCTACTCGATGGCCAGACGACGTTGTCGCCATCCAGCGCACCAAGATCGCTTTCTTACTCAAGTTGAGCGAGCTATTGCAAGAAGCGAATGGCGGCATCACTGCCCGCATCGGACTCGAAAACCAGCATGAAGACATACTCAACCAGGGGTTTCTTGATATCGTCTACGAGTCTGGCGCTGCCTTCCGTATGCGCATATACCACGACCGAGAGCAGACGCTCCTTGAGCGACAACTCAAGGACAACAATCTTGCACCCTCTGTCAAGGAAGCTGCAGCACAGGCGCTGGCTAAGCATAAACGTGACTACATCCGCAGACCGGCACAGACGCAAGCTATTTCGCGCATGTGCACTCGCTACCCTGCTCTCAGTGGGACGATCAGACTGTTCAAGAAGTGGTTCAGCTCTCATCTGCTCAGCAATCATATTGCGGAGGAGGTCATCGAGCTAATCGCCATCCGAACCTTCGTGCAGCCATGGCCGTGGGGTGTGCCATCAAGTGTGCAGACTGGCTTTCTTCGCGCCCTGCACTGGCTAGCTCGCTGGGACTGGCGTGCTGAACCACTCATCGTGGACCTGAGCGGTAACGACGAGCTGAAGCTTGCCGATGGCCAAGGTATGCGGACCAGGTTCGAGGCATGGCGGAAACTGGACCCGAGCCTCAACCGGATCGTGCTATTCGCCGCGACCAATCTGGATCCAGATGGCACGACGTGGACAGATGGGCATCCTCAAAGAGTGGTTGCCGGCCGTATGACTGCTCTCGCCAGGTCAGCTTGTGCGCACATCGAGGAGCAGCAGAGTGCGCTACAGCCTGCGAGTCTCTTCGCGAGCTCACTCTCTGACTACGACTTCGTGTTGCAATTGGACACTGGGAGGAAACGGTCCAAAGCGGTGGCGTACAAGAACCTCGAGCTTGCAGCGGTGGATGATGACACCTCGATCGGCTACAACGCAGCTGAGCTGTTCCTATATGAACTTGAAAGCCTCTACGGATCCGCGATCTTGTTCTTTCATGGCGGGCAGGAGCGCTCAATCATTGCCGGCTTATGGAGTCCGGGAACCTCACAACGGAACTGGAAGATGAACCTACCGTACTCTACCATTCCTAGCAAGTCCTCCAAAGAAGTCGGGATCATGGCGAAGGTCAACCGAGAGGGCATCCTGTCAGATATTGCAAGGCTCGGCGGTGATCTGATCGAGAGCATCGAGGTAAATGCTAGATAGACTCACAATCGTCTTTGACTACTACTCTACTTTACTTCTCAATAACACTGTAGCACTTTCTTCCTTGTGCATACCTGTAGCTGCCACCTCTCCATGTGCGCAGCGATACCCGGTATCGTGTTAGCCGAACCTTAGCAACCTTTTACCTGAAGCAGGCAGTGCCGGGATGTAGCTCAGGAGCAGTAAGCGCTTAGAGCCCGCGCGGTGCTACCTCTGTGCAGTATAGCGAATCCAGAGTGTCGTAAATCGTGGCGCCCGTTTCCGCAGGTCGAGCTCAAGGGAAGTGCCGATGGGGTTACGGCGGCCACCGAAAGCTGCACCAAGATGCAATGCTGCAGGAGCAAAACTGGCATGGCTAGCATTGTCTCAGAGAGATGGAGGCCCCGTGCGATTGCCCGAATCGCCCCGTCAACCTGGAGCATTCTTGTCTCACGATGGTGTTTTCAGTTCCGATGCTGCATCATTAACTGTCTCGCACACATTGCACTGCTGCGCAGCTCTCCGGGTACGGCACCGCGTAGCAAACTCTGGTAGATGATAAGGTTTGGGTCACTCTATCGCGTGAGTCGCGCATCGCTGGTTCGAACTTCGGCTGTTCATTCAATATCAGGAACACAGACAATCGGGTGGTCCTGCCCCACCGGATCGAGTGAACATCCACGACATCCGTACGGCGGCCGAACGGTAGGAGATGGACGCGAAGAACGGGAGGCCGAATACCCGCGTGCGCGACCAGAAGAGCGGTTTGATGTCCAAATAGGGCGAAGCAATCTCTTAACTCCCCGCTACTGGGCTGTGCGCATGCCTGTGCGGGCGGTGAGTAACGGCGACGCAGCAGTCCTCAGCTCCCCGGCCTAGCATCGAGGATTGCTCTCACCGATGAGAGCGGCGACCCTCGGGGCCAAGAATCTAAACACAATCTTGCTGCTGCTGCTATGCACGTAGTAGGCATATGCAGCGATGTATACCCGACTGACGTTATGTGCCCACTTTATTGGCGTGCCCAGGAATTCTGACAGTTTGCTTTGGTGGAGCTCTTGGCCCCTCGTGCCAGAAATTGCTTGATGTTGCTCTGCCGATTGGTAGAATGTTTCGGCATAGCATCATGGAGTAGCCGGCAGTGCGGGTGGAAGGTTTCGTTCGGTGGCAGAGTCAAAGTGAACACAACGATAAACGCTTCTCCAACTTCCCGCCTTCTAGACAACCAGACAACCAGACAATGCGTGTCTTGGATTCTCGTGTCAGCTGGTCTTGGCAGTAAATGTCACCGTACCAAGTTACTTTGTGGGATGCATATGCGCCTAGAGGCGAGGTGCATCGAAGGGTCCACACAGTGCTATATCTGGCTCGTCACAATGTCCCCGATTGTGGCGATTCTTGAAGACGGAAGCTGGCAATTCGTCCCCACCTGTAGGAGAATTCTTGGTGGCTGATCGTCCCTTGTGTCGATCTGCGCAGGAGGGAGAGCTGTGCGAGCATGCCCTCGGTCCTGCGTTGTGGTCGTTCTGAAGGTAATGACACACAGCACAGAAGCTGCTGTTCGCCGGTACGCCTGATGTCAAACAGCGTGGCCAGACGTGCAAGCATGCTCCCCGGACAGGCCAAACAGAAAGGAGAGCTGGGAGATGACTGAGATACCTAGCTCTGGTCCTAAATTAGTACGAAAGTTAGGGGCATCAGCCAACCAGCTGTCAGACGTCGCGTGGCTAGCGCTAAGCATAAGCGAAATCTCCTGCACCGCGAAGGAATCAAGGCTTGATAGACGGCTCCCCGAACTGCATTTGGCTGTGCCCAAACAAGGCAAGGCGAGCACAATGTTACCGCTTTCAGGAGATCGGCCAATTGTGTCAGCCTTTCACATGGCTGTGTTGTGAGCTTGAGCCCTGGGAGGAGTGGGCGGACTGGCCGCTCAGATCAGTGGACAAGGTTCCACGCTTCCATGTATATAGGCCTTGCCCCCTCCCATCGCTTCCGGCCTTAACCTGGCCTGCACACACACCTGTCCTTCACGACACCACCCTCCACCTTACCCTCCACTCTCTAATCTACCATGGAGTCAATCAAAGCCAGTGCAGAGCAGATGATGTATAACGTCGACAACGCCACAGCCAACATGGACAGCATGTCGCCTATTCCAAGTGGCTTCTCTCTTTACCAGCCTCGCGTGGCAATTGGGTTTGCTCTCATCGTTCTGATCGTTCTCGCGCGCATATTCGGTGCCGGCAAGCCTAAGCTACCAGCTGGAGTGAAGCCACTGCCACGACAATTCGGTCTGCCATATGCTGGTCGATTCTGGGACGTTCCTGGACCTGGTATTGAGGCAGCATGGCATTTCGGTGATTTGCACAAGAAGATGGGTCCCATCTACGAGTGGAAGGTCAGTGCAAGCATGGACGCGTTGAACGCCTCAAATCGTACTGACATGACTTGCAGGTGATGGGCACAATCCACATCTGGGTCGAGACCGACAAGATTGCCAAGGACCTTTTCGTTACCCGCCAACAAAACTACTGCGATCGTAACGAGCTCCCAGCCGCCATCGGTGTAAAGGAGGGCTCTGAGATCCTTCCTCTCATGGGATATGGCGAGCAGTTCCGCCGCTACAAGAACTTCATGCACTTGATCATGCGTCACGCCCACCCCAAGGAGTTTTATGGCTGGCCCGCTCAAGAGAACAAGAACACCCTCCGCCGTATTCTTGAGAAGCCAGACAAGTGGTCCGAGGCCGTCATTGTTCACTGCGCTCGTGCGATTGCCGGAACGGCGTGGGGCAACCCGCGAGCTGGCAGCAACCTGCTCACCATCATCCCGATCATTCTCAAGAACGTTTCGCCCGCTGGTCCTATCATCAACAAGCTTACCTTCCTTTCCAATCTTCCAGAGTCGATCTCGCCATGGAAGCAAGAGGAGGCCATGCGCAAGAAGCAGATGAGCGACGCGTTCATGGAGCCTCTCGAGGACGCTGTCAAGCGCTCCAAGGAGGGTAACCTCGAGGATTGCTGGAGCAAGATCTGGGTCGGCAAGGAGAAGGGCTCTGAGCATCTCGACTTCTACGAGGCCGCTCACGCCATCGGCTCCAGCTCTTTCGTCGCCATTGCTACCGTTGGTGGTCCTCTCCACGCTTTCTTCCTCGCCATGTGCCACTACCCGGCATGGCAAGAGAAGGCACAAGAAGAGCTCGACCGTGTGTGCGGCAACCGTCTCCCAACAATGGAAGATATGCCCAAGCTCCCCGTCCTCCGCGCTACTGTCAAGGAAATCGTCCGATGGCGACAAGCCACTCCTCTCGGCGTACCACACGTCGCCATCGAAGATGATGTCTACGAGGGCTACCACATCCCCAAGGGCGCGATCCTGCACGCCAACCACTACCTGATCAGCCGAGAGGAGAGCACATATCCTCGCGGTGAGGAATTCATCCCCGACCGATGGCTCGATCCATCTTACCCAACCTACAAGGAACCTCTCAGCGAGTTCCCCAACTTCCGCGGTGACCGCGCTTTTGGCTACGGCAACCGCAGCTGCCCCGGCATCGACCTCACCTCCAACGAACTCCTCACCCTCATCGGCTCCCTCATGTGGGCGTTCGAGATCAAGCGTCCCGAGGGCCGTTACGGTGCCGATGCACCTCTGCCATGGTACGAGACCGCTCCATGGGTCATCACCATGACCAAGCCCTTCAAGTGCGACATCAAGTGCCGCAGCGAGGAGAAGCGTCGCTATATCATGACCGAGGGTCACGAGGACACCAACCTCATCATCGACAGCGAGAAGCAGCGCAAGAGCAAGTGGGACGTCAAGCGCCAACCCGGTGAGGACCTCTTCCGATGGGACGGTCTCACTGAGCAGGCACCTATCGTCCCCAGGACATACGCCGAAGGCATCTAGATGATGATTATTAGATCGTTGGTAACGATAGGAGTTTACATTGATGAGGATGGGGGTATGATTTTCTTCACGAGCATTTAGCGATGGTCCAGGTTGGGAAGGCACCGGATCTGAGGAGTCTCGGTTGACGGCATTTATGATGGTGCGACCTTGATGTCGCATTGAATTGCGCTTCTTGTAATGCTTATTTAGCGACACGCATATCCATCTTTTCGACTTCTACATTGCGATCTACTTTCCCTTGTCCACCAGTGCTTGTCGGTGTCTCATTGGCTGATAAGACCAAGGTATCTCTTGAACTGTCAGTTGTCTACGTCGTGACCGTCAACTCGCCTCGCAGTGGCTTGGAGCATTCTCATGCTTCGGCCGTACTCGTCTACGCGTGACTACAAAACCAGAAATGGCATAACAGAGGCCGGCGTCGAGGAGTGTAATGTGCGACTATTGTCCACCATGAGAGTGCTGTTTCTCTCGTCGGCAAGGCCGTTCTTTACCGTTGATCTCTGATCCTTGACCGGTCTTGGGCGGAATGGCGCTTGTGATGAAACCCTTGGCGGAACCGAGCACTACACAAGATATTGTGATGGAATAGAAGGACTGGAAGTGCAAGGACGAGAGCAAGACTTGCACAACTAGCAACAGTATTGGCTATGAGCAACGCCCAAAACTCCGAACTAATGCGAGAAGGCTCCATATCACATCCACGCCCGTACAGTACACACACTCGCTGTCCCCACTAATATTGCAGCCTCTTCTGCGCCTCTCTCCAATTGACCTCGACGCCAGGCTTAGCATAAGCACAATACTTATCCCTGATAGCCACAACCTCATATGTTCCCTCCTCGCTCGCCTTGACCCTCAGGCTATAGTCATCAGACACCTCATGCCTCATGTCCAGAATAACGCCCTTCCTCTTCCCACCCTTCTCCGTGTTCGAAGATCGGGTATAGGTGAACTCGAAAGGCGGCACCCCTCCAAACTCGAACAGGATTTCCGTCTCGCCTCCCTCATGGATATCGACGTAAGACTCTCGGCCGTGAGAGACGCGGACGGATGGCATGGCGTGGATATGCGCGGTCAGATTCGTCGAGGCGCGGCACTGAGAGGCGTTGTCCTGGACGCCCGTCACAGTGAAAGTACCGGGTTTCTCTGCTAGGCGCCGGAAAGTGGTACTCGTGGCCTGGGCCTTGCGGTTCGCGCCTTCGAAGTTATAGAAGATGTTGAAGGGTGCCACGCCAGACAAGGCGAAGTTCAGGCGATCGCCGACGCAGAAGTCGGTCTGCGCTTCCAGGGGCGATATGGAGGGAGCGTCGAAGACCGAGATCTGGACGCGAGGGGTGGTGCTGTCCAGAGTTCGGCTGCAGCCACGGCTATCGCTCACTCGGCGCAAAGAGATGGCAGAGCGACCGAGCTGGACACGACTATGCGGGATGCGTAGGTGGTGAGTGTGTGTCGTGATGGCATTGAGCGGAATAGTCTCAGCTTTGCCAGTGCTGTGATGCTTGATCTCAACTTCGACATCGAAAGGTGGTGCGCCGTGAAAATTGATTGGGATGACCTCTTCACCATCTGACTCGACTGAGCAATAGCTGTACGTCTTGCCGGGGTTGGCGAAAGCGACAGATGGTCGAGGATGCACACGTTGCTGGACGGTGATAGGCGTGAAGTATTTGTTGTTGTGATCGTAGTTCGCATCTTCTAGCTTGTTGAATTTGTACTCGTACAGACCAGCTTGGGCGGTGTCGAGCCGCATGTTTGCGACATTGAGAGCAGCGCGGAGCTCTTTGTTCTTCGGCGCCATCGCACCACGATCGGGCTTGACGTGCTCAACGTACGTTGCATGATACGGTGGTGATCCCTTGAACAATACCTCGACAGCATCATCCGTACCTTCGCAGATGTCATTCTTGATGACAATGTCACCCTTGCACTCACTGTCCTCTGTAGGAGGTATCCTCAGCTCTGGTCGTGCTATCCAATTCACTTCGAACGTGTTCGCAAGATCGTCGACTTGGCCAGGACAGAATTGGTCCTTGACATCTAGCAGCTGATACAAACCTTCCTCTGATACGGCCAGACGATCGTTAGGGTTTGTCACAGTCTTGCTCTGCTGCCGGCTGTGCTTGTCCACGTATGTGACGGTCCAGGGTGCTTCACCAGCCAAGCGCAATGGTAGCTGGACCTGCTTGCCTTCCAGAGTATCAACCGTACGACGGCCCTCGATCTGGCCGAAGCCAACCCTCGGCTTCTGGTGTCGCACCGCTATCTTCGCCTCCTCCTTCAAGAACTCCTTACACTGCATGCGATCGGTGACGCTGACCAGCGCAAGTGTATAGTCACCACCGTCACGTAGCTGCTCAGTGCTCAAGGTGATCTGCCTCTCCTCTATGTCTTTGACAGAGTACTGAGCTCGCTTGCCATTGTGCACAAGCTCGTACTCCAAAGTGAAAGGACCTTCGCCATCCAGGCGAACGTCAAAAGAAGCAGTCTCGTCAATACATGCGACCTTCTTGTCTTGTCTGTGGACAAAGCTTGCGGACGCAGCAGGCTTGACGCTCTGCTGAATCTTCATTCCCTTCAATGGTTGTTTCTTGTATACAGCATCGCTGACCTCCACGAACTCGTATGTGTAGTCGCCAGCAGTCTTAGGCGTCAGCTCGATCTGCCCACGCAGTCCGTTGACATATTCAATCTCGGTGATGTGGTGTCGATCGGGATGTTTCTGTACTGTATACTTGACATCGAATGGCGGCGTTCCTAGTAAATCGAACGCCACGCGCAAGCCAATAGGGCTGCCTGCGCACTTGTCTGAGATCTCTTCGCTGCTGATAGCCAGCTGCGGTTGTGGCGGGTTCTGCAACAGACACGATGCCGGCTCATACACTTCGCCCTTGCAGAAGTCGGTCGAGACGCCCGTGACAGTGTACAAGCCAGGCTCCTGGATCAGCAAGCTTTGACCAGCATCCTTGAGCGACTCTCGCCGTTGCTGGGTTATACTACCATGCTCGCCAGTCGCAGAGATATCGTTCTGCGGGCTGAAGACGTAGTCGACATGGTATTGAGTGCCAGCAATGACACCTCGTCCACTCGACCCAAGCTGCACAGGCAAGCGTGCTGAGCTGCCTTGCGCCACTTTCATCGGCTGCTGCGGTGTGCAGCCATGTAGCTGAACAGTTGGCCGCTCGTGCACCGTAATTTGCCGGTGCAGGCGTGGCGACTTGGCTCGACGGTTTTCATGGTCATGGTCAGAGTACATGACTCTGTTGCCGAAACCATCCTCAACTTCCGTCACAGCATACGTCCACTCGCCTGCAGTGCTCATACCTTCCGTGATCGGGAACAACACTTTGCGTGATCTGGCCCATTCAGCTTCACCACTGCTCGAAAGCGTCATTGCTGTTTGCCGGTCACCACCAGCCAAAGGAGACACAAAATCATCTGGCTGAATGTTCTCGAATGTCGCCTCCTGCGCCTGCTGGTTGACTTGCTTGCGATACTTCACGCGCAAGGGCGGCGTACCGACAACCTCGAATTCAACGCTTGACAATTCACCTTTGCATTTGTCTGATGCCGCATCGAGGATGCTGACACGAGGACACGCCACCACGACGGTCTGCACCTTGTGTCTCCGCGCCACCTCCAGATTTGACTCATCGACGACCTTTGCCAGCGAATACAGTCCCGGCTTCTTGATCGTGTAATACAGCGTTTTCGGCTCATGTAAATGCTGACCATAATTCTTCATACGAGACGCCTCCTTGTGCATAGACTTGAGCTGCGATTTGCTGATGTGTAAGGTTTCGTTTGCTTGTGTGTCCAAGTCGACCCGTACAATGTCCATGCTGATCGGGTTCGTAGCATTTATGGTGATGGGCAGCTTTATCTCAGATCTCGAATTGTCCAGGCAGTATGAATGTTTCTCAGAGTTCAGTACTGCCGTTCCTTCTGGCAGGATATGGATGATCTGTCGACCCAGGATAAGAGATTCGTTGAATTCGATTGCCCGTGGGTTGACATTCCTCTCGTTGATCGCGGTCTCGTATGCACCCAACACACTCCGACTGACCAAACCCAGACCAGCCATAATCGGCAGAGGTATCCTGAACATCATCATCCCGTCCGCCATAGCGTGTCCCAGAAATAACAGCACCATTGTCGTAGAGCTCCATTCCAGCCATGGTATCCGTAGTCCTGGCAAGCCAAAAAGCCAGACCCCATCTATCGCCAACCACTTCATAAACAGCCATAAGCTCTGCTCTTCCGACTCCTGTAGATGCGTCCAGTCATACCATTTCCAACACCATAATGCCATCCATAACGCAAAAGCATATAGCCGTTGTGAAGGTGCATCGATCACGGTCTCTGATATCAGAGGTTCGCCGGGTGGTGATGTGTATGTTTGCGCTTGGAGCACCGGTATCTCTGGCAGCTTTTCGCTGAGTCTCTGTATGCCTGTGGAGCCTCCGAATTGTCCACTTCGTCGATTTGTCTGTGGTGTGGCCGGGAATGCGCTCCTTAGGCGTGGTGTACCGTCCATGATTGTTGCGCTTATCTTTTTCTTATGATCATGGCAGACGTTGTGGTTTATGGCATGAGATTTCGCAGTTCAGAAGCCTCCGAGGTTGTCTCTAATTTACGCAGAACTCCTAGTACCATTGCCAACTGTCACATATGCTCGACAGTCAACATTAATCTATTTGTTGTCTCACGCGTCTGCACGCGAAAGAACGGCGGGAGCAGCCGTGGCTGTGTGTAGCTAAAATATAACCTTCTTTCGCTATGAACGCTACCTATTCTTGTTCAACGTCACTTCCTCACTTCTTGCGAAACACAGATCGTTCCGATTTATCGGTGGCTGGGATTGGCAAAATGGCACGACATAGCGATTGTTGTCGCTACAGCTACAAAGATAGAATTCCCATCCGTCACACAAGGAAACAACATTGCGTTTGCAAGGAAAAGCCGCCATCATCTTGATCCTACTGATACACCTGGTATCCTTTCAAGACTGGACTACACCAGCCTACTCTCTTCCCCAGAATCAATCGGCCGTCGTCATGCCTTCAAAACGTGGCCAGAAGCGCAAGACCAAGGATCTTGATCGCGACGAATCCAACAACGACGATCCACTGGCGCCACCAAACCGCAGCACTTGGGACGGCTGGGTTGAGATGGAGTCTGAACCAGCGTTTTTCAATGTCATGCTCAACGAAATGGGCGCCAAAGGCGTTCGTGTGCAGGAGATCTACGACATGGACGACGAGTACCTTCTAACCCTACCACATCCGGTCCACGCTCTCATCTTCCTCTTCCGATACCGTGAGAACGACACTGAGCAGCAAGAAGAGGGTAAATGCCCGCAAGCCGTGTGGTTTGCAAATCAGACGCCGGATTACGCGTGTGCCACTTTTGCACTCTTGAACATCGTCAACAACATTCCAGGTCTAGAAGTTGGTGACGAATTGCGACGTTTCAAGGATTTCACGAAAGACATGGACCCGATAAGCCGAGGAGATGCTATCGATCAGTTCGACTTCGTCAAGCACATCCACAACTCTTTCGCGAGCGAGAGTGATATGCTGCAGGCCGAGATGGTGGTCAGTAACAAGGCTGCTGCCTTCCGCAAGAAGCAAGCCATCGCTAAAGGTGTTGCCACGAAAGCCGCGAAGAAGGCTAAGCTCGCCGACGTAGATACAGAGGCGAGTATTGAGACAGCAAGTAAAGCCGCTGCAACTCGATCAATGCCTCGAACCAAGAAGCCTATGCCGAAGAAGTCACCAAAGGAGAGCTCGCCGGGCGAGGACGACGAAGATGACGATTACAAGAATCCCGCTAAGAGGAACACCAAGTCGCATTCCTCACAGGATGAGAAGCCGACCACATCACGCCGCTCAGGACGCGCACCTAAGCCTCCTAAAGACGTTCCTCCGCCTGTCGAGGATGAAGAGCCAGACGAAGGCTTCCACTTCGTAGCCTACATGCCGATCAACGGCCACGTCTGGAAGCTTGACGGCCTGGATCGCTTTCCGCAAGACATGGGACCGTACGAAGATGACGACTTCGGCATGGGCTGGATGAGACTCGCACAGCCACTACTTCGAGGTCGGATGCTGCAGTACGCCGAGTCCGAAATCCAGTTCAATTGCATGGCGCTGGTACATGATCCAATTGAGGCCGATCGCCAGGCTTTAGCAAGCAATGTAAAAGCGCTGAAGACAGTGGGGGCGAAGCTAAGTGAGATATGCGACGAATGGTGGGAGCTCGAAGGTGGCGAGACGAGGAAAGACGTTATCACCGGCATGGCTCCGTCTCTAGGTCTCACTCTAGCTGAGGTCGAGGACAAAATCGTTGAGCCAGGCCTGATGACTCGAATCAAGGAGGCAGATGACGTGCTACAGCTACTCAAGCTCAGGCAAGAAGTCGTTGGGCAGCAAGCATGTCTGCGAGCAAGTGTGCGGGATGTCGTTGAAGCGAGCAAGTCTGACGCAGAGAAAGCTCGACATAGACGACACGACTATGGGTCTTTCTTGCGAGGCTGGCTTGGTGCATTGGCAGACCAGGGTACTCTGAGCGAGCTGTTGAGCTAGAAGGGCAAGCGTGCTCGAGGATTATATTGAGTTGCTTAGATCGATGCACAGAACTTTGCTGATCAGCGTGGCGTTGAATGGGCGGGCAATATCAACATCAGGGGCTAGAATCTGATGATACAGAGCAGACAGTATCGCAAGATTGATCGTCACTTACCAGCTGTCAAGGGCCTCCAGTCCTGCATCAGCGATCGAATCCTTCGCACTCCTGCATACGAGTGACTGCGAGGTAAGAAGCCCCTGCTTCGTGTTATTGAGCAACCATCACTACAGCCATGCAGTATAAGCACATAAATGCAAGGATAGCTTACTACCACCACAGCACCAACACAAGCACGATCGACGTCGACAGCATCCTGAGATCTCGCCACCAACACCGGCATTCTCTTCACGTCAACGACCATCAAAAGGTGTCTCAAAACAATCTACATCCACGACGCCTGCGGCGAAGATGCCGGGACCCATACAAACTACGGCGCACTTCAACTCAATGAACCAGGACCCTTTACGCCCCGTCCGGAGCTCGATGGTGAGGAGGCAGAAACGATCAGGTTGAAAGGACGTTGTCCTAACCGTTCTGTCAAGTTTCTCAAGCTTTCGAAGTGGGTGGAGTAAGTACTATCAATCTTTCAATCTATCAATCTTCAGGGCTTGATGAGAGGAGAAAGGCAGTTGTAAAATCAATGCAGATAGCGGTTGTGTAGTGAGGACGGTGTTCAGCATGAGAAATTGATGGATACGAGAGAGAAGAGCGTGCGACCAAAGCTGACTTAGGAAGGGAAGAAGTGGTCTATACTGGCGAGACACCGCCGTGCAGATCGATGCCAACCCCAGAGCAGAAACCTAAGTCGCTTGCAAATGTCGTGATCAGTAACAATAGGAAGAGGGTGTAGTAACATCAAAGTAACACTTACTCGGAGAACTCACCTCGATCATTCAGCAAAGATAGATAGCAGATCAACCATACCTTTTCCGGCTGTCTCGCCGCTTTAGATAGCAGGATTCTAGTAACGGTCGCTCTCATCAGAAGACGTCCAAAACGACGAAGTTGGACTATGGTGCTGACACCCGTTTGGATCCAAATCAGCACTCTTCATCCCCGGAGGCTCATCACTCACATAACCGACTCGCAGTCTCTCAACGAAGGGCTCGGTGCAGCTACCGAAGATCTTCTCAATCAATTCATCCGAGAGCTGGCCGTAGCCTCCCCTCGTTATCTTCAATTGTATTCTCTCGGTCTTTGCTTTCTCGTCGTTGTTGTAGGTGTCATCTGCTACCATTCTGGTCATCAGTAGTTTGGATAGATCATCCTCACCGAAGGCATGGACCCGTTTCATCTCCTCTTCTGCTTTTTCAATAGCATACGTCCTACCTTCAGGGACCTGAGCCTGCTGGTGGGCATAGTGCTTGATTGTCTTCTCCTCACAATGTAGCACCGCAAGGAGAGGATGGACGTCCCAGTTGATGTCCTGGAATTTCGCCTTGTACAGGGTAGCAAACTCAGCATCACTGACGATGTTAGAGAATTGCACGAGCTTCAGTAAGAGATCTAGCCAAGCGAGCACGACCTCGTGATCAAGTGTAGCGGCATGCTGCCGGAATTCGATGGTGTTAGTCCGATCGTCCTGATACTCCATCAAGTTTTCAACATTGACTGTGCAATGGTGGGAGTGCGTACCTTGTAGTTGGAACAGCTGACCCAGTGAGGGTGCTCTCTGTATCAGAGCTACGTTAGCAGCTGACGTATATTGGTTCGCTGCCTGAGCAATAATAGGATCCTCCCAGTGAGTCTCGCGATATGGCCGCTGGTGACTCCGGAACCGACCCTTGATCTGATTCTTGCAGTACGTGCATCGACGTCTATAGACCTGCTCGGCGTGCAGAGAGCTTAGGGGCATATTGTAGGCGTTATCGTATTGGCCAAGAGCGCTGTTGTCGCGCGGATTTTCGTGAGGATGACTCTGTGGCTTGTTCGGCATCGTGGACAAGCCGATACGATCAACAGTCTGTATACTATCGATACCAGCCTCACAAGCAGCATACAGCGACATGATGTTCTTCAGAGTCTGTAGAGGGAAGCGGTTGCGTGTGTTGCCAATATGGACGTGTAAGCCACACCTCGAAGTGGTGAATATTCGTGAATGGCGTGAGAGCTCGTCTTTGAATTCGATATCGTTGAAGCGGCGTGTCAAGTGTTGAAGGACTGCTCTGACCTCCTCGGCACCTGTGATGCTGTGGACATGGCCGCGGTCTGTCGTGCTTGGCGTAGTCTCCTTTTGGATGTTAGCACTCAGGATTCTGGTCTTGAACTCGACACCCGAGAAATAGAACTGATCTAGATACTCGGGACCCAGGCTCTTCTGCTGTTCAGCAGTCAAATCGATCGTAGCATCTCCTCCTATGTTCCATTTGCTATGAGTATGTTCTATGTCCCGACGATCTGATGTCCAGGGCAAAATGTCTAGGCCAAAAAGGTGGTGCTCGCCACAGGTTGAGCAGATCGCTTCGATTGGTTCCATCAGCACACGTGTAATCTTCTCTCGGCCGAATAGATGCGGCAGAACATATGTTCCCGTGGTGGCTTTGCTCATAGAATACTCTTCTGAGGATGCTTCGCTGACAGCATACCCTCCTAAGGGTGCCTCGCTACCAGCATATATATTGGAGGTCGCTTGACTGATAGCATGTTCTCCTGAAGATGCTTTGCTGATAGCCAAGAGGCATTCAAACTCTATACCAAAGGTAAGATCGAGTGGGTTATGCCTAATCTGCATGTGCTCGACGTCAGTACGTAAACATTGCATCCGGGAAAGACCGGACGAGGGAGAAATGAAGACGTTGGACGAGCTCGTCGCTATCGAGTCGGTTCTAGCAGACCTGCTGCTGGAGTGATCCATGGTTGATCGAAATGCCGAGCGGGAAAAGGACGATAAAATGCCGGATGTGCTCTGACGCCGTCAACAGTAGTCAAAAGAGCTGAAAGCCAAGATGAGAATGGAGAGAAGATGCAATGCGTAGTATGAAATGCGCCAACAACTCTTACAGGCCTGCAGGCACAATGGACAATGATCAAAGGCTGCACCGAAATAGCTTGTCGGAACCAGAACAATGCCCAATGCACAAAGGAAAACATTGCGATGCATTTCGCTAAGGTCGACTTCATTGATATCCTGGTTACGTTGAAAATAGCACGACTTCGAAGCCCATTGGGCCAAGGGCATCGTGCTATAGTATCGTGTGTTGTGTCTTCCTTATTTGATGAACTCGCGGCCATCCATACTTGAGCATAAAGCAGTCAGTAGGTCAAAGTGGTCCGATGCGCCCAACGTCAAGTTGTCATGTAACAGCAGAGAGAATGGAAGGAGGAGAGATGGAAGGTGAGCTTTCTTCGATGGGCCGTGCCCTGCACCAACGAGGCTAGCGTGCTGTAAGTGCGAGCAGTGTTCAGGTGAGATCGCAGCATGCGACAGTCGTCATCATTCAGCGATAGACAAACGAAACCTGATCGATCTAGAGGTACCGTGTCCCTGTAACTATTCGACAGAAAAGTCGACAGGTTCAAGCAGTATATCCTCCAGCTTGCAAGTCGAAATAGTGCCTACTTGGTCTCTCAAGCACGGAGAGACTTTTATCGCCATCCTTGTAGATTTCTACTCGTCAGAAAACGTGTTGGGCCATCTACATGGCTACCAAAGCCCACTGCGCCTACGTGTTCGAATGTCTAGCAGCAGCCTTCGAAAAGCAACAACCGCTGAGCCTAGTGAAAGTCGAGCAGCTATGGTACCACTATCACGCGACCAAGGTTGATGACGAGGACGACGTAGAAGGCGGCGGCGAAGACGAGAATGAAGATGAAAGTGACGAAGAGGAGATGACAGAAGCAGAGACCAACGATTCACCTCCAATTCGTCCAGCAGCTGTTTCGCGCTTACAGAACAAGGGCACCGATTCAAGCGCGACGAGCTCGAATAGCAGTCTTCCCTTATCGACCAACTCTACCTCATCATCGACGCCAAGTAGTAGGCAGTCGGGCTCTGGCATTACCACGCCAGCAAGCTCAAGAACTTCGCTTGGGTCCACCGCGAATGGGCGACCACAGCGACGAGAGTTCCCGCTGTTCGTGACATGGAACACAGTATCGCGGAGCGGCTACAAGAGCTTGCGAGGCTGCATAGGCACGTTCGAAGCACAAGAGCTTGAGTATGGACTACATTCATATGCACTGACCAGGTAAGTGCACAGCTCGGCACATGACAGCGAGCTCATATCTGACTCATCATAGTGCCTTCGAAGACATCCGCTTCTCGCCCATCCCACCTACACTCCTCTCGAGCCTCAGCGCACACGTAACCCTCCTCAACAACTTCTCGCAACCCAC
The DNA here is from genome assembly GCF_035927965.1 of Recurvomyces mirabilis. Taxonomy (NCBI): domain Eukaryota; kingdom Fungi; phylum Ascomycota; class Dothideomycetes; order Mycosphaerellales; family Teratosphaeriaceae; genus Recurvomyces; species Recurvomyces mirabilis. The sequence continues at coordinate 915,557 of NW_027041939.1, read as the reverse complement.
CAAAGACCCCTTAGACTGGACAATAGGCAAGCACGGGATCCGGATATCCTTCACGATCAATGGACGACGATACGGCTCAACATATCTCCCCGATGTAGCGAAGGAGCAGGGCTGGAACCAGGAAGAGGCGATTGTGTCGCTGATGAGGAAAGCCGGATGGAATGGCAGCAGTAGCAGTTGGGCGAAGACATGGAAGGATGGGAGGGGTGAGCTGGTGCGGTATGAAGGGGAGCAAGTCGGGTTGGAGTATGCTGAATGGAAGGAGTGGAAGGAGTGGGTGGGCTGAGAATCCGGCCTCTACGATCACATCCTCCGCTCAAGGGTAGAGAGCCGGTGGGATGGTATACTTATACTACTTGAAGAGGTGATAGATGTTCCATCATGTTAGCCGATCTGGTCGATACAGCACTACCCTACGTTCAGTACAAGGGCCCATCAGAGTCGGACACCAATTGTTGCATCGCAACCAATACGAGGCGGGTGTGTACAGAAGACGAGCTTCCGCTATGGCGACGACTGATATACCAAGGCCAAAATAGCACGGTGGTATCAAGCCCTTCTTGTAGACCAAGTTCCGCAAGATGTTCACTATTATTATCAGGGCGTTTTCGCATGGCCGTCAACTATCACGTGCCGGAAGAGTGTCGACCCCGCCAAACTCGTGGCTTTTACTTCCCTGCGCCATGACGCGCGCGGGGCAAAAGAGCTGCCAACTACTTCGGCAGGCACAGGTGTAACGGGAGCCACAATAATAATGTATATGAAAACTCTCCGATCTGCATGGACGGATCCTGGTGCTAACAGATGTGGGATTTACCGCGAGCGCAGCAGAAAAGCTGTCAGGGCGTGCGTAACGCCCGGCAGTGAAGCACAAGGCTAGGTTTCTTCACCAGTCTGCTTGACTCGTGGGCGTTTGCTCCAACCTCGATCGCAGTGTACTAGAGCTCCTAGTGCTAGCCTACCAAGAGCAGGTTTCCACTTTAGCCTTCCTTGTGGTGCGTGTTCTGGAAGGCCGCCTGACGCGAATCGCTGCGTTCCTGCCGATTTGGGTCGGAACGTGGCTGTGTCGGATTGCCGCAACTGCTCGACTCTGTCCGGTCAGCTGCGTTCTTGCAGTGAAGCTGCAGTGAATCCTGCCTTACACAAGTGAGCAGTGACGGATGGATGACGTCCATGCTGCCTTCTGCCTTGAATGAGTGCTCCACTCCGATCTACATTTAAAGCTCCAGTGTCTCTATCATAACCTCAATCAACACAATCCACTCTCACAAACCTTCAATCACCACACAATCCAAACTTTTCCAACTACCAACAAACCCACCCAACACCGTCAACATGACTGACTCCGGCCGCAAGGACATGTCCTCCAGTATGTTACTTCCTCCAATCCCTCGCTGCCATTGAACAGCCTTGCTGACACAGTCTACAGAGATCGGTGACAAGATGACCCCTGGTATGCAGCACCTCCTTCTCATCGCCATGCTCGACCGACGCCTCGACACCTCACTCTGCTTCTCATCACTCCCCAGTCGTATGAACTAACACCATCCAGACTCCCAGAAGTCCACCATCGACAAGGTCGGCGACTCCATCACCGGCGGTGCCGACAAGGCCGGCCGGTAAGCTCGCCCTTCACTCCCCAATCCACTCCCCCAACTTCCACTAACTCCCACTCCAGCGACCTCGTCCCCGACTCCCAGAAGTCAACCACCCAATCCATGTCCGACAAGGCCTCCCGCGAGAAGGACTCCCACAAGTCCACCGGCAACGAGTCCATGCTCGACAAGGCCAAGGACACCCTCGGCATGAACAAATAGGTGCACTACTACCAGTACCAGTGAGCCGCAAGCATCCCCCACCCAAGGTCGACTGGCAGACGGGAGGCTTTGAGGGTGTTGCTGCGTCTGGGGGATGAACGATGACGATGATGATGATTGTGATGCACACGACTTGAGTTTATTGGCCTGCGGGCTGGTGGAGGAGGGAGAAGACTCGTCCTCTGTGTACTTCTTGCTACTATGATATCCCACGAATAGCGAATTCAAGCTGAGCTCCTCGTGAGCCTTGACGTAAAGTTGTGACTCGTCTTGCTCATGTCATCTTCCGTTGCCTTCGTCATCGCTACACTATTGTTCACTCCTATGCACTGAGCCGAACGGCCGAAGCTGATATGACGATTACTGGGCGTATCCAATTTGCATTGCATGATTACGACAATGTAGTCCTTGATCCCTGCTTCGCGACGAAGCAAAGCACGTTCGCGTCAACGTACATCCTGGCAAAGCTGTTCGGGGTCGCACGGAACAGCTCACGGCGTCTCGCCGCGCGTGGCAGTCACAGACTCAATTGCACGATGAAAAGGTGTGACAATGGATGAGGACAATACGTCTAATACCAGATCCGAGAGAAATATCTGAACTGGAGCTAAAAAGTACACTCCCTAACCCAACAAGCATAGCATACATCACCCCTCCCTTCCCTATCCATGTCTCCTTCCACATCCCTCCCATATATGTCTCTTCAAACCCCTACCCTGCTAACCTCAAACAACCCCATTAGCCCCCGGCGTCGCGCTCTGCCCTCTAGGCACGAGACCCTGCTGAGGCTGCGGCGGAGGCGGGCGTGCAAAACCATTCACTGGCGTCTGTGGCCCGGAGGGATATGTCGGTGTTGCTCGCCCGGACGTGGGACCCTGACCTTGCTGTTGCAGTTGTTGTTGTTGTTGTTGTTGTTGTTGTTGCTGAGGGTACTGAGCCGGATACACCGGTCTTGGTTGGACGTTTGCGGGCGAGGAGGTGCGGACGGGTTGGTTGGAGATGGGTTTGCTGCTGCTGTTGTGGAAGGCGGCGAGGGCGGTGTTGCTGCTGGTTGTCGCTGAGGGGGGTCGTGAAGCGTAGTGTGGTTGAGAAGGTGTTGGGTTGTATGCTGGGCGGGTGGGTTGTTGTGTGCCATAATACTGGCCTGAGGAGGTTTGTTCAGGTCGTGCTTGTTGGTGTTGGTAGTATTGCTGCCGGGTCGTGTCGTTGGTTTGGCTATAGATCCGTGGTGCACCAGGGCGAGAGTACTGAACCGGTTGCCCGTTGTAGGTCCGGGTGGCAGTGGATGCTGCACCGGTAGGTGTGCTGTACTGTGCCTGGCTGCTCGTCGTACGCTGATATTGTGTATTTGGTGCTGGCGTCCGTGAGCTTGTGTACTGCGCGGACTGACCATAGCGAGTGTTTGCTGCTGATCCAATGGCTGGCGTACGCTGCGCGGTCGTGTTGTAGTGCTGACCAGAAGTAGAAGAATTGCTTCTTGTCAGAGTCGCAATCCCTGCCGCAGTAGCAGCCGCGTTATGCTTTGCAAGCCGGGCGACTTGATCCTCTTCCATCGTGCCTCGAATATTTTTGGTCTTGATAGGGATGACAGTGCTGATACCGAGCTCGGATAACTGATCACCGTCCAGCTTCGCGACAGCATATGGCGGGAGCTTGAGCACAAGATAAGCAAGCTCTCGCCGAAGTGAATGATAGACAGCCAATTCGTCCTCCGCAGGCTCGTCTGGCTTGCCAATTCGTGATGCGAGCACAGGCGCTGGACTTATCGGCGTTCGTGACGAGGATGTCGACGTCGCGAGAGTGGCATTTCGTATCCGTTGGTGAGAGGCAAGAGTCTCAAGTAGCTCAGATATCTCTAGCAGAACATGCTCGACGTCTGATTTTGACGTGACCTGCTGGACGTCTGCCATGTCCACATCTAATTCCTCAAGCTCGTCGATGACCTTGCCAAAATCGGCGTCTTCCGTCTCTGCTACTACCAAGCTACTCTCAGCCTGGCCATTCGCTGCGTCGCCTTCATCAAGCAAAGCAGGGTCGACGGCAAAAGTTTCTCGATACCGCTGCGCACCGACCTCATGCCACCATAGCATACTTCTTGTCTCCGCTGGTACAAGCGACCTAGAGTTGTCATGCGAAGGCGCGAAGCTTGAGTAAGCTCTCCGAAATAAAGCTTCCTCTTCTCGAGCCTGCTGCTCTTCGGGTGAGAGCAGACTGGGCACCTCCTTGGCACTTTCAGCGCCACTGCTCAAAGCTCTATCACGTTGTTTTCGCTTCTGTCGTGAAGTCTCGCTATCTGCTGTACCCAAGCCACCGTAACCCAGCCAGTCTCCCGTGGTCATCGCTTGCACAGTGTAGCCACCTTTGCGCGAAGCACGATGTGCGTCCTTGAACTCCCAGTATAACGTGGCATTATCGCGTGTGGACGAGCGCTTGGTCACCTTCGGTGGGTTCAGAGTGGCGAGACTGTAAGGAGGCGCGAAAGAGTCTTCGAATGTGGGTCCTTTTCTGCCATCATCCGCCGGCGCTGGAGCGATCTTGGTCGCAGTCAAGCCATTCGGTAGACTCATCTCCTCTACAGGCAGCTCAGTCTTGACCATATGATCTTGATGGGTACCATTCTGCATGGAAGAGAACAGCTGCTTGGGAGTAGGCGCATTCCCAAACAGCGTCAGAACCGTTCCCGCACGTCCGCCCGCACCGGGAGCCGGCGATACGTGGCCGTTGACCATGCTGCTCGCCTCCTTCTTGATACCTGCCATCGCTCCATGCTGTAGCTCCTTGTCAACCACATCTGTGATCAATTGCTCCAAGGCTTTGGCACGCTGTATCTGCTTGAGATCCTCGACAGGTAAGCGTGCACCTTCTTTGCCCTCGCCATCTCGAGTCTTGGCACGAAGCGCACTCTCAATGCCCTGCGTTACACCATTTGCGTCTAGCTTGAGACCCGATAGGCTATCGTAGATGCCAGCACTCAATTTGGAGGCTATCGTGATTTGGTTTCCCGCATCTGATAAACGTGCCTTCTTCGGCGATCGCTCACTGCCTGATGTGACATGACTGAGGTTGTGGTCGAGGAACGACGGTGTGGTGTCATGTTGCTGCAACAACTCCAGGATATCGCGTTGTGTCTGCCTTTTACGTGCCGATGTCGTATTGCCCTCGTCCTCGCGCTTTCGCTTATGGGCGGAGGTGTCTGAGGGTGCGGCGTCGTTGATGTTCTGTGGGGCAGAAAGTGCAGCTGGCGGGGTCGAAGTGCCATTCGTGGTGGTGGCCATGATGTGCGGAGGAGGGTCAGGCCCGCGAAAGGTTGGCGTTTGGTCGAACTTCCGGACGCGACTTGCGCTTGTCGAATTCGTTCACGCTGCGGTTGCGAATGGCATATGCCCACCACTCCCTGGCTCTGCCACATTCACACCTTGAACCAACGATCACCTCGCTTGCAGCAGTCGACCAGAGAAAGACCAGACGACAGGTGTATGTTGCAAATACGCTGACAGGTGATTTCCTTGTCAACCCTTGCCAGAGACAGACAAGGCTAGTCCCTGACAGCGGCTCATCTTCGGCTATATAGAACTATGAGCTTCCTCCCAAGCTTCAATAATGCTCGAATTCTTGTACAACCATCAACCAGGACGACACCATTGATGCATGCAGCATGGAGCATTGACGCCACTCGGCAGGCAGCTCCGCTCTGTACTTGCCAATCTATGCACCTCTACCAACTCGTCACGTGCACCTGTATACGATGACCTGCCGACAAGGTCAAGGTCTTTCGCCATCCAGCGAGGCTATCATGCCTCACCGACGACCAGATCAGCCGAAGCAGCAGTCGTTTCGCCATCCGGGATAGGGCAATCCACTCAACCGCCTCATCCGAAGCATGACCAGACCGTGCAACGGTCTCAGGGTGTGAGGCGTATCAAGCGTCGGACCAAGCGAGACTACCTGACTGAGGCACTCAGGAATGGCGGCAAGAACGGATTGACCTGGCGACCACCGATTGCGAAGAAGAGAGACATCTCACACTGGAATGTCGCGAGACGAGTTGGCTGGAGGAAGTACACGGTGAATAAGCAGCGGCACGCTGCAGACCAACCATGGCCATTATCACACAGCTCGGAACCATTGCTCGAGCGCATCGTCGCAAGCTATATTCAAGAGACCCCCAGATTGAGCGATCCACTCCAAGCCAGCTGGCATGCCTCGTACCAGATCACAACCAAGGATCACCAACACCTGCGGAGCAGAGGCTGGCAACTGAATGATCTTAAGGAGTGGTCGCAGATTCTTTCCCAGTCTGATGTCTCCACCGCTGCGACCAGACTGGCGGAGCGTGTGAGAAGTCGAGGTCCTTCACGTGTCCCGATCATGCTTTTGACCAAATTGTTACGACGGCCTTACATCAATGCACCAGCTCTCCGCACCTTGCTCAGTGTCTCATGGGAGATGCTGCTGTATCGATCGAGCTTGTGCCAGATTTACACCAGCGACAATACTGTCTTTGTTATTTTTCTGCGCCTACTGAGGCACGCAAGAGTTGTATGGCCAACTGCCATAGAGAACATTGCCGACTTGCTTCTACAAAACCTACCTTCCATTCGGGCCGGATACAAGAAAGACTATAAGACACCTGCAAGACTCACACACATGCTCAACGCAGCACTGCGACTCATCACGATCAGAACTGCAGTCGAGCCCATGCACAATACTGAGCCACAAGAAGCCGCAGTCGTACGCATCTTGAGCTTCATGTCCGAACAGCACCCACAGCTGCAGATTACTCGCGAAGGCTTCAGAGCTGTCATTCGAATCCAATTAACCATGAAGAAGACGCCCAGAGAGCAAGAGTGGGGCAAGCTGAAGGCTCTCTCGTGGCCACCTTGGAAACAAGACAGGACTGCAATGGACGCTCTAATCACGCCAGAGTATGGCGTCACGCGTGCTTTGTCGACGCTAGGTGGCATGCGAGAGGCTGGGTACGGCTTCCTGGCTTGGGAGAACTCTGCACAACTACTGGCTGGTTGGGATGTGGACAGAACGCCCACTATCCAGTCACGCATGCTACTCGGCTCTGGCTGGGGCACTCACAACGGGCAAGAAGCCGAGAATTGGGCTGCACGCATCATCGCCACACGTACAGCACAAGAGGCTTGGGCAGCTTATCTGGCTTACGAGGAGAGCGAAGTACCTGCGCACGAGCTTGTGCACCTCGCCATCTTGGAGAAGCTGTATCGCGAGGAGAAACGACAGAAGGAAGAGATGGTCAAGACTTCCACTTCAAGGAAGAAGCGACGTAGCCCACTCATGCCAGGCGACACACGAGAAGTCGAACCCTTGCCACCGTCGACGCACCTCTATACGTACACTTCACGACCAGTCCCGACGGTGCAAAGTTTCTTCGTCCAGCTTCGTGGACAAGGACATCGACTGCGTGGCCATGCGCTATCATTCGCAGTAGCTCATGCGAAGTCTTTGGAACAAGGAATCGAGTACCTACTAAGCGTGCAGGACATTGAGCCGGCGATCTCGTCTTTACTGTCAGCTATACCAGACGTGAGAATCCGAGAAGTGCCTGACTATCTTTTCGCTTCATACATCCAACTCTTATGCCACTTCACGAACGCGCCCTTGTCGCGCATGTACGACGAACTCCCTTTTGAGATTCCGGCTTTCATGCACGATGTACGGATTCTGTCTGGCTGGAGTAGCCATCGTCAGCCCGTCGTCTTCGCCTTGCATCTACTGCAGCTGCGTGGTACCTTATACAGGCCAGCCTGGATCGCTGTCCTGCACGCTCTGAACCGGAGTATGGTCGCGCGTGGTCTGCATTCGCACCGAGCTATACAGAGGAATGCTATGTTGCTGACCGGGGACGGCAATGTTCGGATATGCCATGGACACATCATCGCCTACCGTCTAGCTCAACGGACAGTCTCGATGCTGGAGCAGATCAACGTGGATCTTGACATAGCTGGTCTACATAGTCTTTGCATCAATGTGAACAATCTGACGTGGAACTGCTGGCATACGCTCAATCATGGAGGGTCTACGCAACCGCTGGACGAGCGCGAAGGCGCTGATCAGAGACTGCTGCTTGCGGAGGCGATGGATATCCTCCGCACTCGCAAGCACACGGTATGGCTTAAGCATCATTTCTGGAGACTCGTTGGGGAGAGTGCAACCTATCCTCCAAACCTACGCCACCGCAGTACTAGCCATGTACCAATGCAGCCACGCTTTCTGAACACCCCCGGACCTGCTGTAATACATGCCTACGTACGTGCTCTCGGCTGGGCCGGCGACTACGATGGTATCCTTGAGGTGGTGAGGTGGATGGTGGAGCACGAGTCTGTACTCAAACATGCTCGAGAACGAGACAGGAATGGGGAGGATATGCTTCGGCTTTCTCTCATCGCTGCTAGAGGGTTCATGGAGCGGGCCTGGCTCGTGTCAGACACCCCTCGCACCGCCCCAGAGCATAAGGACGAGCAGAGCAGCAAGGACGTACTTCCCGCCTTCCCGCCAGAAACAGAAGAAGAAGGTGTCCCCCATATCTTACGAGTCATGCAAACCCCGGCCCCAATCGAGATCATCGCAGAGGTCAGAGAACTCGTGGAGAGCGTGGAGGCTTGGCAGGGTTGGGCGACTGATGCGGAAGTTGAGGAGTATTTTGCTGATAGACGGTTTCGGGAATTGTTGGATACTACTGCATCGAAGAATTGAGGAGACGATGCTGTGTGAACATTGCTGAGGTGGTGTTCAGTTGAGATGTATTGTATAATACTGTGTTAGGGCCGATGTTGCTGTCGCAGACCTGTCGCTTTCATCATCTCAATCGCTAGTTGATCTCTAGTTCAGGTATTGATGGCAGGTCCGTGATACGGAGACGATTGGGAGACGTCATTTGAGCAGTACTGAGGCTCGTTTGCCTTGAGCATTCGCCTTACTGCAGCGAAGCGTTTTGTTCTCGATGCTTGGGGAATTGTGCTTACCACGTTTAGGTTCACCATGTTGTCCTCACATCCACCCACCACACCTACAAAAAGGAATCGTCTGCCCGCTCACGATGGCTTTCCGTGAGTCTGCTGTATGCACAAAATTGGACTATTGGACCACTGACTACTACCAGACGAAACTACCACGACTGGGGGCCACCACATCACTCTTCGAGCAAGTCTATTTGGAAAGGACAGGAGGCTGTAGTAGGCACTATCGTCTTACCACGGTCTTAACTCCCCTGCGTTCAAGGATGTCTCAGCTTCAGAGCTGGGCGAAGGAGCGGGAGCGCAAGCGTAGAGCGCGAGGAGAAGACCAGGAGGAGTCGTCGGGACCTGACCCTGATTCCAAGCGTAGGGGGACGTTGATCTCCTCATCGACGGAGACATTGGGGGAGTGTAAAGATGGTGGGGTAGAGGAGAGAGAAGAGCAAGTAGAGCCCGGGCGGGAAGACGCCTCGAACACCATCTTCCCCTTGGCCTCAGACGCGGACTCGAGCGCAACGTTCTCCCCTTCGCATTCGCCACCATCAGCACCTCCACACCTCTCAAGCCATCCGGGACCTTACCCCTGCTACCTCGCAGCAGCCCACCACCCCCTCCCATCCAAATCCAAACGCCACACCCACCGCGTCAACATCTTGATCTACGACCCACGCATCACCGCGACGGCAATCATCTACATCCCGACACGCCTCGCCCTCTCCATCCCTTTCACCCAAGCGATGGAAAGGGATGCTGGTGGTGAGTGCGAGTTCGTGACTATCCGCAGCCGGAGCCATTGTCGGGGATGGTATATCTGTAGTCTCCTTGCCGAATTCAGAATCGACGGGGTAGGGGAGATTCAGGTGACGGGGAGGGCGAAGGTACCAGCGGAGAGGATTCCGGGGGTACTGCGGGAGGCGTGGGAAAGGGAAGCAGCGGCAGGGGCGAGGAGATGACGATGATGTTGTCCTCGGTGGCGGGGATGAGGACGAGGACGAGGACGAGGACCACGGCGGTCTTGGTGTTGTTGAGGCTACTGGGATCGACAGCAGCACGACCCTCGTCAACGACGACGGCGAAGGTAGCACGCCCGCCCGCCCGTCCGCCGCCACGGCCGAGTCTTCCGACGACGTCGATGCAACGTCCCTCCCTTCTTCCCCACAACATCCCCATCCCCCTCTGCATCCTCACCTCTCTGGGCCCAGAAGGTTCACCCGCCATCCACGCGGCCATCACTGTTCCACCCGTCTCCAGACCGACCCAGAAGTCGTGCAGGTGGCGGAGATTAGACAATTCTACCGCTGCGGTCGAGGCGGAAAAGCGCATCTGCGACTTCGGTTCTGGGACCCGAGGGGCGAGGAGGTCGTGCTTAGTGGGCTTGCGCCTCGGGTTGGGAGTCGAGTTGTGGTTGGGGATGTGCCTGTTGTGTTCAAGGGGGTGGGCTAGGTAGGCAGGAAGCCGTGGTGCGTCGTTGATCTATCAGGGTGGGTGACATGGTTGGGGATATGTCACGGCTTAAATGATGGAGTGGTTGACTGCTTGATTGTGGGAATTATGGTCATCAGCGTAGACTATGTCTGTGAAAGTCAAGCCCTCCCTTTCTCTTTCTCAGCCTACGGCGGCCACTTCCCCGGCGCCTCAATCACCGTCCGACTATACGTCGCACTGGCGCTCAACTTCCCTTCCTTCTCCATCGCTCGTTTCCGCTGCGCCGCCGTGATCCCAGCTCGATCGGTCACGGGAGCCGCATTCATAATATTATCGAAATCGTCATCATCTTGTCTACCATCGATATCACTCCCCGACTCGGCGTCCGAGTCCTCTGTAATCGACTGCTCGGGTTTGGCAGGGTCGGTGGGTCGTTGAATTTTTGCTGGGAGGGGGCGGTCGTGCGTCTCTGCTGTGGGTGGAGATTTGTTGTCGTTGGGTTTTGCTGTGAAAGGTTTAGAGGCTAGAACTCGGCGGCGGAGGTCGGCCATTTCTTCTTCGTCGTCGTCGTTTGGCGGGAGGGCGTAGGGGTCGTGGTCGTCTTCATCTGCCTTGTCGTCGTTATCGCCTGTGGGAGGGAGGTCGCCTGGTTTTGGTCCTCCTAGTTGGATGCCGCCTAGACTACTCGCATCACTCTCATCATCATGTTCGCGGTCACCCTCCTCATCACTTCCATCTTCCTCCTCATCCTCATCCTCATCAATCGGCCTCCGATTCATATTCCCCCCACTCCAAGCATCCCCGCCATTCCCCTCCCTCGCCTCCCGATCCGCCTTCCACTCCCCCTCGATCTTCGCCAACCACGCCTCCTCTGCCCTCTTCACCCCTTCTTCATCCGCACAAGCCGCATACCGCTTCAACACCGTCTCGTTGATATCAATAAACGACTCCCCATAACTAAACGGACTCAGCACCTCCTCCGCCCAATCCCGATGTCCACAAATAAAAAAACAAGCAGCCAACGCCTCGACACAATTCAACCGCCACGGCTTCCCGTAATTCGTCGGGTTTGCCGCGATCAAGTAAGGCAGTAAGCGCGGATTCGGCCCTCCGATCTTCGCAAACGGCACCTCTTCAATCCGATTCCAACTCGCCTCCACCACCGCCGCACCGAACTGCTCCAGCACTTCTTTATCCGCGGGACTCACGATCGTCTTGGCTTTGGGACTGATGACGACGCCCGGGTGTTTCTGTCCGACGTGCAGTTCGCGCATCAGACCCAATCGCATCAGGCGTTTGCCGGAGCAGCGCTTGTGGTCGCAGTGGTTGAGGTCCCAGGCGGCCGCTTTGAAGGAGGGGCGTTGGAAGTTCTCTTTGCTGGTTGCTCGGGGGTCTGCTGGGCCGTGGGAGCGGAAGGTGGCGTTCTTTTTGCCTTTGGCGCTGAAGTCTTTCTTGTGGCGGACCATCGTTGCCTTGCTACTGAGGTGCTGTGATGGATCCTTCTGGTTTATGTATGATCCTGTCGGCCACGATACGAGTTCTGGTGCGGCGATGGTGTAGAGTAGATGGAAAATAGGTGTGTCATGTGTAAATTCATTAATCCCTCCATCAAATCGACGTCATTGTATTGATGACCCACCAAGCGCTGACACAGCCCACACGGAAGTGATTGATCCACTGACATGTGCCCAAGACGTCAACTAATATATACACACACGAGTACGACTTTGGGTAATCGCATTGGTTTAACATTGCTCGGACAATCGTTCGACAGCCTCGTCCACCATCGACCGCTACTTTGCTGGGAACCCGCGGGCTCAGCCCAGAGGGCCCTTGACACTCGCATCCTCCCCTTCACCCTCCCACACTCCACGACAGCCTCCACGACCACCCAACATGGAAGCCACCTCCGCCCGCTACGCCGCCCGTGATCGCTTCGCCTACCCAACTCAGCCCGCGGAAACCCAACTCCAACGCTTCATCCAAAATGCCTGCTCACCCGAGAACTTCGAGCCCAACCTGGCTTTGTCCCTCGAGATAGCCGATGTGATCAATGCCAAGAAGGGAGGAGCGCCGCGCGAGGCCGCCGTGGCGATAGTAGGCTATATCAACCACCGGAACCCGAATGTCAGCCTGCTGGCGCTCAGTTTACTGGATATATGCGTCAAGAACTGCGGCTACCCCTTCCACTTACAAATCAGCACCAAGGACTTCCTCAACGAGCTAGTAAGAAGATTCCCCGAACGACCACCCATACGAACGACGAGGGTGCAGAACAAAATTTTGGAATTGGTCGAGGAATGGCGCCAGACGATCTGCGAGACGAGCAAATACAAGGAAGACCTGGGCTTCGTGCGGGACATGCATCGCCTACTGACATACAAAGGCTATGTCTTCCCGCAGATCCGACGAGAGGATGCCGCGGTGCTGAACCCGAGCGATAATCTAAAGAGTGCGGATGAAATGGAGCAAGAAGAGCGAGCGGCACAGAGCGCGAAGTTACAGGAATTGATACGGAGAGGCACCCCCCGAGACCTCCAAGAAGCCAACAAACTCATGAAAGTCATGGCCGGCTACGACCAACGCAACAAAACCGACTACCGAGCCAAAGCCGCGCAAGAAGTCAGCGAGGTGCAAGAAAAAGCCAAGATCCTTGAGGATATGCTGCAGGGGTACAAACCCGGCGACGAAATCCAAGAGGGTGATGTGTTCGAGGAGTTGGCCAACGCCCTCGCCTCCGCCCACCCGAAGATCCAAAAGATGTGTGAGGAGGAGAGCGAGGATACGGAGGCCGTGGCGAAATTGTTGGAGATAAATGATAGTATTCATCGGACCATCGAGCGGTATAAATTGGTGAAGAAAGGGGATCTGGCTGCGGCGAACGCGATTCCCCGGGGCACGTTGGGGGTGACGGGGGCCGGGGTGAGGAAGGGGCCGGATAATGAGCTTTCGCTTATTGATTTCGGGGGGTTGGAGGAGGGGGAGGGGGAGGAGGGTCAGGCGACTGCACCGTCGGCGGCAGGGCAGGACCTCATGTCCGGTGGTGCGCAGTCGGGGATGGGTTCGGCGAAGGCGAAGGGGAATGCGTTGGAGGATGATCTGTTGGGGTTGACGATGGGGGATGGGAGTATTGGCCAGGAAGGCGGGGTGTCCCTCGGTGCCGGACCCTCGTCATCATCATCATCATCATCGACGAACGGCACGGCGGATATCATGGCCCAGTTCTCCCAACCCTCCCGGCCGACAACCCGACAACCCCAAGCCGCCCACTCCATCTTCTCCTCCTCCTCCTCCTCCACAGCACCACCAGCACAAGGAGCGCACTACGACCTCTTCGGCTCCCTATCCACTCCCGGCGCAGTGGGTTCGAGAAGCGCCTCCTCGAAACCCGCGACGCCGATCCCCTCGGCCCTACAATCACAACAGCAACAAGCGGCGAAGCGGTCGTCCGCTGATCCTTTCGCCGCACTAGCCGCGACGTCCACACCGCCGCGACAGGCGTCGCCGTTTCAGTTCCAACAAGCAACGAGAGCTGCGTCCCAACAATCAGCAGCACACCCATCGTCAGGAGCCGTGGATCTCTTAGGCGGCCCCATCCCCACCGGACCCAGCAACGGCACCTCTTCCGCCACCGCTCCCGTCGCACCAGCAGCAGCAGCAGCAGACGACGAATGGACCTTCTCCTCCTCCGTCCCCGCCGACGACCAACCCTCCGACTTAACCGTCACGAACTCCACGATCCGGACCGTGTTTTCCGTGAAGCGAGAAAACGACACGGAAGTGATCCTGCAGAGTCGGATTTCGAATAACACCCCTCAACCCATCAACGATCTGACATTCCAATTAGCTGTTACCAAGGTAAGAACACCAACAATTTACCCCCGGAAGTTTTCTTCCTCTTTTTCATGCTAATACTTACACTCACACTCACACTCACACTTACACTCGCACTTACACTAACACTTACACTTTTTTTCCCAGGCATACACCCTCCACCTCTCCCCCCAATCCAGCCGCTCCCTGGCGCCGAACCAACGGGACGGGATCACGCAGACGATAAGGTTAAGGGGGGTGCCGAGGGGGGAGGGGATGAAGGTCAAGTTGAGGTGGCGGGCGAGTTATTCTGTCGCTGGGGAGCGGGAGGGGAGGAATGAGCAGGGGGAGGTGGTCGGGGTCGGTGTTGCTTGACTACTTGACGAGAGATGGTAGATAGATAGCTTATAGTTGGCACAGGGCCAGACCACATTGCATGAAATGCGCCAGTAGTGTCGCAGTCGGAGCTCATAAGACGTTTGCGAACGGGTGGTCCAACTAACACTTGCTCTCTTCGTGTATAGTAATGGGTATAGTATCCATTGCACATCGCGACTTCATGCTTGCTTCAACGCCTCTACCACTGGAAGATATGGTAGGGATATGGAGCCGGCCGGGCAATGCATTTCTGATAATAACCAATACAACGTACAGAAGCCGACCTCACCCTCCCGACATCTCAGTCCACGCTCATAACAGTCGAGCAAATGAATCTTGATGATGTTGATTTTTGTCTCGGGTCACGTGCTCGGCGTCGAGGACTGATGCAGACTTTGCTTGGCTGTGTTTCGGAATTGGGGAAGGACTCTGAGACAAAACAAAAGCCCCCCCCGACCACGAAACCTTGTGATCCCAGCAAATCTCCGATTGTGAAGTCTGGGTTTCGGTCTCGTCGTCGTAGCAGTCATTACCTGAACAATGTTCCTTACAAGCAAGCAGCATCGCCGTATGGCATACGGAACCCGTGCTCTGTTATTAGAAGCCTGGATATCGTATATACGGCAGGATACGGAGAGGCGTGTGCAAGCGAACAGACGCTTGTCTGCCCGTGTGAACACGCAATTCTTTTGGCGCTTGGGCGCGCGCGGCTCTTTGTAGTTGTGGTGCTTGCTTTATTGCTCCTTTTGATGCCTGTCTCTCGCGCAAGAGTCAAGGACCGAAACAATAATAGCCACAAACATCCCGTCTTGCGATATCAACACAGTCTACGTCCGGCGAGTGTGAGGGCTGCAACGACTTTGCTCGGTTGCGATGGTGAAGGAAAGGATGTCCATGTATCATATTTCCACACAACCCCCCCCCATCACATAGGATTCAGGAAGCGTTGAAACAAAGGTGACAGAGGTACTTCCTCCACTGGCGCAGGGGCAATTTTCGCACTGCCGGAGCATAATTGGTTGTCAGGCCGTTAAGGTCGACGGCGTACCTGGCCCTAATCCCGATATAGTAGGGTGCAAAAGCGTCGTAGGCACGCCAAAAGTCCTGCAGCGGGATGAGTGTCAGGGTACAGGCTCAGGCACAGGCACCCGAGCGGACCATCACACAACTCCCGTCGTCCTTCTACTCTGTACCTTTGAGCCCTGAGCATCATCGCTTCAATCCGTCTCTCTATCACGGTCATTTCTGCCTATACCACTTTCTTCGACTTGCTTCGATTGTTGAAAATATATCCATACATTCGTTATACCATTCGAAAGGAGTCCTCGTTTATTCTCGGCTTTGCGTACCGCGTGCGACCGTCACCCATCTCCTGAAACACGGACACGAGCAGGCCCATTTCTGCATTCCACCGCCAGCCAAGTCACGTCAGCTGGTCCTGATTGGAACAGCGTGCTTTCGGAGGACTCGAGGCGAAGGATAGCGACAGCAGTCACTGAGACGTGGACGTAGAAGGAGAAGTGAGCGAGGTCGGCGAGAGATCTATCGACCTCGACGATCTGTCGCATGAGTGGTGGGCGGTGACGATTGAAGAGCAGTGGAGAGGAATCTGGGAGACTCCCCATCAGAACACGTCACGAGATTGCGCTGCTGGCAGCCGCAAACAAAGGTCCGTCTTCACCACGATATCCTTTACTCCAACACATGCTCGCAGAACGATATCAGAGACACACGAGATACTCTCACGAACATCATACTAACATACCGGCGAACAGCGACCCGCACGCCCTCGCTTCCATTACCGACCTGAGCGTGACAAAGAAAAAGTCCCCCATCATTACTCCTTGCGTCGGCACGGCGGCACCCGCGAGCCACGATGCCATCAACACCCTTACCAGCCGCGTATGCCCTCTCCACCCTCTCACTCCTGCTCACCACCACGACCACATACGCACACGCACATGATCCCTCCTTATTGGGACGCTCCCCCGGCACACTTCGGCCACGAGCAGGCATGAGCGCCATGACCTATGCCGGCTGCTTCTCCTCTTCCTCTGGCCTCACGGATCAGGGCTCATATCAGTATCAGACGCCTGGGTACTGTCAGCCGATCTGTGTAGGTGCGAACCATGCGGTGTTGGGGTTGAGTGGAGGCAGTGATTGTTGGTGTGGTGATGCTTTACCGCCGGCGAGCGCGAAAGTTGATGACTCGAAGTGTAACACGCCTTGCAATGGCTACGGCCAACAAAACTGTACGTGTGGTGTGCGTATAATATGCGATAACAATACTGACTATAATCCCAGGCGGCGGGACCAACTACTGGTCAGTCTACCTGGACGGCCTTTCCAACGACGTGCCAAATGCCGGCGCCAGCTCATCGAGCGCAGCAGCAAGCTCGGCCGCAGCAGCCTCCTCATCATCATCACCACCTGCCTCAACACCTACAACTAGCGACGCAGCATCCTCCACCCCTGCCGCCACCACCGCTGCACCATCAGTCGTGACCAGCGTAGCCCCCGGCCACACCATCGTCGTCACCGAACAACCCGCCCAAACCACCGGCGCCAAAACCCAATCCCCCGCCCCCTCCAGCGGCGGAAAATCAAACACCGCCGGTATCGCCGCAGGCGTGGTAGTAGGCGTCGTAGCCGCCGCAGCAATCATCGGCGGCCTCGTCTTCTTCCTCAAACGACGAAGACAACAGGCCGCTGAAGATGAATATAAGCGCTCCAATCAAGTCGGCGATTTCATGCGCGGTGGTGGGAACGAGATCAAGCCGCCGCAGACGGCGTATAGTCAGATGTCGGATTCGAGACTAGATCCCATGGTCGGGAGGCGGAATAGCTCGGGCAGTATTGCTGATGCGCAGGATTATTCGCGGAAGATCTTGAGGGTGCGTGATATCTCACTTTGTTCACACACGATTCAGCGGAGGCTAACGTGTCTCTTCCAGGTGGCGAATCCCGATGGCAACTAAAGGGCTCCGGCTACGTCTTGCATTGGTGTAGCAGACCCTCCTCACCATTTAACGACCGATGAACAACAAAACTCAACGACGCGATCTTGAACCCTTCTCTCTCGGGATCTCCCCTTTTTCGTTTCTGATACATAGAGACATACCACACCTCGTAGGTATGGATGGACGAAGATGGCGCATTGGGTGGAAGCGACAGAAGCGTGTGCTTTCTGAGGTGTTTGTCATAACCCCCTCGACTTCACTTTTTCCCAATCTTCCAACTACGATACCCCGACCTCTCAGCACCCATGAGCTACCACCACTACTACTGCCAAATCACATAGCTTTTTGTATGCTGATCTGTTGATACATCAGGGGCCTTTTGGCCTACTTCTCTTTCTCAATCATCTCCTACCTAGCTTGCGATACTAATTTTGAACTTTTGATAGGTAAGGACGTAGTATATATAGGTCGGATTATCGAGGAACGGGGTTTTTGCTGCTGACTACTAATGCGCATAGTCACGATTGCCGCACTCAAGGGTAATCCATCTCAATCCCTTAGCCTACCTCTCTCACGCTGCCTGGCTCTCAACACTACTCAACACCACACCACGACAAATTGGCAGATTGGTCGAGGGCACGAGCAGAGAACGCGTCGATGTTCACTGCCTAATTTCGAAATCTGCAATCACCGCACACCAGGGTATATCCAACTCCATCCATCACCTCTCGAGATCCATCCACACCTTCCGCACGGCCGTCCGTCCAGCAAAGCGCTTGCCTCCTGCGCATTCGACGCGATAGGTTCAGAAATCCTGACTTGCATCACTACCCGCGCGACGGCCTTTCCCACTGGCGGGCTGACCGAGACTACCTTGTATCACTACTGGTAGTCGTTGCGGCGGTAGCGGTAGCGGCAGCGGCCGGCGAACTCCTCCGTCTCTTGTCGTCCTCGCCGATCTCTCCGTCTCGTGGCTGAGCTGGTTTGGGCGCTTTCTGGCTGGTTCTGCATGGAGACGATTGAGTGGATCGGGCTTCTTGGTTTGTGTCTCGGCGGTAGGCTAGGCCCATGCCGGACTCGAAAGACCCTGTGGCATGTTAGCTGTGGCAATCGATGGGTTTTTTCATGAGAAGCTCTTGCCGTTCAGTGCGATGAGGGAGGTATATGGTCGTTCTTCTGAACTAGAGCTGGGCTGTGCTGCGGACTTGTCATTTGACATGTCTTGGGGCCTTCGCTTGGTCAAGGTCGATGGCTGTTGCAATTGGTAGTGTTCAATTCAGCGGCAAAGCTGTGTTGGCGTGGTCTCGAGGCATTCTTGCAGAGACCCATCATGCCTAATTATCTACTTCGCGACATTCCCATGTGCTGGGAGGCCATAGCAGGCGCCCAGCTATGATGACCACAAGTCATTTGCCATTGGGAGGGCGCAAGGATGGCCAAATTTCTTACTATGAGGAGGATTGGGCCCTTTTGCCTCCAGCACGCTCGAGTGACGGAGCTTTGAAGAGACAGATGCAGCCTTGCCCGCGGGCTGTAGTGGGCGCTGTGGCTTGAAGTAGGCGAACGTTTGCCTGCAGCCTCCTGCAGCCTCCCATAGCCTGCCGTGCAAAAATAGCGACCGTGCGCAGGTGGGAGGTACTACATACACAAGGCCACCGACGCCTTTGTTTCTTCTGTTTGCCACCCTCTCCCTCCCATACGCTTCTAACCATACCATCGTACCTCTTGCGGGTCGCCGTGCACAAATTACACCTTGAGATTAGCCCCCGGATCATGGAACTTCCTACCTCGTGCAGCATGGCCAACGCCAACGCCGATACCCCGCCAGCCTTGCAACCAGCCTACCAGCTTGAAGACCTGTTCGTCGACACCGAAGATGTCAATAGGTTTGGGGAATTCGGGTTTTGCACGTCCCCCGAGCTTTCAGCCGTAAATCTCGACGCGTCTTTGGAGGATGTATTGCTCGCTCAGTATGCACGAGACTTCCCACCAACGCTAGGAATGTACACGGGGAGACAAGGCAATGGTGGATTACTTGCTCTCACAACTACCACAGCCCGACGAAACGATATACAGCCAACATCTATGGCATGGAGCGATATGACGCCCAATATCGCCAATATCATACCATTGCCAACAATCGGTAGTGGAACGAGCCTCCGCGCAACTTCAAACGTGAAGACCATGCTTTTCCAGGCGCTCTCGAGACAGAACTCGCCACTGAACGGCAGGACAGCAACACCGACCCGCAAGAACAGCGAAGCTCGCCTCAGACTCGCAAGGACCGTCGCACTGTGCATGTGGGCCTTCAAAGACAAGTCCCTACTTGCATACGGACGAATCTTCAGTGACCCTTCCACCATGGATGGATGGATGTCCTCAGGTCCAAGACCACAGCCATCAGCCGCCGCAACTACCCTTGCACTGGCTCGTCCTGCCCCAAGAGCGAATGTGGCCTCCAATCTCGAATACACCCGCAAGTGCCAGAGACACCCGAGAATCCAGGGAGGCTATCCATGCGAGCTCTGCGATGGCATCTTCGACACATTCGCCGACTGCAACAAGCACAAACGCAATGTACACGCCTCCACCCGCCCACATGCTTGCTCACAATGTTCGAAGGCGTTCTGCACACCCAAGGATCTGCGACGGCACGCGAAAAAACATGCACGGAAGACTGCTGTGGCGAAGCTTAGGCAGAACGCAGTGCCAGCAGTACAACACATCGAGGCATCCCCATCGACGGATGCGAACGAGCCAAAGTCCGGCAGCTCAAAGGATGCAAAGTGTCACTCTTGCCAATCCCACCTCCCGCAAGTCAAATGCACACCGGAGTACGTCGACATTATACAGGCGGAGAACGAGAGCCTAAAGCACAGGTGCAAGGACCTGGAGAGTGAAGTCAGTGCGTTGCGGGCCTTATTACTGGCTCGAGCTGGCAGTGTTGGTTGAGCTGGAGTGCTGTTGATAAAATCTGTATAGCGTCTCACCCAATGATACGATGATGCGATAATACGAAGATACGATGCTATGGAGTTACGGGACGATCATTCAAGGCCAGTGCTGGCGAGTGTCTGTATGTACACTTCATGGACTTCTACAACCAGAAGAAGAGGCGTCGTGACGATTGGCTTGGTATCCCCACAATTGTCAAAGACATCTGTAGCGTGGCTACTGAGCAAGCAGAAAAAATTTGAGACGTGCGTAAGTGGACTGAGCCTGTGTGGGCGGTAGAGGAACTAATCATATATCTCCTAGACTGCAGTCTAAAGGCGTCTCTTGCAAGACGAGGATTATGGCCATGGTGAGCCTCTCGGCCGTGTCGAGGCTCTTGGCCATCCACGAAGATGCGGGACGACGCCGCGGCGCGGAGGCAGTGGCGATACGCGTTTTACGGTAATAGCGCTCAGCTGTGCCGCAGACCCGTGCAATCGTCAGGCGGAGCTCGATGCGGGAGCGTTGTAAGTGTACACTGGCGCGGCTCATACTGGATGGGAGCTGTTTATGCGGGAGCACTTCAGATCTCGCTCGGTATGCACATGGTCTCTGGAGCTCGTCAGGGCACAAGACCTTTGCTAGACACGTTCAGGCAGGCCAAGGGCCAGCGCCCGATACATAGTCCGTCTCAATGGAGGTCGATCTGTCCAGTTGTAGCGGCGATAGGCGCCGGGAGTCTCTCTTCATACGCTTGTCTGCACACAACAGGCACCATGGTTGGTTCGTGTAAAATGCGTTCAAAGCCAGGCAATGATACTTCCTTGATCCGGAACGGTTGCTGACAAGATTCAGCTGTAAGCATTCGTCCTAGTCTTGGTATCGTGATTCGGAACAGACACTCCCAGACCATCACAGCAACATACAGCCTGGTTGACTTGACGGTCCAGTTCAGCCTACATTGGGCCGCTCAAGCTCACTCCCCTCCACCACCCTGCTGTCGTCGATCAAGCACCTTATCCATAATGCCCCAATCCTTCGCCTCATTCGCACTCATGAAGAAGTCCCTCTCCATCACCCTCTCGATCTCCTCCAAAGGTTTCGTGCCGCCTTCCTTGGGCGTCAAGTGGTTCTGATAGATCTTGTTCAGTTGCTCCCTCACTCTCAGGATCTCCTTGGCGTGGATAGCGATATCGGATGCCTGGCCATGATATCCACCACTGACTTGGTGCACCATGATTCTGCTGTGTGGTAGACAATATCGTGTGCCCGGTGCGCCACCACAAAGGAGAAGACTGCCCATCGAGGCTGCTTGGCCGAGGCAGATTGTTGAGACGGGAGACTGGATATATTGCATCGTATCATATATCGCTAGGCCAGCCGTGACGCTTCCACCGGGACTGTTTATATAGAGATTGATAGGTTTATTCGGGTTGTCGGCTTCGAGGAAGAGGAGTTGTGCTACTATGCTTGCCGAAGTTGTCTCGTCTACTTCGCCATTCAGGCAGACGATTCGTTCGCGCAGGAGGCGAGAGAAGATGTCGTAGGTGTGCCAGCCGCCGCCTACGGTTTCGGTCACAAAGGGCATTGGCAGGGCCGAAGTGGGTGGTCGCGCAGGCATGGCATTGTGGGTTGGTGGGAAGGGTGGGAGTGTCGATAGTGTTCGGATGTTCTGGTAGCGAGCATTTCGGAGGATATGCGAGCGCGTGGCTCGAAGAGTAGACTGCATTGTTGATATAGTGTATGTCTAGTATTACATGCTGCTGTAGAAGTTGTGAAGGTGAGCTTCCTGCCCAATGGAGATGTCATCCCCGCCATCACACCAACGACATCATTTCATCGACTATCAGGTCATTCTGATCGATCTTAGCTACGACAGCATGTGCTCATGCTCAATGCGGCTATCAGAACAAGAACGCGTTGGGGCTATAGCGATGGTATAGCGCTGAGCATCCGTCGACGAGCCTTTAGTGGACAAACGATCAATGAACCAATTTCGCCAAAAGCACAACCCACGACCACCAGTGACGATGGCAAGCAACGACTGCGACTACGCAGGCATGGTGGTAAAAGCTTACCACTGCCGCCCGTGATGGATGCCGTGAGGATAGAGGCCAAGGATCAATACAAAAAGGCGAAGCCATGGAAGCAGGAAGAGGAGCTGAAGTCCTCCTTTTCGGAGCAGACGGAAGCGAATCCTTTTGGTAAGGTTTATCTCTCATATCTCTCTTCGTTATGTGAATCCCTAGGCAGGAGCGCTGACGGTCACATTTGAATCGCACAGCTCAAGCTCTCGCCTCTCCTATCAGGCAATGCCAGCTGACCAATGCTCGCCTACCATCGCACTTCCTGCTTCCTTTCGTAGGGAGTGTAGAGACTTCGCCGAATAAGGATGAAAAGACAAAGCGACCTGCATCTCTCACAGCCGAGATGCTGGATGCTGGAGCTGAGACGCTTCGCAGTCCAACCCGAGCATACGTCCTAGCAAAGCATACCGCGCTCAACTTCATCTCTCAGCGCAAGAAATGGCCACAGGTCGTGCACGAGCGGGTGAAAAGGTGGCTTGAAGCACGTACCGGTAGGTCTCTGCAGCATTCACGAGATATCCAGAAACATGTTGCTTGGAATGCTGACATGGCTGCGATGGTCCTTTACTTTCTTCAAGAGGACGCTATCAGAACGGTCCGGATAGGTATTCATCACAAGTACGTGCTCGACAAACAAGAATTTCTGCAGCAGAACCTCGTGCAGTTCAATACCGATGATCAAGCTGCTGAGGCAGTGGCGGCTCAGAATGTGGCGTGCGTACTCATGGTGAATGAACATTCTGGACAACTGCCACCATGCCTACAGCAAGCAAGTATACCGGTGTATACTCTTCGTGACCTACTCGGCAGACACATCACTACATTGGACGAGATTACGACCGATGATGATTCAGCGAAGCAATTGGGAGGTCTGGAATGGTTGGTTGTTTGGAGGGATCCAAGGGCAGTGAAGTTGCAGCTGGCCTTGATGAAGCTGGAAGGCTACGCAGATCCGTGACTTTGCTGGGCCACGCAGCACATGTCACAAACGATGGACGATGACTCGCACAAAGCAAAAGTTCTATGAAGCTCGTCGTTTGCACGTGCAATGCAAATAAGCTCGCCTGCCGCTATGGATGGGCTTGTCAATAGGGTGAATGGCGTCCTACACGACATGCTAGCGTGCCGAGTATAAAGTTCAACTCACTCGACTTGGTCACTTTGACATCTATTCGAGAACATCAGCACTATGGCGACGAGCCATCGAAGCCCACCCAGCACGAACGCGGCGCCTCAGATAGAGTCGACATTCACACAGTCCTTCACACCAGCTGCCCACGAGATCTACATCCCCTTGGATGACCCAACATACTCCGACCGTTCACCATCCACTTGTGCAGGCTGCAGCAAGTCTCGAGACCAGGGCGACAAGCTCCTTCTGAAGTGCGCTTGATGCAAAGTCGCGGCTTACTGCAGCAAGGAGTGCCAAAAGACGCACTGGAAGCAACACAAGCCAGCTTGCGACGCCGTCCATAAGCAGACTGCTCCAGGTGCCCCTCCCAACCTCGTAGCTTTGCGTAAGCTAGCCATAGTCGACTTCAACCTCCGCACCACGACGCACATCACGACCTGCCAAGGTGTTCTGCTGAAACCTTGGGTCGCAACCCAGAATCCCGCAGTGCTCGAAAACATCCACTGCGCCTACGCCGCGGTGGAGGTGGTACCGAAAGCATGTTACGAGCTCGATCACTCCAACGTCTGGAACGTGGGTCTCGCACAAGCGGTGGGCTTCCCATTGCTCATGATGCGCGTGCGAGAGAAGATTGTAGAGCTTGACAAGCATCTGCCTGACCAATACCGTGAAGGACGAAAGCTCCAGCGCAGCATCGGTGGGCTCGTCAAGGAAAACGATCACATCACAAACATCCTTGCTGCATTCCTGTCTATGGACATCAACCCCGGCTCTGCCACCTTCGGCGAGATTCCAACACCATACCCGAAAGGTGACTCCGGACTGGTTAGTAAAGACGGCAAGCCAATCGACTACCGCCAAGTCTGATTCCTCATCGAGTTCTACAAAGTCGTCCCGCTAAACCTGCGCGCTAGCGCCAAGGGCCCTCCTCTTAGCCCAGACCAATCGATGGAGAAACACATCTGGTTCAACTCGCCAAAATTCTTCGTCAAGACGCTCAACATCAACAAAGCGCGGGGCCTGAGCGGCGAGGATCCCTTCATGGCTCGACTCACTAATTTGCAGTGCCCCGTCGATCTCGAGTCGCTTGGCTTTGATGCCGAGAAGTGTGTCCACGTGCCGCCGACGATCAAGTGGCGTGAGGCGCTTGCAGAGGACTTGGTGGAGCGCCTGCCGTTTCTGTGGGACGAGATGCTTTACATGCCGGACAAGAGGATTTTCAAGCAGTATCATCAGTAGCTCTCGCGACTGTAACCAGAAGTCGCATGCTGAGAAGGCCCTCCGGCTTAGGGCGATCGAGAAGGCTAGTGTATTGTCTCAAGTATCTTTGAAGACTTGTGTCTGTGCCGTGGTGGTCACACACGGGCACGCAAGGTAGAGGCGATGACGAGCACATGAAAGGGTTAACAGGGACGGAGCTGCATTGGGCTCGTGCAGTTCATGGTCGCTGGGGAGAGAACATGTAGAGCAGGCAATCAAGGCAAGCTCTACTTATCAGAAGTCATTCACTAGGGAAGCAGGAAGGAAGTGGAGCTTCTGTCAATGGAGAATCCATATAATTTCATCATCTAGTTTATCTCAATCATCGTGACTTGCACCATCAAAAACATCACTCTTTCTCCGTGCGATACTGTACATAATCACAAATTGCCACCCATGTTCGTATCGCCCATACATTGCTACAATGGCATCGTACAATGCGGCACTCAGAGCTCAAAGCCTGGTTCCGATCAGCCATCGAGGAACAGCTCAAGCAAGGAAAGAAAACATACTGGATTCAATTAGCCTCGTGCGAATCATAGTCGAGTTGGCAGTGTGGTTGTGGTGACCGTGTAAATGGGTATGATTCAGCCCATGAGCATGATGATGAACCATCCCACTGCTAGAAGCAGCAGTCGAAGTCACCGTCGCATTCGGCATATCCGGACACTCAGCATCGCGCGTCCTCAAGTCGATAGTCGGGTACGCGATAGGAGCCGGTGCGACATCACGCTTAGCATACGTCGAACGACCAGGAGAGATCCCACTAGCACCATAGATCTTGATACTAGCGATCTCGAAGTAGGCATCCTTAAACGCCGAAGGGTTGTTCTGGACATACTCGGCGCAGGTGGCTGTATTGGTGGCAGCGGCCGCACCGGAAGATTGCCAGACTTTACCTGCCCAGTCGCCGCAGAATGTGTGGTCGATGACGTGGACCAGGGTTGACAAGGAGGACGTGTAGTCGCAGCCTGTGCCGGAGAAGCGTGCCAGTGGTGTTGAGGTCCAGGATGATGGGTTGGGCTTGCCGGCCACGATATCGGCTGGGAGGTTCTTGCGGTCGAAGAGGTACGTGGCCACGCCCTGGGTTGTCCAGACATTGGCATAGACACCGCCACCTTGTTTGTTGAAGGCTGCACCTGCTGTTGCAAGTGTGGAGCTGGAAGACTTGTCCTGGTTCAGGGCACGGATGGAGCACCCGTCGCCGCCTTTCCCAGTGTTGCAATCAGCGTTCTGGAGCCGACCTTGAAAAGCAGTAGTCGTGTTATCAACACTGCAGCCGGGCTGGGTGTGCATGGTCATGCTGTTGTAGTCGGTGGTATGAACAGACTCAAAGTAGTCATATTCGCCACCATTACCCGGCCAGATACCAGTCGCGGACTCATCACCCAGCAACCAGAGAGCAGGCCATGAGCCGTAAGCAGAGGGAGCATGGACAACATCCGAGATAATGACTACGCCGGCATCGAAATTCTGCTTCGAAGTCAAGCGAACCGACTCACGATTGGCAGATTTGCTCGTGTAGTCAACGCCAATATAGGCATTGCTCGTGTTGGTAGCGGAGTAGTGAACAAATCCCGTATAGCCCTTCGAGGCGGCTTCCTCCATGGAAACGAACCTCACATTGCCGTTGGTTGGGTCAGCGCCTGTGAAGGCGGCGAAGTTGTCGAAGAAGTTGGCACCGGACCAATCAGCTATCAGGCTGTAGGACCCCGAAGGTGTGGACGACGCGGTGTTTGTTGGTAGGGATCTTCCCAGGCTGGCGAAGAGGGTTGCACTGAGTACAGTGGTTGAGACGAAGGTAAGCATTTTACTGGAGTTCGTCGTAATGGTTCGGTTTTGTATGGTTGCGAGCTGCGCCCGAAGTATGAGGTCGAAACTTGTGTTTGCTCGAGAACTGCGATTTATAACCTAGCCAGTAGGTACTGCTCGCAGTAAACGTGTGTCGGCGCAGATGGTAGATAGGAAGAAGTCGATAAGGTGCAATAAGCAGTCAATATTTATACAGTCCGTCCAGCCGTACTCAGTAAACAATGTGGTTGTGAAGACCGTTCTGTGAGGGTGCAAAGTAGCAATGCTCTTGTGTCAATCAACGAGAGAGATCGAACAATGCTGAAGTGGTCCAGCCAGGCTTTGTCGTATATACTCGGTAGCGAATGTGATTCGAAGCGACAAACAAAGGCCGACCAGCGGTGATGTTGAACAAAGGAAGTACAGGAGAAGCGAAAAGGTATACACACGTGACAACAGTGAAGAAGGAAGGAGGAAGGTGAACGCCGCGAAAATGCTACGCTCAACAGGTCAGCTACATGTAATTAAAGTTTCCCTTGCAGGTGGATAGATGAGAGTCACCACGCGTCCAACAACGCTAAACAGCAGCATTGCAAACAAAAATGCCAGCAAGCAAGCATATCGTCTTGTGTCGAGTGTGGTCGAGCATCTACACCCTACCCTCTTCCTGCGCTTCTCTGACTTGCTCAAAAACCTGAAACACGTTAGCATCAAATTCACATCACGTGACATCGCCCATTGGCTGAGAAGCCTCGAACAACATACCTTCAGCAGTTTACTGCGCGCGCCTTTAGCCGCCACTCCACGCTTCTCTAATCCTTCATCGTCCAGAGCCACCATATCTTGCCATCGCATCTCCTTCAGATTATCCGTATATTTATGCAGTCTCAACGTCCGCAGCCAATTCGGCACGTCCTTCAATAACTGTATATCCGTGGGATCATCTGGAGGTTTACTGCTGCCTCTTCGTCCGCGTGGGGAACGTCCACGAGCGATCTCAGAGGCATCGGAGAGGTAGCCTTCGCCGCCCATGCTCCCCATGCTTCCCATAGTAAATGCGGGGTTCGTCAGATTTATGCCGGCTAGGCCATTGTTAATGCCGCCCATTTGGCCGTCGAAGGTGGAGAGGTAGCCGTTGCTTTGAGTCATCGGTAGACCGCTGGACATGATGCCCGCGGGTCCAGTGATGGCTATGCCTGGTGAGCTCGGGCGCGAGCGGCGACCTTGCATGGCTGCAATCTGCTGTTGCTGCAGGACAGCCGCTTGCTGAGGTGTGAGAATCTGTCCGTACTCGTTCGTCATAAGGATATTCGTGGGCATGCCAGGAGACAAGGGCTGCTGCGAGCCTTCCGTAGATCGTGCCCGCCTGTACTTTCGCACATCGTCCAGCTGAATCCTGTTGTTCACAGTCGATAGAGCCGCAAGCTTCATAGCAGTCGCGTTGGCCACCATATCTGCCTGATTGGCACTCTGCTGCGCATTGAAGTTCGGTACCATGGGCGTGTTCATAGCAGAAGCCCAGCTACCGCCTTGTGCATATGGCGAGAAAAGTGGCATCCCCGACCCGTTACCCTCGTTCGAAGCGATCGTGGTGTTCTGAATATTGCTACTGTCGCTTGCCAAAGGGAATGGTCGTCCAGATCTCAATCCAGCAGAAGGAAGAGGCTGGCTAACACCAAATTGTCCCATAGGTGGCTGGGAACCAGGCTGCTGACTCGAAGAAGACTTTGGTCTACCAATCGGTGGTTGGTTTTCACTCGATGGTCCAGCGTTCCTCCATGGACCTTCGGGTATACCATTCTTCTTTTCTTCGCCTAGTCCACCCATTGGAGATGCAAAAGACAGCCTCTCACCCATCGTGCTGTTCCTATTCGACTTCGGCGCCGTGCCTGTGGTCTTCTGAAATTCGGCCTTCTGGTCCTCAATCGCGTTTGCCGCATCAGGGAACATGCTCTTGATAGTGCTCGGGTCCAGACCAGAATTACGCTTGGCACCCGGCGAAGGCGGTGGCTTATTGCCTGCACCAAACCCGAAAGAACCCCTTGAGCCTTCCACATTCAGCTTATTCATGGCATCGTTCATACGTGATGACATGGGATCCTTCTCGTTGAACGCGGCGGGTGACAGCACGCCAGACATCGGATGACTCTTCGCCATCTGCTGCAGAACCTGGATGAAGAAACGGATCTGCACTTGCGTTGTTTGCTGCAACAGGGCATACAAAGCTGCCGTCCGTTCAGGCTCGCTGAGGACACGGAACCACTGTTCAATAGCACTAAGCTCGTCCTTGAAGTCCTGGTCCAATGTGGCAGCTGCCATCTCCTCGAGTGTATTCTCATACTGATCAATGTCCGCTATCCATTGCTGCGCCGCCTTTTCCGCGGCATCGTCGGCATTGCCTGAAGCGGCTTGCTGTTGGAATTGGTTTAAGTAGACTTCCGATGCTGGTCGAATGCCACGGTTTGCGAGCGGCGAGTGAGCTGAGAAGGCACCCATGTCGGCTGAAGCTCGCATCTGGTGCCCAGAGCCCATCGTCGTTCGAGGCTGAGGAGGCCGTAAAGTGGAACTCGAAGCAGCAGGCGTGCTATTGCGGTCGCCGATGATATTGCTTGCCATTTTTGCGGCTGCTCGGGATAACGTGACCGTGTGGTGGTCGTGTATGTCGTGTTGTAAGTATGCAAGCGAGTGACTCGTCGGACGTGATGTGATGAGACAGTGAAGAGAGCCTGCAGGGCCTGCCTGACCTCAAAGGCGTTCAGCTGCGTCGGATGAGGAGGTAAAATGGTCTGTGGGTGACCAGAATGTGCTTTCGTGTGTGATGGCGCGCAAGGCGGCCAAAGTTCAGTCTTTCGCTCCTGACAGCCGCTGCACGTTTCACGTTCGCTCGCGTGCTTCAGAGACAGGGTCCAGCCAGCTTCTGCTCGTACCGTGCCGTCTTCTATGTACAGATCTTCACAAGGAGGATGGGCTGGGGTGTACCGAGTAGAGCAGCCTGTGATCTTTCTTCCCAAGAAGTATCGGATTGTGAACGGCGTCTGTAGCATCTATTGTGCAGACAAAAGGACAAAGGAAATCCTTCTCGAAGCATTCCCGCAAAAGAGAGTTCAGAGCGGACCGTTGCGGTGAACGTCACGCGAGACAAGGGAGCAGAATCTAAGGATATTTCAGGACGAGATCAATCTCATATTCGATAGTGCTATGCATAATGATCGTATATATGCACGCCACACGCACATGCCGCCCACGAATAGCCACCTAAAATCCGGTCCTACCAACGCCAACGCTGCCCATAATAGCATCGTTGTCAAAGCGAACACGCGCAGCACCTGATGTCCACCACTACTTCACCTCCTTCTTCCTCCTCATCCCTTCCAACTTCCTCACCAAACTCTCCTGTACCTTCTTACTCCCCGCCCAACTCTGCTGCATCTTCTTCATACGCACGGTAGCCATCACCATCAACCCAACAGTTTTGAGGGAGTGCTTCCGCTCGCGAAAGGAGATATCGGGTGTGATGCCCATGTCCTCTAGAAGGCGAAGGTCGAGTTCGTTGCTAGAAGTGTTCGGTCAGTGACTGCGTACTCTAGGTTATGTCGGCTCTGGGTGTGCGGGACTTACCATTTCTGGTACATCTGCACCTGCATCAAGAAGAAACTCTTACTGTACGCCAGATCCGCTCGGAATGCCTCTTCGCGCTCACACTTGGCTCGCAGGAACTGGATCTGTTTCGCCAGACCCTTCAACTCGCCTTCATGGCGCTTTTCGGCCACCACAAGCTGCTTGTTCCAGTGCTTCTCATCCAGCGTCTTGTCGTTCTCTGCAGCTTGCTGTAGACTCTGCAAACGTGCACGAAGCTCCTGCTCCCGCTTGCTAGCAGTCCTGAGCTTGGTCTCGCGATCATGGAGTTGAGTTTGCAGGGTCTGCAGCTCGAGGTCGGCATCGTCAAGTTGGCCTTGGAGATCCTGCTGGACGGTGTCGTCTGAGCGGGACTTCTTCAGGCGTTCGCGCAACTCCTGCTCCTTGCGAATAGCAGACTGAAGTCGCTCGTCCTTCTCTGCCATCTCAATTTGGAGGCTCTCGAGCTCAATCTTCGCATCGCGGACTGACTGTCGTAGCTCGACCTCCCGCCTGGCATGGCCAGAAGAGGAGCCTCTGCGGTCGCCGACCTGTGCCTCTAGCTCCTCGATCTGGATTTTGGCGTCCTTAAGCTCTCGAAGCTGGCTGCGTAGCTCGCGCTCTTTGCCTGAGGAAGACAGTGCTCGGCTCTCCATCTCCGATATCTGAGCATTAAGGTCCTCAACATCAGTCTTGGCGACGTCAAGCTGCGCACGGAGATCATGCTCCTTCCTCGTTGCCGCAGCGATCTTTCGATCGCGATCCGCAAGTTGGAGCTGGAGCTCCTCAGCCTCGATCTTGGCTTGCTTGATCAAGTCATGCAGATCCATGCGCTCCTCAGCAATGGTCTTCTCCTGCTGTGCGAATTGCAGCTCCGTCTCGAGCTCGTCAACACGATCCTGAAGACGATCAACCTTGGCCTCAGCCTCTCTCAGCTTCTGACGAAGCTCTGTCCTCTCCCGAGCTGGTGTACCAGATGTCTTAGACTTCAGCGCGGCATCTACTTCAGACTCAAGACTCTTGACAGTAGCCTTGAGGGCATCGCGATCACTCTCGACAGTCTTGAGTCTCAGACGCAGATCATTGCGTTCGCGAGCTGGAGTGCCGTTGTCCTTCGCTCTCCAGGCAGTCTTCACCTCGCTCTCGAGTTCCTCCACACGCTGCTGCAATGCAATCTTCTCAGTCTCGAGACTGTCAAAATCCGCACTAAGCACGAGCAATTCATCTTCCAATGCCTGCTTGGCTTCAGCGTGTCCAGCAGTCAATTCGGCCTTCAGACTCTGCAGTCGAATTTGTGCTTGTTCGACGTCGCCTTGGCCATTCGCATGAGCAAGCGCAAGCTCCTGCTCGAGACTTCGTACGTCGCTTTGACGTTCTTCGACTGCTTTCTGGAGCTGTTGCTGTAGACGCTGAACCTCATCCTCTAGCTCGTCGAGTCGGGCTTGGCGGGTCTTGATGTCCTCATCCTTGTGTCCAAGTATACTGTGATCCTTGGCAGAAGTTGACTCAGCACGGGAGTTGGCCTTTTCAAGGCCAGACTGGAGGGCCTCGAGTTCATCCTCCAGCTGGTTGATGCGCTGCTGGTTGATGCGCTGCTGGTTGGCTTCCAGGTCCTCGTCGCGATGACCTAGCATGCTGTGCTCTCGCTCTGCAGCCTCACCACGCTTCTTCAAGTCGGCGATCGTCTTGTGTAGATTAACGTTGTCAGCCTCCATGTTCTGCAGTTGCTGATCCAGCTCGTCCAGCTCGGTGTCCTTGTCTTCCTCGAGCTTCTGCAATCGCTGTTGAAGTGATCTGACTTGTTCTGATTGCTGTCTGATCAAGCTGTCTTTCTTTGATGGTGTTTCCATTGCACCGAGACGAGCTTTCAGTGACGTGATCTGTCGGGACTGATCTTTTTCCTGATTCTCCTGTTGCTTGAGCGACGTCTCGAGTTCGCGGACCTGCTCACTCTTCTGTCGAAGCTGCGCACTTTCACCAGACTGAAGGGCACTGATGCGACTCTGCAGTGTCTGCAGCTCCTCCTCGCGGGACTGAATGAGGCCGTCCTTCTTGTTCAACTTGGCTTGGGAGCTTGCACTCGCGACACGGACCTTCTCCTGCAGTTCTCGGACCTGCTCAGCCTGATCATGAATCTTCTGGCGTTGGTCTCGTGTGGCCTCATCTTGCTTGCCTTCTGCAGCTCGCAGACGCTTCTGCAGATCCGCAAGCTCCTCATCACGCTCCTCAATGACCTGTGACTTCTCGCGAAGTCGAGCCTCCTTCTCTTGGATCACACGATCCTTGGCCTGAATGCGAGCGTCAGTCTCCTGAGCCTCAGCATCCCAGCTCCCGCGTGCAGCCTGTAGTCGCTCCTGCAAGGCTTGAATTTCACCATCCTTGTCGGCAAGTTCTCTCTGCACATTACGCAGATCGTCGCCACGCTGTCGAAATTCGCCTTCCTTCTCGGCCAGATCTGACTGCGCAGCACGCAGATCATCATCATGCTGACGAATTTCAGCAGCATTACCGGCCTCGACAGACTGCAGTCGCTTCTCCAGTGAACGGACTTGCTCTTCGCTTTCGTCTAGGGCATTCTGTCGCTCTCGAAGCTGGACCTCCAATCCGGAGACGTCGCCACGTAGCTTCTTGGTCGACTTCTCGCGATCATACACCTGGTTAACGCGCTCCTCCAGCTCGGTGATCCTCTCCTTCTGGGAGTCCAGTTCGGCATTCTTAGCTCCCAGCTCTTCGTCCTTCCCCTTCAGCTCCGTCTCGAGATCCTGGATGTCTTCTTGCAAGTGATTAGCATTGGCTGTCGCGGAGTCTGTCGTGCTAAGCTGCTCCTGCAGTTTCTCTAGCTCCTCCCTCCTGTCGTCAAGCTGCCTATCGCGCTCCCGTAGGTCTGCTTCCAGAGACTGCATATCTTCCTTCAAATCGTCCAGCTCCTCGGCAGCCCGGCCCTGCTCACCATCCTGTGCCTTCTCTGCCTTGTCGAGCTTCCGTCGCATGCTCTCCAGCTCCTTTTCACGTTCCTGTGCGATACGCTGGTTCTCCTCCGCGAGCTTTGCCAGACGCTCCAGCTCCTCACTTTCACGCTCATTGGCATGTCGCTTCTGTACCCACTTGACATACTCCTCATACTTCTGTCGATATTCTTCAAGCTGTTGCGATGCGTCTTGGAGTCGCTTCCGCTGTCTCGTCATGTCCTGCTGTAACGTAACCTTCTCAGTCTTGAGCTCGACGTTTTCTTTGATCGTCGCCTGCTGGAAAGATGTGCCGGTCTTCCGCAGTGCTTCCTCAAGGTAGTGTATCTTCAGCTTGAGGCCGAAGTTGTCCTTCTGGATCTGGTCCAGCTTGGCTTCCTGGTCGCGCAAGGTCAGGCCATTGCCTTGATTAAGAACACCACCTTCGCCTCGCTGTGGCACTTGTGGCATTGGTGTCGAATCGAGCATACTTGAGCTGGCGGCAGGAGGGACGGGCGTACTTTGGCGGTTGCCGTTCGCTGAGCTGTTTGTATCGTCAGGGTCCAGTATTGAAGAGTCCACCGGCAGTTGTGTGGCCTGCTCAGCATAGCTTGACCGAAAGCCAGCAGGCGTAGGCATGTCACTCTCGGCATGAGTGTTTTCCTTGTCCTCCAGCACACTCCGGTGCAGCATCTGGTTCCTCTGCGCACTCTTCAGCAATGGTGTGAACTCCTGCGACTTTGACACGCCACCAGGATTTCGACGATCGACCAGCGCGTTACGTGCCCAAGGGGTTTTGAGGGGCTGCGATATGCTGCGCATGCCCTTCATGTGATTGCGCAGGTTCTCCCCGGCATTCTTCGACGGCGAAGCAAATGGCTGTGCGAAGGACAGGTCGAGGTTGTGGTGCGATAAGAAGGTCGCGTCGCCACGATCGGTGCCCGGGGTGTTGATATAAGGTGTAGCCATGGTGGGCGAGGTACTGCTACGTTAGTATGTCCAGGTAATGGAGCAAAATGAATGCTCGTAGAGAGATCCCGATCCGTTGCTGCTTCCAAAGTCGCGTAAACACAGAAGTAAACACAGTCTCCGCGGCCCAATTCCGCCCTCGATCACATCACACCTTCTCGAAGACCTTCCATCTTTGTATAGCCGGTCTTGATAATCCAATGGCCCTTTTTTCAAGCAATACAAGGATATACCATCTGATTGTGATATTGAATGGGAACTTTGCAGCGTGTATTGCTGAGTCTCATTGCTCGTCTGAGAAGTCGATAGTCAGGTAGGTGGCGAACCAGCTTCACCTTGCAAATTCTCTTCTGCCACCACTCCTTCTCCTCTCCTTCCGTCATAACGGACATTATGGATGGTTCAAACACAGAAGGTGATGGACTGAAGTGGTTCGGCGAGGGTTTTGATGGCTTTCCGAAGCGTCTTCCGGAAGAATGTGTCGAGTACGCAATATATGTTATCGACTCCAAGCTCAAGGACATTGCCGCCACACGCATGAGGCTCAATCAGATACTCAAGGTCGCCAACGAGCTATGCAAGAAGCACACTAAAGATTACATCTGGCAGCGAGACTCACTCGAGCTCAAGCTGAAACCGGACCTGCTGGACCAAGACGCGTCCCAAGCATCTAAAGCACATCCCCAGCCACTCCATCTGAAAGGACGGACGAACTTTGGAGACTCTGTCGCAGACGAGTGGCTTGTCGTATACATCTTACTGGAGCTGAGCAAATTGTGCTCTGATGTCTGGATCCGCGTATACGATACAGACGGCGAATTCCTGCTCATCGAAGCAGCCAATGCCCTGCCCAAATGGCTCAATCCCGACATAGCCGAGAATAGAGTATGGATCAACAACGGCCATTTGCGACTCATACCAATCGATGCTGGAGCAGGGGAACGCAATTTGGCTCTCATGCCTTCCCTGAAATTCATCGAGAGTTCCGCAGACAAGCTTGTAATCTCACCGTTCGTCGAGGACGAAGCCTTCCATCGCTTGCGAGACTATCCCGCTGCCATCTTATCCTCTCTACACAACGCGTTGGTCAGGATACCCCGGCGAGTGGCGTATCTGCTCCACCGGAACCCAGCACATATCTCGCCAGCAATCGAGGCATTTTACCTGCGGGATCCTGTAGGCCTTAGGCCGTTAGCCACAAAGGACATATCTAATCTAACATTCCCGCCAGAAGATTTCGTCACAGTAAGCGTCAAGTTTACGAAAGTCGGCTATGCACAATTGCGCAGTCAGCTGTTCGACACGCCACCTGCCTGGACTGGTGTGATACCACGATTGGGAGACATGAAAGTTGAGCTTGGTATGAAAATTACTTGTGGGTTTGAGATGCTACTGAACGATAGACAACGCCAGAATGATCGGATGGTGAGGGAGGTGAAAGTGTTCATGGATGACTTGGAAGATGATGGCGAAGCGCTTCCGAGCCATGACGAGATCGGGGGGTGGCCTCAGCAGCAGGATGACGAGAAGTGGCTGGACATCGATTACAACGACTTTGAGGACGAGTTGGCCGGCAAGAATGCGAGCAAGCGAACTGGCAAAGGCCAGGGTTTCGGTGACAAAGGCGCACAGGAGAACCTACGCAAGATGGTCTCGCGATTTGAGGACTTCCTGAATGATGATGACGCCGGCGCAGAAGGCGTGGATGACAACGGTGCAGACGATGACGATACAGACTCCGACAGCTCAGCATCAGACTCAGGCGAAGACAAAGATGGCAGTTTCGACGAAGCAGAATTCGAGCGAGCAATGAAGGAGATGATGGGAATGCCAGCTGATGAAATTGAGAAGAATGGTTTGCTGGAGGAAGCAAGGCGATTGGCTCTGGAGGATGAGAAGGCAGGCGAGGAGCCGGATGAAGATGAGGAGATGAAAAAGGTAATGGAGATGATGGAGAAGGAGTTGAAAGGGCATGGGGCTTTGAAGCTCAATCCTGATAAGAGCAAATCGAGTGCCAAAAGTGTGAAGAAGAATGGTGATGCGAGCAAGAAAGTCGCTTTCGGGCCTGAGCGGCCACCTGGGATGGATGTCGTGGCTGGGAAGGAGGCTAGTATTCAAGATGACGACGAGGATGTCGGACCTGGAGATGGCGAGTTGAGCTCGGATGATGAGGACTTCAATGATGTTGATCTGGGTTTGGCAAAGAATATGCTTGAGGCTTTCAAGGGTCAAGCTGGTATGGCTGGGCCGGCCGGCAATCTTATGAAGGTGCTTGGCGTTAATATGCCGCGGGATGAAGAAGGGTTGTAGGTGTAGCGTGGGGGAAGTGATAGTAAGATGAATCTTGGTCACGGGTACACGATAGGGTTCAAGAGGCTGCGTGCACGGCATGGTTGCTGGTTACGCAGGTCAGACAAGATGTCAAAGGCCCTGAATCGAACCGAGCTCGATTAAGGGCTGTCGGTATGTCTGTCAGTAGCTGCTATATTACTATACAGCATTGGTAGGCACATGAAGGCCCGTCGGACATTTTCGGAGCATTAGGGTTAGGGTTTGGGTAAGCAATACGTCGACCGCATGAGTACGCCGAACGGAGGCGATATAAAGAAGACGATATGACGACGTGAAAAGGAGCAAAACTTCCTTGTATCAATTGAGAATGCAGCTATGTCGCTCACGCTTGAGGCACAATGTCCTGTAACTCTGCCAACTAGGATTCGTCCTCGTTGACAAAATTCCCCGACTTGCATGGTGTTATGTCAAGAGAGCTGCTCTTACGCGCAATGTGCCTTCGTCGCCGCAGCCTCCAAATATTCACGTTCGGGTGATCTCTCAGCTGCATCAGCCACTCTTACGACCAGCGAGGAAGCCTAGCCATCCAGCGAACTTGACGCCGATTCTCGTCCACCCATCGAGAAGCTTGCGGCCATAGCCACCCATGGCTGCACTGACCAGATGCGCGAACCACCCACGGGCAGGCACTCTCGCGCCAATCTTTGACTGGAGCAGTGCGGCGATTGAGCCTGACATTATTGTTAGGATCGTAGTAGCATCGTCGGACCCATTCACCTATGCAACTTACGTGCACGAACACCAAGTCTGGTGAAGCCGATGGCCTTGAGAACTGGTCCCCAGAATCCGCCTGGGACGAACAAGATGACGGTCTCGATGACATAGAACGCCGTCTCATATGGATGCTCCTCGACGTATTTCGTGATATTGGCAGGAGCATCTTTCCACTCGATCGCTTGGAGCTCGGCTAGTGTATCTTTCATTCCTGTCACTGTGTTATTGACTAGCCATTTCTCAAACTCGATAATGTCCATGTGGCCGATAGCGTTCTTCATATCCTGCTCGATGTTGGCAAGTTCTTCGCGAGCGGACGAGAGGTCGATGCTGTCTAGATTCGACCTGAGAGCCTTCACGGCATCTTGTGCTTCGTGGCCGAGATCGAACCAGCCATCACGTACATCGTCGAGGATGTTTGTGACTGTGGAGGTAGCATTAATGTCGTGGCGGTAGGTCTGCCAGCCAAGATAGTAGACCGTGGGAACGAAGAGGACGAGCGTCGTTGCGATCATATGCTTGATAGTGATCATCTTTGCGGACGCTGGAAGAATGATGAGGACAAATGCTTTGATTGACGAAGTGGTGTTCAGACCGAAAGCAAATAGTGTGAATGATGCCTGGACGTGAAGTGACGTTAAGCGCCCAAGGTGGCGCAGCGGTGCGGCACAGTCTGGCATACATGGTGAAGTTCCGACGCCTTGAATTATGTACTTCGACTGCAATGATGAGTTCGGGCAGCCTTGGGGCAGCCAGACCGTCAAAAAGCGGACTCACAGCATGATTTACAGCTCAGTCTTCACTTTCTCTTCCTCCCTCTCCTCCTCCCCAGGAAAATGACCTGGCTTAATCTGCTCCGAAACGACTTTGAAAGCACCAGCGATCGCTCCGCAGCTCGAGTCACGCCACTCACGAGAGCTGCCCCACGTTCTCCCATCTGCGCGCTCATGAGACGAGCAAACCAACTTCCAGCTGGCACGAGCCCACCAAACGTCTTCTGAAGGAGAGCAGCAGCTGACCCTGATGGAGTGTCAGCGTTGGGTCACAGATCGTCGTGTTTGCTGACGATAGCTTACCGGCCCTGACACCATGAGCGCCGAAACCCACCACATTGAGCAAGGGACCGTTAACAGCTCCAGGCGCAATGAAGACAATGCCTTCGACGATATAGAAAGCTGTCTGGCCAGGATTCTCTTCGATGAAGTTCCAAGCTTCCGCAGGTAGCTCTTCCAGCTTCACGGCCTGTAGATCATCGAGTGTACCATCTAGGCCAACCTCTTTACTAGCCTGCTTCAGCCATTCCTGGAGAGCAGATTCGTCCAGGTTGCCGATCGCCTTCTTCACATCGGCGGCTGCGCCACGGATCCACTCATTCGGCACAGTAAGGTCGATCTTATCTGTTTCGGCCTTGATATCTTTTACAGCTTGCTGTGTCCAGGATCCGATATCGTGGCCTGCTTGGTGCACCAACTTCCCGGCGTCACCTGGGTCGACTTTGTCGAGTTCATGCTTGACGTCTTTCGCGGCTTTGTCTGTCCATGAGCTGATGTCCTTCCAGGCGAAGCCTAGATGCTGTAGCGGGTCTTGAAATATGGTTGGAATCTGCTCAGTCTCAAGTCGGTCATCCTTCTCCGCATGGATGGCCACTACCAGGAGTAAGCCAAACAGCAGCAAGGCGCCCGGGAGTCGATGCATGTTGTTCGTGTGATGCTCTAAAAGGCAATGGACTTTGCAGTCAAGTCAGCGCTCATACAGCCGTTTGAAGTTCGGAGCTGTTCTGCAGGCGCCCCACTAGCTTTGTGTAAAGTACAGAGCTAGCCCGTGGTTGCTTTCGCCTCGTCGCTCATACATTCACCTGCCAAGTGCTCTGCATTCAGTTATAGGTCGGTCCAAATACCGCTTTAAACGCCAAGACTCCGCGCCATGCATCTAACTATACAGGCCCATCTCAGTACCGTTGAACCACGTCCCCTCCGCTACAATCGAAACCACTTCACATAACAGCACAATTCTTCCCCATCTGCCAATAAGCCTCCATATAACTCTCCTCGCCCTCGCCAGCCTCGGACGTCACAGCCCCTCTCTTCCTCTTCAACCCCTTCACAACGAGCTTCTGCTCGCCCTCGCCGTGCCACCATCTCAGAACCTGCTGTCCAGCACCTTCGCCAACATCTTGACCTTCAATCCTGATCTCCCACTTCCCACCACTGACTTCTATGGTCGTAGTATGCTCCGGCTGCCGTGGAAAATGGAACTCGGGTATAAAGATCACAGTAGGGTGGTCCTGTGGCGTCGGGCCTGTGGCTGTGATGTTAAGATGAAAAGTGCAGTTCTTGAGGTCGAAGCCGTGGGAGGTTATGGTACCATGTACAAGCTCGGGATGCGGGCGAATGTATGCTTCTGCTGCTCGATAGCCTGCAGTGTCTGAATTTGACACGGTCCTTGAGGCGCTCATCTGGTCGACAGAGAAGGTACGTTTCATACTCGCTGG
The DNA here is from genome assembly GCF_035927965.1 of Recurvomyces mirabilis. Classification (NCBI taxonomy): domain Eukaryota; kingdom Fungi; phylum Ascomycota; class Dothideomycetes; order Mycosphaerellales; family Teratosphaeriaceae; genus Recurvomyces; species Recurvomyces mirabilis. Next base: position 875,891 of record NW_027041939.1, on the reverse strand, counting down.
TGTCACTGGACTGGACGGGTCGCCATGACTTTGCGATTCGGAGTAGCTAGGGCTGCTTGGGTCGAGAGAGGACTTACCTGCTGCACCGCCAGTGTTGCCGCCATGCGAAGGGGCAGGAAGTTCTTTGTCCTCCGCAGAGTATATACTCAGATCCTCGCCATTCCAGTTGTCGCCCCAGAAATGGCTGTTAGTTGCTGTGTACACCCACCACGTCAGACCTGCTGCTTTGCTGCCTTCGACGGCGAAGTGATTCGCATCAATCGCAGCAGCCTGCGAGCTATAGTCGCCTGTTCGGTAGGCTTTCTGATCATCCATGTCGTATGGTATGCCAATCTCAGTATATAGGCAAGGGTGCTCGCCCATATAATCGATCCCTTCCTGCCGTATGCTGCTGAGCTGGTCTTTGAAGCAATTTCGTATCGCCGTCTCACCGAGCTTGATTGCAAATGCTGGACTTGAGTACCTGCCTCGCAATATACCAAGGACATCCACGTTCCACACTTTGTTCCACTTCTTCATGATGAGGGTGATGCCGTCGTAGAAGTGAGATGCAAACACCATATTGTGATCATCATCCTTGGTGCCTTTTATTGAGGGCGGTATCTCGAAAGGTGCCGGCTGCATGAGCAGGATGGCTTCTGGCCACACGTCTCGAATAGCATTCTTGTACTTACGGAAGTACTCTAAGAAGTTGTTGTTCGTCCAGTACTCTTGATCCATGGTTTCGCCAGTTTTCGGATGTTTCGAGAAATACTGTGGAAGCAATAGACGATCAGTAGATGGATCCCAGACACCGTGCTGCGCCCATAGGTCCTGTCCAAGTTTCCAGCTCCCCGCACGCTTCCAGCCATATTTGCTATCATCCCAAGTTTCTGGGTCTAGCCAACAAGATACGCCCTTCGGATCAATGACCTCTGTCCCACTCTTGTAGGGCCCGAAGCTACCAAAGTCGTAGGTCTCCACTTCAACAGCTCGTCCTGATCCTGACAGCATAGCTTGGAACGCAGTAGGCGTCGTCCACTTCTTCAACTTCTGGTCCTCGGGTAGCTTGGCCAGGTCAGGGTGGCCAATCATGCCCTTGTTCGGCTCATTAACACTCTCATATCCAATGACGACATCATTCTCTAGATCACCTGCTTCTCGTATCCTTTGCGCCAGATGCTTGCACGCTGCTATGAAATGATTTTGCAAGTAATCCTGTATATTCACACCGTCGATGATACATTTCGGCGCGAAGTCTCGTCCGCCAAAGAACAAGGTAAACATGGTCCCACAAACCAGACGCTGGTAATTCGTCGCCCATACCATTTTTGGATATGTTGCAGGATCAGGCCAGGTATTCTGCACGAGCGCCGCCTGGGTCACATCAAATCTCTTCGGGTCGAAACCACAGGCATATAATGTCCATATGGGGGCGCCTGAGCCACCAGTAAACCTCGACCAGACATCCTGATGTGGGTCCATGAAGACGTAAAAGCCATACTCTTTCGCGATCCGTAGCACTGCGACTGTATGCTCGATGAACTTCTCGTCATATTTGCCTGGTCCCTCATGCTCCAGCGCTTCCCATGTGAAGATATATCGTATAGTGTTGTAGCCCCATCGCTTCAATCTTGAGAAGTGGGCATGGGAATCTGATAGACTGAATGGTCGGTCGACGAAGGATACGTTGTCGGCGTCGAAGAAGCCTTCTCTGACATGAGAAGGTCCATCTGGGTATCGCGGGAACTTGGTGTCTCCGCTGATATTCAAGCCATGGAGGTAGATCTCGCGGTTGTGCGGGTCTCGGAATGTTGCGCCATCGATGCGCAGGCGTAGGGGCGCCATTGCTGGCGGGTGCGATCTGAGGGTGGGAGCTTGAGCAGGACGGCCATACAAGTCACATGTAGTCAAAGAGTCGGGATCGCGTGATCATAGGTAAGAAAGTGGTCCGATCAGTGCCTGTCGAGGTACCACACATGAATACAGGCGAATGCTCTTATGCATTGCGGTCCGCCAGTGACCGCAGCCGTTGAAAGATGACGACAACTCGCGTGGCGGAGAGCCTCCACACGATTAGTCACTCAATTATATACTGTAAGGAAGCAAGCTCAACACATGTATGCCTACCGAATTGAGTGCAGGTGGAATAATTCTCACTGCTCAAGGCAATTCTGGTAGTTCGGAAGGGATCGCGACGAGTTTGATGACACAGGCATGTGATTTCCATCCACATGCTAGCGCATGGAACGCACAGACTATTGCGGAGGTGAATGCCCGGCAGCTGCAGATGCAAGGGTCCAGCTGTCCCGTGTTTAGTTCAAGCCACCTTGCATTCGCGATTGTTATGTGAAGTCGTCAAATTTCCGGACAAAGCAGCCCACCTGCAGCACAAAACACATCAACAACGACCATGATACTAAGATCTCTAGCGCTGGCGCTCTGCCTATCCAGCGTGCCCTACGCCACAGCACTCTCCACCTCTGATATCCCTTCAGACACACCTGTATCACAGCTCATCTCGAGCGCGAACGCAAACCTCGCACAAGGCAATGCACAAGATGCATTGACTTACTTCGACCTTGCGATCCAGAAGGACCCCAGCAACTACCTAACCATCTTCAAGCGTGGAGCCACATACCTATCCCTTGGTCGCAATGTGCAGGCCAGTCGAGACTTTGACCAAGTGCTTACGCTCAAGCCTGGGTTTGAGGGGGCATTGACGCAGCGTGCCAAGATCAAGAGTCGCAATGCGGACTGGGCAGGTGCGAGGCAGGACTATGTGACGGCGGGCAAGACTGAGTCGCAAGAACTGGCCGACCTGGATGAGGCCGAGGGTGCTGCGAAATTGGCAGCAGATGCCGAGAAGGCAGGTGATTGGGAGACATGTGTGGCACAAGCTGGGACCGCCATCTTTATTGCGGGAACAGCACTGGAGCTACGGCAGCGAAGAGCTAGATGCAGATTCGAGAAAGGCGAGGTGCTGGAGGGAGTGTCAGATCTGAATCATGTGCTGCAGATCAACACGGGCTTGACGGAGCCACATCTCCAGATCGCAGCCATGACGTTCTATTCGATGGGCGAGACAGATAAGGGCCTCACAGCGATCTCGAAGTGTCTACACAATGATCCGGACAACAAGGCATGTGCCAAGCTTCGCAAGTCACAAAAGGCCATCGATCGGACGCTCAAAAAGTTCAACCAGCTGTTCGAGAAGCGCCAGTATGCTTCAGCGGTGAAGTTGCTAGTTCCGCAGGCTGAGGATCCTGGTCTACTCCAAGAGGTGAAGGACGATGTCAAGGCCTGGAGAGACACAGGCTACATCCACGCTAAAGCTGGTGATGGTCTTTATGCTAGTCTGATCGAGAAAACATGCGAGGCCTACACAGAGATGAACAACGCGAAGAAAGCCCAAGACTACTGCGAAGAAGCACTCCAACATAACCCAACATGTCTCCCAGCTCTGATAAGCAAAGCACAACGCCTCATCGACGCCGACGAATTCGACCAAGCAATTGCTCAACTCAACACCGCCAAGGACGCCCACGGCATGACGCAGAAACTGCAAGAACTCCTCCAAAAAGCACAAACTCTACTCAAACGCTCCAAGCAAAAGGACTACTACAAAGTCTTAGGCGTCACCCGCGATGCCGACGAACGCGACATCAAGAAAGCTTGGAGGAAACTTTCTATCGCACATCACCCAGACAAAGCGGCGAAGAACGGTATCCCGGCCGAGGAGGCCCAGAAGAAAATGGCGAGTATCAATGAGGCGTACGAGGTTCTCTCGGATTCGGAGTTGAAGGCGAGGTTCGATAGGGGTGAGGATCCGAATGACCCTATGGCTGGACAGCAGCCTTTCACTGGTTCACCATTCGGACAGGGTCCTGGTGGGCAACCGGTGTTCTTCCAGCAGAGGCATGGTGGTGGTGGTGGAGGCGGGAGTTTCAAGTTCCAGGGTGGGTTTCCTGGTGGGTTTCCATTTGGTTGAGATGTTAATCTCGAGATTTCGTGTGCGTGGTAAGGCGTTTGGGGCAGGCTACGGCTACGTTGGGGCATGGATGGCGTTTGAGCGTTGTATGCTCTTCGGTGTAGAATATGATTGTACTACATGAGCTTGAGCTCTAGATCGACGACTGGCAGACTTCGTTGATAGTTCCATGGGGAGAGCTCAATTCATACTCCTGATACTTGTTCTATAGTGTCAGGCATCGACTTATCGTTGCTACTGCCTCTCTTTGGCTTTTGGGTTCGTGAGGCGCGTCACGCGCCTCGCGTTTCCCAAAATTCCAGTTGCGCCTGAAACCATATACAACATTCATCTCCTTATATATTCACTTCTCGCACGCTCCACTTTTGGTAAACGGACATGACTCAGTGTAACAGTCCCTACTGCGCATAACCTTCATCTCTATAAGCACATGCCGGTACTCCAAGGAGTCATTCCTTCTTGAACAAAGTCACTTCAAACAATGTTACCTCATCGGTAGGCAGGTCAACAGACAATCGAAGCAAACGAGAGGACAGGATGGAGGGGTCTGGCGACGGTGCCTTCGATATCCATTGGCAGGCACCTAATGTCGCCGCACAAATCGGTGGTATCCGCGCTGCTCTGGAAGCAACCCTCAACCCTCGCATCGACAACAACGTCCGTCAGGAAGCTCTCCAACACCTCGAACAGCTCAAACAGCAACCCGATGCTCCACAGTACGGCTTCACCCTCGCCGATGACTACAGTCTCGACAACGCGATCAGATACTATGGCCTACAGCTGCTGGAGTTCTCGGTCAGGTATAGGTGGTCACAGTACGGCAATGCGCAGGTTGAGCAGATCACGAAGTGGGTGAAGTGCTTGGCGGGGAGTCTGAGGCAGCAGGATGCTGCGTTCATACGGAACAAAGTTGCTCAGCTGTGGGTCGAGGTTGCAAAGAGATGTTGGGGCGATGGGTGGATGGATATGGACGGGATGCTGGTCAACATGTGGGAGCGAGACGTCAACGTTAAGGGCATGGTCAGCAAAACCTTTGTGCTTTCTGTGCTGGAGATGCTGAGTGAGGACATCATGGTCAATGAGGACGCAGTGGCTGGGTTGAGGCTGGAAGTGTTGGGCGCAGCTTTGAATGAGGTTATGCTGCGACAAAGCTTTTTTGAGCAACAGAAGAGACCCAAGATGTTGGGTGCAAGACAGGGTGAGCAAGGCTGGTGTTCGAGGATGTGTGAATTATTCGTGGACTGCGTCAAGCAAGCACGGCTCAGCTCAGGTTCAGAAGCGGAGGAGATGACGGCTTGTGCTATCAAAGCACTGAACGCACTGCGGCCGACGATGTCGTGGATCAGTCTTGATGCTGCAGCACATGTTGGCTGCATCGACTGCTTCTATTTGCCATTCCATACCGACGATGTTGCCTTACGGACGGCCGCCACCGAGACGATCCACGCATTGGCAATACGGGAGTATAGACCCAATTGGCACGAGTCATGGTCAATCTTGCAACAGCAGGCAATGCAAGCTGATCGTATTGCTCTGCTACGAGAGACTTTTGACAAACTGGTTTGTGGTCCTGGTGAAGACGACGCGAAGTATACCCTCAAGAAAAAGATGTCCGAGCTTCTGTCGGTACTGGCAGATGGGCTGTCATCACATCCGGACCTCCTGGCGAGCGACAAGCTGGACCTGCCTGCATTCTTCGACTTACTACTGCATGTGTTGCAGAGCACGAGTCTGGTCGTATCGATACCTGTCTTGCACAGCTGGAGTAAAATGATGAGTGTGCAAGACAACGCAATCATTGACATGGTTCTCCAAGCCCTAGGCACGCTAATACAGACGTGCAGCGAGCGACTTTTGCGGTACGAGAATCTACCTGTAGACACCAACGATGAGATCGTGGAGTTCCTGAACGAAGATTTTGATACCATGCCAGAGAGGCACGCTTTCTTGGGCAATTACCGACGCTATTGTTCAGGCATCATCCAGTCAATTGGGCGCTCCCGGCCCATTGAAGCCCTACAACATGTTCTCGAGCAGATGCGAAACATGCTGCAGAATGGACCATACACTGGCGGACGAGGCTTCAACCCGGAGACTTGGTCGAAGAATTCCCCATCGGTCCTGCAGTTCGACGCACAGTTCAACGTCGTCGCAAGCGCACTCAAAGGTTTCTCGTTATGGTGTGTAGACGTGTCAAGCCTTGGTCAAGACGAGCCCCTGTACACCAAAGCAGAGTCCGACCGTGCGAATGCGGAGCAGGCAATTCAAGAATGGAGCTATACTGTCATATCCATTCATGTCGACGATCCTGAGGTCGCAGCTCAGGTTCTGCAGACGCTGGTCACGGTGCTGAGAATCGTCAAGCCAAGAGCAGACTTCGTCCTGCATGTAGTACAGCATCTTCTGACCATGCGGTTATATGATGACCCTGCCCATCAGTCTTTCTCCGATGCCGTGAAGTCATTCGAAGTTTTGAGGGTCATTGAGTTGCAGAAGCTGGCTCTGGTACATGCAGACGAGCTATTGGAGGTTTACTCGGAACTGGAGCCGCGGATCGGTGTCCTAGCAGAGAAGAACAGCGACGATCCACGCCTCGTCTGGGGTTACAAAGCCTTCTTGTTCATGGTGATTCACCGTGCCAAGGGCGTAGACAGAACAATACGGATGGCCCGACTACAGCAAATGGTCAAGCCAGTGTACGATGCCTGGCAAGACCCAGGCTTGACGAGCGCAGTGGGCTCTCTACAAAGCACATGCGATATGCTTGGTATGGGCGATCTGCCTGAGTTCTACCAAACGTACCGATTCGACCAAGCGCAAAATTGGTCGACGCAGCAGTTGGATGAGAAAGGGCAAGCCAAGCAGCAACGTATCAAGGAGCTGAACGATCGACTACCGCTACGTATGACCAAGAGCATGCTAGCAGTCACGACAGAGAAGCTGAAGCCAGGCAGCGAAGAGTCCGAAATCGCAAGCGCGATGTGGGACGACATCGTTCCGGTCGTCCTCCCGAGTCTGCTACAGATGGTACGGCAAGCACAGGCCTTTCACAATATGGACAACTGGGCACAATTACCAGATGAGCTCCAGATGGTCGTCAAGCGGACGCTTCAAGATCGATTCTGGCAATCAGGAATCTCGAGTGAGAGCAAGGACGAGTTCTATGCCCGAATTTCTGGTTCGAAGACGTCGTATGAAGGTTTTGCCTCCGTCGTACGTGGCACGATGCGCAATCTGCGCGAGCAGGGCTACCACATCTTGTACCTCATGACGAAGTTCGACGAGCGTTTCTACTCAGTGCATGATCTAGCGAAGCCATTAGCAGATGCACTCTTTGCGGACGCAGAGTGCTTATCAGCAAATCATCTGCACCCGCTCATCAATCTTGCGACTGGACTCGTGTCGCGATGTCCACCGCATCATCGGCCGAGTTTCCTACCACCTATTCTTATTCAGCTCTTTACCAAACTAGACGGCAAGATCAGCGCAGAGTGGGCGGCAATCAACGCGTCGAATGACAGTAGCGCGCGTGAGGACGATGAGCTAGGCGACGAGATGCGTACAGAAAGCGTCTTGCGACAGCTTACCTACAGCATGGTCTCGTTCGTCGCCTTCCTTCTCGAGTTCGATCGTCAGCCTAATTCACCTGCCAATGGTACGAACGGCCACGACGCCTCCAAACCTACACTGCACGACCTCGTCCTCTCAGAGCCATCAATACTAGAGCCAATGCTGCTTTACTGTACACACGCTTTGCGCATGCGAGACACGCGATGTTGCACGACCATAACGAAAGTCTTCAAGACCATTATTCCCCTATTTCAATCCAATACTGCGCCTGCGCCTCAGGTGCGCGAGTTCATCTGCACCGAGGTGCTCAAAGCTTGCATCACTTCTCTGAACGAACCATACTTCGCCGACATGCAGAAAGACTTGGCCGCGCTCATCGCACAAATCATCCTGCTATACCAACGGCAAACGAATACTCCGCGCGATGTCCTGCTGTCCCTTCCAGATATGACTGCACCCCGGGTCGACAAGGCTTTCGCCAAGATTGCGAAAGCTACCAGTGAGCGACAGCAGCGATCACTGGCCTTGGAGCTGCTGGAGGGCGTAAGGGGTGTCAGTATCTACGAAGCGGGCAAGATCGCGCGCGAAACGCCGAAGAAGAAGGATAATGCTTTGCAGCAGTATATGGAGGTTGAGCAGAGACCTACGATTGCGCAGGGAGACGAAGCTGGGCTGGACGGAGTGGCAGGACTGTTCGACGAGGTTTGAATGGGAACCCTCTCGTCAAATCTCGCACCAGGTAACGCGTCAGCTCACCAGGTCGTGGCCTCGAAGACGGACTAGCTTATTGAACTCGCAATCGGCCCTTCCTCGTAGGAGGTGGCGAAGCTCCTCTGCATGTTCTGTACGATACTATGCTTCCCAGTCTGCACGCCAGCCGCCTCATTCATCCTTTGGTCCACTACCGCACACTTTGTTCACAAACGGCGATGTGGCCGAGCCGTGCCGTGGGATATATGTCTCGGACCCACATCCCTCATCAGTGACCACGATGGGTATGAAACACTCGCGCGCTCACGGAAATCGGTTCCGATCAGGCTTGAGCTGCGAGGACGCCGATCAAGTCCGGGATCTATCATCACGACCATTCGTCTGCCCGACTGATATTGTGACCGGCGCAATCGACATTAGCAGGAACGTGGTGCAGGTACCATGCCGGCTTCATCACAACATTAACCACGCTAAAGACGCAGCAAGGAGGGAGGATACGAGTGCAGACGATTTTGATAGCTCAGATCGGTTGATACTGTTCGACCCTGAAGCAAACGGCTGCATTGTCTGTCGTAGTAGCCGGGAAGTGATGATTAAGCAGTGTGTGCCGTGTCCCATGCGAAGTCCACTCGTGACGTCCACGTGCGACGATCTCCCCCACGTGTAAACCAGGACTTCATTTCTTGATGCAGTAGTGAGCAACCACGGGTGTCCTTCGCGTCGTCAATCTCGCTATTCAATGCCTTACTCGGCCGTATTTGATGCAGTAGTATCGTACGCTACTGTGCGAAAGGGGAGGAGGCTGGGATAGACTCTCCGTGCGGCAGACTGAACATATCCTGCTCGTCCTGCAGCGATTCTGCTCCGACCGCTCCATACCCCGGGAACCATGCCGCTTTGAGCTTCTACAAGCGCAAAGGCCTTCAGTGGCGTCAGCATTACTGTAACGCCGTTGAAAGATCCTACCTAGACATCCTTCCATTTTGCGCCATCTTCCTGCAAACCTGGAAACGTCTCGAGATGGCGTGTGCGGATACTACCTGCTCGACACTGATGGCGTACCTGCAGGAAGACCTGGTCACGGCCTGACTATACCGCGACCAGTAATTCCTACGGCCACTCCTCGACCACGTCAGGCCCCAAGCGCTGACTTTGTGCTGCTATGTTAACCAAGCGCGGGATGCACGCATGCATCCCTGAGCTGGACGCCGTCTGATCACCATGTCTCATAGACTCGGACGCCGGACATGCGATCAACAGGATCGATGCCACCGAGCATCTCCGTCTACCGCCTACTTACATACTCGCGCATAGTCTACCGACCACTGTGGGTGCTGTAGTCGGACTCGCATATTAACAGAAACTTTCAAGCGATGCGCCCACGATCCCGTTACCTCTATTAGCAGGGTGTCGAAACTAGCTGTACGAAGATTCACTTGCTATTGTTGTCCCTTGAAGTGTCGAAGAGGTGCTCAGCGATCATAACGTTCGTCGCCCCAGCTCAGTCGTGACACGCTTTGTGCTGAATCGTGACTTTCCGAACAGCAAAAGTCTCTTACCAGCGAGTATTCCTGAGCACCAGGCTGATTCGGTTTGTGTGGGTTGTACCGCCAGTCATCGGACGATGTCACGGCCATGTCCTGGACTTCAACCCCGTTGAGACAATGGCTTAGTGCAGGGTGCTGATCCTTCTGACAATGTGCCCCTACGATATTGACACTTTCGGGCCACTCAAGTGCACAATGATGCAGCATCGGGGTCTGGGCACCACGGCGGAGCATATAGGCTAGCCAATCGCAATGATTCTGCGCTTGAAGATGATTATTGTTCACCGACTCTGCTCCATGTAGCCCATGTTGCCTGTGCACCAACGTCCCGGCTGGTATCTGTGGGCTAGTCGACAGGAGCGTAGAGAGCATAACGGCATTGTACGAGGTGTGGAACTACCCTGAATGGCATGATTGCTCTAGACTTCTGTTCGTCCCGAGAGAGTGGTTACGGGCAGATTCAGACTCCGTGATAGCCCACGAGTTTTGTTGCTTCTAATCTCGTTTGCACAGCCTCGAAACCAGCCAGCTGCCTAGTTTCATGCTGTGACAACCTGCACACGCTGCTAGGACGGCTCATGCTGGTTGATCAGTTAGTAAGTATGGTGGAGTAATGGTAGTGACAGTAGCAATTGGGTTTCCGGGTCAGCTGGGGTCTTCAGGGTGACTGAGTAGAGAAAGTGATCGTGCACAGGCTAACGCAATAGTCATGGAAGGAGGTGCCGTGCGATGCTGGAGTTGAAACACTCAGAGGCACCGCAACCGATTGCTGATCATACCCATGCAAGCAAAGATTACTGCCACCTGAAAGCGAAACAGTGCTTTTGACAGTGCTGGCCAGTGGAGAACATGATGCATGAGGGCCTCAGATCAACCTGCCATAAATTTCCGAAATGCTACATCCGCCGCTCAAAATTGGTGTTAAACACCTGCCCGGTCTGCTTTGATCATTCTCGACCTAATATCTGGGAGAGAGCCTCGCCTCGTCTTCGTCCAGTTTCCCAGCATTGGGCACAGCAACACGGAGACGGCGGTATCATGGAAGAGCACCAAAGTAGAAGCTGGCATGCCCGTCGATTTCTCTGCTGAGTTCAGCCTGCGCAAGCCGCGTGCGCAGCAGGGAAGCTTAAAGCGAGATGCTTGGAAGCATGTGTTGATCGACAGGCCATGTCGTAGGCGCAGATGATAAAGGCTGCCTAATTGGTAGTAGTACATATGTACAACGGTACAGTGACCCCTGGACTCTGGAGGTCAAACTCCACAGCCAGGTGGAGCATTCGAGCTGCCATTACTCAGCCCCGCGCTCGGTCCAATAGATTAACTGTTAGTAGTATGGTGCTTGCATATCGGAAGCTTGCTCTGCCGGCCGGTGAGGCATCGTCGTTGTAACACAACTGCCAGAGACCGTCAGCCAGGTGCGGCTGTAGGGCTGCGACTGCTCATATGTATCGAGTTCAGACAATGCTGGAGTGATCTGTGGTGTATAGGCTGCTGACGAGCCTACACCGTCACTCGTTCGGTGAAGTTCCGTGTCCAGGCATCGCCTCTGCAGGAGTCGCCAGGTTGTCCGCACATTTGATGACTAGTCATTGACTAGCGGAAGTGTTCGCGATGTGGAGAGACAAAATGATGGTGATCTAGGTGCACATCATTTCCCTGCAAGTGTAGATTGCAGTGCTGTCCTTGGCGTGTGGGCCTCTCGTCACCTACCTCCCATGATAGGATAGTGCGGCTATACACCGATCGCAGTTTGAACCAGCGGATGGCGTAGAGAAGTGCCTCCTTGTCAGTGACTAGTGGCGTTCCCGTCCGAACTCTCATGGGACGTGTTGGTGAGCGTTTCACCTTTCCCGCGTATGCTGTTACTGGTTCATGGACTGCGAGTATATCGCCCAATTAATAATCTGAGAGAATGTGTGGGACACCATCGGAGGTGAGAGCGTACGGGCACAGCCTTGGTTGCTCTGACGCAGACCGCCGACTTCTTGGCTTGGCGCACAGCTGTTCAGCCTCTCCGGCGCTTTGCTTCACAGCAATTGGCTCTCTCGTTCCTGACCCTCATAGGGCTTGTAGCACTACTGGAGCACCACTCCTGTACAACGCTGATCGCAACACCATTACACGAGCGGCGAGGCGCGATGCACACAGCATGGGCTACATGGCTCATCGCAAACTCTACCACTGGAGAGGAAGATCGCGCCGCATCCCGCGATACGAGCGACGGCATCAGAACTCTCTGCTTTAGTCATTCACATCAACGGTCTCAGAGCTTGGACGTCGCCTACCTATGGGGTGCTCCCTGGCTCCCAGTCACGCCCACGAGCGGCGAACGGTTCGGGTACGCTGGGCCGTCATCTACGACCGGGGGCCAAATCCTTCGAGGAAATAAGCCGTGCAGCGCTAATTCCACATGTGGATAGCGTTTGTTGGTTTGAGGTCTACGTTATGATGTGCTTGTTTCTCTGGCAAGGCGCAGAGGCCTGTACTAAATCCGCTCAGAGTATCCAGCGTGGACCCTACACGTTCCCACGGTATCACGGTTTCATTTGACCTATAACATCGGCGTGCTTTCCGTGGCTTGATCGTTCTCCTGTAAGGACTTCTCTCGTATGCTAAACCTGTGTCAGCTCATTATCTTTGGCCATGGACTCACCTCATCTCCAGTCGTATGCTCAACCCTACCGGGTCCGTACCAACAGCAACCTTTCTGTCCAGTCGATCGACCAACACGGCGGTGTTCGCAAACGAAGCTTAGAACGAACCCGTTCTCCGTCATCAGCACAAGTAGATCGTCTACACCATCTCGCCTTGGGACCGTCCGAGGATTTCAGTCAGTCTTCTGCGTTTCCCGTGCCAGGCACCCACTGGATAACCCCGCAACAATCGCCCCAACTTGAAGCCATCTATAACGCGCCGTCCGTGGAAGCTTTTCCTTCGTGGTCCGTCCCAACACCACCGCGATCAGACTCTGGCCTGCCGAGTGTTTCAATCGACGCTGTAGACCAGCAAGTGACTACATGCAGTAGCATACATTCCAACTACCACGCTTCGACCTTCGACTTCGATCCACCAACGACCTCGGCAGACATGAGGTAGGGCTGCCAGCATCCTTCATCAGTCCGTGACTCAGCTGACCACCTTGTAGTTCACTTGGTCTACTCCTTCCTTCGCAGTACGGGACCGGCTTCGAATCCGAGCCGAGCAGTATGTTGCGTGTTCTGCTTGAGGAGACTATCTAGCTGACAACGACAGGCTACACCATGGAGCAGAGTTATATGCCGCCGATGAAAATCTCACACCCCACGACAACCAGCATGTCAGGATACTCGCAGACTGTCTCATCGAACCCGTCTTTGTACAGCAGCAGTAGACGGCATTCTGAGCTTCCTTCGCAATCTCACGAGCATTCTTATGGTGCGAACTACCGCAGGATAAGCAGTCCCTACGATCATTCGAGCAGTCCATATCCTGCGACAACAGGGTCGACCATACCATCCATCAGCGGCCTCACACAGAGTCCTGCTCCATCACCTCACATGGGCTCAACTTCAGGCGCACGCTCAGGGTCGCTATATGACACCAGCTTGTCAAGGTTAGCACGTACATCTGATCAGTATCGCTACGTTAAGCTGACAACATACAGGTCACCAAGCATGTATGCGTCAAGCACATACCCATACACGGCATCACCTGAGTCAAATCATATATACACGACCGCCCAGAACTTGACATACCCTCCACCTTTTGTTGGTAGCAGCGAGGTAATGGCAAGACCTCTGGGCACAGACACAAACATCCGTGTCTTGAACCAAAGACCGAAACCGCAATGCTGGGAACATGGATGCAACGGACGACAATTTTCTACCTTTAGCAATCTTCTGAGACACCAAAGAGAGAAATCTGGCACTGCTCCTAAGTCTTACTGCCCAAGGTGTGGAGCAGAGTTCACTCGAACGACTGCACGGAATGGTCACCTGGCTCATGACAAGTGGTATGCATACTCCTCCGATTTGACTATCTGTCATCGATATTGACCATTCTCGCAGCACTGCTAAGCAGTCACAACCCGGAGAGGATGAATGACGAACAGTCGACATGATTACAGGAGACGTACCAGGCTCAGGAGGCAGTCTTACTACCTACAGCACTACTACTCAGTTGCGTGAAGTCGCAAAGTCGCGAAAATGCTACAGAGACAGATCCAAAGCCGCCCGCCCGATCGAACGTCGATTCCGTGCGAGATGCGGTTCAGTTCCCTGATGATCTGCGCCTATCTGCACGTGGGCGGGCATGGCTGCGCATTAGCAATCACTCGAGCGTCCGTTAAGTCGGCTACACTGCACCGCCTTCCGACAGGACGGGAGATTGATATGTCGATCCCTCGCCAGTGCAAAACAGCATTTCCGCACCCACGCCAAGGTCAAACGGGGTGCGCGCATGTGAGCAGAGAGTCCACAATTCAAACGAGGGTTTGGTCGCAGATCATATACCATTCAAGTTAGCAATGCCTTCACCTTGTGGCACGGGCTGGACATTAATGCTACTGTACCAGGCCGCTACCGAACTTTAAGCGCGACAGTCATCATGCAAGCTCCACGCTACACGCTACCTTTCGCTTCGGCGGCACTTTCACGCTGATTATTAACATTTCGGCTTGGCGTCACTCGTCACGCTGTCCCGCTCCCTCCGTCTGACACTGTACATATCCCTGTCTAGTGCTGTGTCGCATCCGCTTCGCATGTATTTCCGCTCCCTGCAAGCATCCTTATTCGCGGGTGTCGCCAACAACGATGGCTCGAGCTTATAGCTGTGCCACAATTGCTTTCGCTACCCATAGTGATTGGCTACATTGCGGGATGTGGGTTGTTCGTCGGTTGACGGCGAAGAGTGCGATATCTCACTTCTCTCCCTTTACGGTTAGGTGACGGTCATTACCCTGCTGGCCAAGCTGATTGCTACGCAAAGGTTACTGCAATTGTGAATGCGATTGCGAGTGGTATAGCCAATAGAAGATGGCCTGTCGCATAGTGGACCACATCTATTCCTAGTCCTCGCTTTCGCTGTAAATGCACCATCAACGAGGCTGGAGAATGCGGCTGTGGACATTGTGTATCAGCATCGTCATCTTGTCTCCGAGCAGACGACAGCGGCAGGATGCAAACGGCATTCCCTCCAGCATGGCAAGTCTGGAGCCGAAAATGAGACGGGATCCTTCCCATGCATGTGCCGACTTGTCCATACAAGTACTAAATGTTGACTCAGCGCGATGATTATATAGGACTGCCAGCATAGGACGTTGGTAGACTACTGTCTTGACAGCAAATCTAGTGGTGTTTTTCCTCGCTGGACATGCGAAACTATCTGATTGATAGAACAAATGATTATTGTCGAAAATGTAACAAGGTGAGTTGAGTCATGTGACTCACGGCTCGCACGTCCCAATTAGAAGTGAACGTCACAGCAGTAGTGTACGGATGATGTGAACAGTACATGTGGATGAAGCCTACGTAACATCTGGAACAAAATGCCATTCGCCTAGCTATCAACACACTCCACGCCAATAGATAGCCCAACAACCCTACAACGACTACAAGAGCAAGCACGATGTCCATGTCCCAGCTATTCCGGATCCACTTCTCACATACGAACACACGGTCTTTACAGCATAATTTAAGAAGAGCAAAACCTATAACAAAGAGATGAGAGCAGTCTGTTCCTGTGGTACGCTGTAGTTTGTCAGTCCAGAGTTCGCAGCAGGATCAGCAGAGAAAGATTGCCTGGTGCTCGCTACTGGAGCCATCAGCGTCTCGACATTCGCCCTACAAAGAGCGAGACGGTATTCTCTCGTTATTGAAAAGCCTGATCATATGGTGATGGCGTCAATATTCACCTACGAACCCGAGACACCACGAGTGGCTTCGCCATGGCTTCAAGGCATAAATGCTCAGGTTGCTCCTCAAGCTACTTCGCACATGGGCGATATGCACAATGTGCACGAGGTGTCCTTACCAACGTCTGATTCTCCTGATCTTAGCACAGAGCAAACGATCCGAAGACTGCAGGCTGAGCCACAAGAGGGACCTGTGGAGTACAAGTTACATCTTCTGCTACGACCCAGACGCAAGTTTCGCGCCACGAGCACGGGAAGCCATGTTTCCGGTTCTCGCCACTCCAACTTTGGTGGGTATCAAAATGGCAAGAGCATGTCTGAAGCCATGCTGGAGCCGCCGCCCAGTGCACCGCTAGCCACGCCTCCGAATACCTTGACACACCAGAATCGCCAACATAGATTGCAGCAACTTACCACTCAGCTTCTTTGGAGACTCCAGCAGTCATCGCCACATCATTCGTCGTCGGCGACAAATTTCATCTTGCCATCCCTGCCCGATGCTCTATCTGAGCTTCAGGCACCACAGCAGCCAGCCAAACTTCTTCATGGTCTGGAAGAGTCTCAAGGTGCTCTGTACGAAATTGGTGTCGCCGATGATGGCACGCTTATTGGGCTGGCTGAGGATGAGTTGAACGAGAGTTTAAACAATCTTCGAGCGATGGCTGCATGTCTGGGCTGCACCGTGGAGGTGCTACGAAAGGAGAATGTTGGTGAGTGTGAGTGGATCGAGGATGTTGTTGTTGGAAGGAAGGAGCGACGTGTGCGGCGATTCGGCAAGTTGGTCGTTGCAGAGGCTCTAGTCAAGCCTTCGTTGCAAGTGTCAAGTCCATCGCTTGCAGCACAAAGTGCGCCATCATTAGGCGAACATACGAATGTTATCAGTGATACCGCGCTTCCAGCACCGCCAACCGAGCAGATGCGTGTCACGTTGACAGGTCCAACCATGTCGGGAAAGTCGTCTTTGCTAGGCACACTGACCACATCCACTCTCGATAACGGGAGAGGCCAAAGCCGCTTGAGCATGTTAAAGCATCGCCACGAGATCACGTCGGGCATTACGAGCTCCGTCACGCAAGAACTTCTCGGCTACCAGGATACTGCAGATGGTTCTGTGGACGTCATCAATTATGCTACGGAAAATGTTGCTTCTTGGATAGACGTGCATGTAGCAGCAGCTGCGAACCGTCTAGCATTCGTGTCCGACTCGGCCGGCCATCCACGATACCGGCGTACCACTGTTCGCAGTCTTGTTGGCTGGGCGCCTCATTGGACACTGCTCTGTGTGCCGGCCGATGATACGGAAGACACTCATGGCAGGAATGGTAGCACAAATGGCTCGCAACATACTCTCAGCACGCTCGTGTCCGGGATGGACCTTTCCAGCGCTCAGCTTGACCTTTGTCTGCGTTTGAGATTACCATTAGTGGTTGTCATCACCAAGCTAGATCTGGCATCACGGTCTGGGCTGCGAGATACATTGTCGAAGGTGCTGGATGCATTGAAAGCTGCCGGCAGGACGCCGAAGATACTATCCAACTCGACGACCACTGCCGATCAGCTCGATCTACAGCGAATCTCTGGAGGTCAGATCGAGAGTGCCTATAGTGCAGCACTACCTCTCCTGAACGATGCGCTGAGCATTGTACCCATCGTTCTTACGAGTGCAGTGCAAGGCACTGGTGTCGGCACTTTGCATGCCTTACTACACGAGCTTCCTCTACCTGATTCGTCCCTTGCCGCGTCACAAGGCACTGGCATCACTTTCCACATCGAAGACATCTACACCAAACCCGCCGACCTCGAAGGCATCATCATTTCAGGTCGCCTTCGCAACGGACAGCTCTCTGTCGGCGATGTCGCAGTCATTGGCCCATTCTCTGGCCACGAGCACCTGGAGGACTCGGAAGACTCAGACGACCGGCCACGGAGACGTTCGTCAAACCACCTGCCTACTTCCCGCTCCTTCCCAGGCGCATTACGTGACTCTCACCTGGCACCACCTCTATTCCAGTTGCCCAATCAGGAGTGGCGTCAAGTGAAAGTGACCAGTATTCGCAACCTACGCCTCCCTGTCCACTCGCTCCTAGCCGACCAAGTTGGCAGCATCGTGGTCGTGCCCGATATCGTCAACGGCAAAGCCGCACCTGTCGATCTGCTCTCACGCACTCGTAAAGGAATGGTCCTCGCCACAATCCAGCCGCTAGCCAGCCGGAGCTTCGTCGCTCGTTTTAAGCGTGAGGACCTTGAAGCCCTGGCCGTAGGAAATCATGTGGTTGTCTACAGCGCCAGCGTTCGAGCATCTGCCAAGATCATATCAGCCAGCGCGCCTGACTCGCCTGCTGAAACGAGGAACGTGGTGGGTGAGGGTGAGGATATCGTTTCGCATGACCCTTTTACTTTCGACGACATGGCCGAGACACTTGACGGCAAAGTGGAACGAGTGGCTGGGTCCATCACGGCGTCGCACCTGCTTGTGACGTTCCGGTTTGACTCGGCAAAGGAGTTCTTAATGGTCGACGATCAGATCTTGGTAATGCCCGGGGGTGGCCCAGGATTGTACGGTGGGCATGAGCGTGGTGAGAAGGGTCTTGCAGGTCTGGAAGGCTTTGTTGGGCAAATTACGCAGACTCTTGGTTAGTCTGATCTGATTGATACGGGGAGATATCGCAGAAATCTTGATTACACGAAGTCACGATTTATTAATGAGACTGTATGTAGCGACCAAAACAGCAGCTCTTCGGTCATCATGATCTAGACATCCCACTACAGGTGAGCATCATGACCAATACAGAGTGCTTTCGTTCTTTTCACGTCGCCAACTCTCTCCCTCGGCACAAGCCTCACCGAATCAACTAATATCGAAAGGTCGGGCAAGGCCGAGTGTCCCTTACACCTGATACCGCTCTGTGAAGAACAGTACACGGCTTCTCGTGACCTGGAAAGAGCTATGCTTGCTTTCCCGCGTGTAATACTGAGCGAAATCTCATGGATCTTGAGGAAGTGCTCCACCTTATCACGCGGACGAGATGATGAGATGGGAGATGGGAATGAGATGTGAAAGGTGTGATGCGACATATCTGTTGGGTATCATCAAAACAGCTCGGAGGACATCGCACAGGCTGAAGCACCACGTTGAAGTCGCTTTCAATTCAACGAGCAAAACCAACTCTTCTTGGTCGAGCATCACCATTGGCCATACTATCGAGCATGCGATCCAGTCCACCAACATCCAGCTGTCCGGCATCCAGCATGTCCTGATCACGAACAGCAGGAGCGTCCGCAAGACCTCCCTGAGGCTGGAAGAGCTGTCGAGCCGGCGTATCCGCAGGCCGCAGACTTTGCAAGATGGAGAGACGATATTCCGTGGCAATGAGCAGATCCCGCTGGGTGTTCATATGGCCGACTCCGGAGTTCGCGGCATTAGCGGCGAATTGTGAGATAGATGTGACGGACTCGTTGAATAGGTTGACATCGGTGATGTGTGTCAAGCCTGGTGCGTATAGAGAGCCAAAATTGTGGTTGCTGCTTGTGTTGGTACTGCGCTGCCAGAATTGCTGTAAGCTTGGTATGCAGTAGATGTCGCTGTTGTACCACATCACGACGCTTTCGTCCGTCTGGCCGGCGCGTACACTACTAGTGGATACGGAGATGCCGCCTTTCGCTTGCCCCATTGTGGGCGCCTTCGTTGCGCCACTGAAGAAGTTCTCCGACTTGACCTTTCGAGTATTTGGGGTCATCGGGGCGAGCTTTGCAGCATTCTTTGACTGTTTGCCAGACGACGATGGTTCAGCTGCAGCTGATGCGCCTAAATAGCCTCGTACCACGAAGTCATTGGCAGATTTCCCAGCAGGGACGTTACCATAGACTTCCCAGATGCCCCATTCGCCATCGTCCAGTAACGCAAGTATTGCGCGACCGCTTCGTATCCACTGCGCAGCCAGAACCTGCTTACGGCGGGGTGGCTTCCCAGCTTTTGAGGCAAACGAGCTTGTGAAGGCCGTGATCCACTTGCCTTGCTCGCCCAATTGAGCCTCGTCCTCGATAGGTGCTGATGTTGCAGTATTTGGACTGTCGCTAGTTGTGAAAGGATAGTAGACGCGCACGGCGCCCGATTGGTCAGTCAATAGGAGCTGTGTAGAGGTTGCCAATGGATGAAACTGAACGGACTTGGCCTGGTGTGGCAATTGAGCGGTCTGCAGCTCTGCATCCTGCTGAAGGTCTGTCAGACTGTCAAACACTGCGAATCTGTATATTTGGAGCAAGTTCGAGGCTGTCGATACAAGGAGAAGGCTTGTGACGTGTTGGTCCGAATGACCTTGCGTCAAGACTATCTTGGCGGCGAGTGCAGTACACTCCGCGCCTGCCGATGGAAAGTGAATTTGTCGATCCCTGATATCATTGGCATAGTCGTCCTTGTCATCGTTAGAAGGTGGCAGCAAGTCGAAGGTCAGAACCCTTTGTGATCCATCATCACATGATACAGCAATAGCGGCGTGTTTCCGTAGCGCATCGCTTGGTCTGATTGAGGCGGTGGGCAAGAGAGGGACGGCCAGATGCAGGACCTCCGAGTCGAGGACGACATCAACATGCTGTGTTATGCTTGGATAAGGACAGTCCGGGTCGATCTCCTCATCTGTGCGCTCAAAGGCATCAAGATCTGATGGTGCTTGAGCTTGTTGCTCTTCTTCGTCATCGTCGAGAACTATGATCTCCGGCGGCCTCTGCCGGCCATTGGGTCCCTGTGACTTCATTTCCTTCCGAAGCCTACCACCACGCCATATGAGTCGTATGCCTCGGTCATAGGCGCAGACTACGAGGATGGAGTCGTTGGGTGTGGAGAGGGGATATAGCTGCGCGGAGTGGGTGCGATGCCTGAGCTCGTAGCTGTAAACTCGAGGTCAGCTGTCACGTCTGCCTTACAACTACCCGCAGGAATCACCTACCTCAGATGCACTTTCTTGTCTCTCTTCGTCACTCGGGCTTCCATGTCAATGTTGTGGTGGAGTGCCAGTGTAAAGCTCGTGATTCGTCCAGGATCAAAAGTCGCGTTCGAAAGTGGAAGTCGCGTCTGCCCCACACAGCAATAGCAGCCAAGGCACAAACCACACTTACAGGACCACATGAGCCTATAGTCGACGTATATACAACCCGATGATGCTCGATGATTTGCTCACACGGTTTCTGGAACAACACACATGGCCAAGGTCGAGTCACTCGGCATCCATACGCCCGTGGCACTACCATATCTGATTCGAGAAGGCCTTCTTCCGGCTGATCCTAAGAAAACTTCCTACCGATGGCAAACCTATATATCTGGAAAAGATGAAGATCAAATCGACGAGGAACTGCTGGTGACCGAGCATTGTGTGGTCTGGTCCCAAGGCAAATGCATCCGAAATGTCTACCGTTTCGAATTGGAGGGTGAGGCGGTCTCCCAAGCCATCTTGACACAGTTTGCCCCATCTATCGGAATTTCTGGGCAGGAAAGTGCGTCAAAAAATGGTGAGCACACCTATACCACGCATTCGTCACTACATGGCCAGCCAGGAAACCTTTCAGGAGAACAGATCAAGCCATCGACAAGACCAGTTCGAGCTCTGGTAGTCTTCCTGAAATCCAAGGCACATGTCTACTACCTGCATGGAGCCCGACATATCCTCGATCTACCATTCGAGATCGAACGAGCACTTCCAGCCCCACGAGGATGTCTATTGCAGCGGAAGATCACCCGAAAACTGCACGTAGCACCAACACCCCATCTACCTAGCGCTCCTCCAAATTCCTTCTTCTCCTCTCAACTCCGACCGCAGTCATCTCACCTGCAATCACCGACTCTGGTGAGAAGCTTTGGACGTCCACAGCCTGCGAAGCCCAGTCCAAGACGTGGCGGAGGAGGTATCGACGGACTGCTTCAGGACGTGCTCGGCTCGCCAGCCGCAGCTGCCACTGATGAAGTGGCATCATTGCATTCTTTTACGGATCCGCTGGCGAGCTTCGGAGTCGTCACAACTTCATATCAGCATCAGAAGCCTCGCTTGTCAACGAAGCACCGGGCTGGAGTCAGTGTGGACTTCGAGGCTTTGGCCGCAAGCGAGCAGATGGTGTATGTGTCACCTGACGATGAGCTTTCGGCTAGTATCAGCCCAAGCACATATGCTGTGTTATTAGTGGTTACTTATAACAATGATACCCAGCTTCTGACTGTATGGCACGGCTGGTACATCGAAGAGAAGTCGCTACGAGCTCTCTTCAAGCAACGTGAAGCTCAGAAAGCGGCAAAGGCTAGGCGCCGGAGCTCATACATGAGCGTTACAGCAGGCACAGGGGCTACCACTCCTGCAGTTCGAGCACGTGAGAGCTTTGCTGCAGCGGGTACGCTTCGCCCACCAACAGAGCATGCGACCGCGCAGCATACGGCACAACTATCTCGAAAAAGTACTAGAGCAGAGGAGGAGGAAGCGATGGCCTCGCAGATGGATCCGGACTATCAGCCTCCCGTACCATCTCAACCACCAACGAGAGAGACTAGACGCATCAGCTCATTGAATGCTGACCTGCGTACAAGCCAGTCTGCTGGAGTCGGAAGCTTCACGGGCGCTGGTGGACGGCGGAATGCATCCTTTGGTGGCCACAACGACCGGAAGAGCTTTGGGCATCGCAAAAGCCGTGGCTCGACCCCGGGCAGTGTCTTTGGTCGCAGCCTGGGTCCTGACGACGACCTCATGGACATCGACAGCAGTGGAAATTACGAGCATGACGAGAACCTGGACAGCATAGTGCAACATATACGTGCTACGTTCGACGCTGCTGGGGTGGACAGTGTCTTCGGAAATGTCGACGATGGTTACAGGAGGGAGCTTGTAGTTCGTAAGCTCCATTCAATGTCGGTCAGTATGCGACCCGCTGCAGGAAACCCTGCGGATACCTTCAGAGTGGCGACACTGAGGGCTCCACGACTAGACAACAGTAGCGAGGACGATGTGCTCGGGCTATACGTGCAAGACATGGTCAGAAAAGAAATTTCTCATATCGTACTCACGATCAAGCGACGGCGGATATGGCCTGAGATGGCAGACTCCACGACCTTTCCGATTCCTGTAGTGACTCATGTGGGTGCCCTCAAGCAGACCCACGACCTTCTCAAGCTGCACGATGGCAGAAGAGCAGCTCTTCTAGTACTTGGTCAAGGCCTCATACTCTCTGGCAACGACACAACATTGTGCCCGCTGCCTTCTCAAGCATCATACCGCGTGCACAATCCATTCGATGTGCTCACAAGATCAGGCAGTCCAGGCAGGGAGGCTGGCAAGAACAGGCTGATACAGCCAGCGCAGGGGTCCTTGGTAGTGACGAATGCTGGGGCTGGAGCGGCTTATGATGAGGTCGATGGGAGTGGCGTGCATCACCGACGGCGATTGAAGCTTGGTGCTGATGATCGATGTGTGGAGCGATTGCTGACGGTTTGCGAAACTGTGCTGCCTGTCTCGCAAGCTGCAAGAGTACGGGCGACATTTTGCACGGCTTATGCTTGGGTGCTGGCCAATCCGGACTGCCTCAAGGACACAAGCTGCAGTGCAGAGTGGATAGCATTTACAGCGACTGTGTTATCCTTCACCACTGCATTGCTTGACAACAAGGCTCGCGCAGCATTGAAGCTAGCGAGGCTGGCATCTGGCAAGCAGAATGGGGTTGAGCAGATGGCCATACACCTAGGTCGCCAGCAGCGTCAAGAACGAGCTTTATCCTCCCAACCGTGGTCATGGCTAGCTGCGTCTCACGCTGCGGCTGTCTCGTCTTCGACCGTAGCCACTCGCAAAGACCAGCTCCTTTCAATCGCAGCTGCGCTTGCAGATGACCTGAGCCAAATCTCTGGTGCTGTTTCACCACGTCAGACGTCGGTGAACGCAGTCAACCTACTCCACGGTCTGCATCTATTCCGCGAAGAGCAGAAGTTGTCGACGTTGTCCGGGAGAACATCTTCTGAGCTCGCTCTCGAGCCAATCATCGCGCAACTCGGAACATGGCTTGGCCAACAAGCTTGGAGTGGTAGGGCTGGCTTGTACTATGCCATTGAGGGTGGCGGTGATGATAAGTGGGCCTTTGTCAAGTCTTCGCCTCCTTCACAGTTGTACAAGCGACCTATGGACGAGCCCACAAGCGTGCACCAGTGGTTTGAGCGAGCTTTGCAAGGTTCGGATGACAGGCCATTCCCAGATCTGGTGTCCGTTGTTGCCGCAGATCTGCGTAGCCCTCCCTCCGAGGATTTTGTACGGAATGCTAAAGGTCTCATGCCAAAAGCGTGCGCGCTGTCTGCAATGATGGAGGAGACAGGCGCGCTGAGTGTTGGTCCTTCGCGCATCGTCGAATCGTTGGCCAAGCACCAAGTCGACAGCAATATGCTGGAGTCTCTTCCTCAAGGTTTGGCAGCACCGTTCAGGGAAGCCATTGCAAGATGCGAGCGGGAGCCACCTACGTCCTGGTCACAGGACCTCCTGCAGCTGGTCGGTCGAGAAGACCTGGTCATCCAGGATATGGCACAGTCTAGCACTTCTGCTGGTGCACCAGTCATATACTCGGACACCAATCGTGACCTTCAGGCGATATGTCACGCGCTTGAACAACCAGTCCACGCACCGAAAACGAGGGAAGCGGCTCGGCATGGTGTCTCGCAGCTCATATTTCATCAGGATCGCAGGCTTGTCGATGCCGCAGCCCTCATGCGATACTATAGTACGCAAGAAGCAGAATGTGCCAAGCAACCTGACTGGTCGGATGGCCATCACCTCGACCAGCAGCGCAACACTATTGCTCATGTGACTGTGCGCATGTGGGCTCTACCAGCGGGCGATGGGATGATCCATTACGATTGTCTCACGCCACTACTGACGGAGAAGTATATCCCACATGGCTTCGGCTCAAAGTGCCTGATGCATCCGATGGGTAATGTGCTCCACATCGACCGAACTACACTCAGCGAAGAGAAAGTTGGCTGGGCATATTTTCACGCTGGAGTGTCGGGTGGTTTGCGGATATCGAAACAAGTCAAGGGCATTGATACATCGTGGGTGGCATTCAACAAGCCTGTTGAACTCACCAACAGACATGCCGGACTTCTGCTTGCGCTCGGTCTGGGTGGCCATTTGAAATCGCTTGCCAAGTGGTTGTCCTTCAAGTACTTGACGCCGAAGCACAATATGACTTCTGTCGGACTCTTGCTAGGGTTGTCGGCATCATATATCGGGACTATGGACAGCCTCATCACACGCATGCTGTCGGTACATATCACCAGAATGTTGCCCCCGGGAGCGGCAGAGCTTAATGTCTCAGCTATCACACAGACTGCAGGTTTGATGGGCATTGGGCTGCTCTATTACGATACTCAGCATAGGCGAATGAGCGAGATCATGCTATCAGAGCTGGAGTACATGGAGGTCGAAGATCCGGATAGTGGACCGGATCGACTTCGCGACGAGTCATACAGATTAGCGGCAGGCTTCGCTCTCGGACTCATCAATCTTGGGAAGGGTAAAAGTCTGCATGGACTTCACGGAATGCGGCTACCTGAGCGTCTTCTGGCTGTTGCGATTGGTCCCAGACCCGTTCGAGCTGTACATGTTTTCGATCGGGCTACTGCTGGTTCGATCATTGCTCTGACGCTGATCTACATGAAGACTGGCGATAAAGGCATAGCGGCGAAAGTGGATATCCCAGATGCTGCGGCACAATTCGAACACGTCCGTCCGGATATGCTGCTTTTGCGTGCTATGGCAAGACATATCATCATATGGGACGAGATCAAGACCGTCCATCGCAATCCTCAGAACCGAACCTCACCAGGCTGGATCGAATCCAACCTCCCAGCCTGCTATCAGAGCACATACCGAGCCTTGTCGAGCACTAAACTCAAGCAGCCGCTGCAGACGACCGATGTGCCCTTCTACAACATCCTCACTGGTCTCGCATGGGCACTAGGACTAAAGTACGCAGGCAGCGGGAACGAAGACGCTCGCGATGAAGTCCTGTCTGCTCTCGACCTGCTCTATCACGTGGCAGGCGAAAGCTACTACTACGATGCCAAGCTCACCCGCGCGACGGTGCGTCGCTGCGTGGATGTCCTCGCACTCGTCGCAGCTACCATTATGGCAGGGACGGGTGATTTACAGACCTTCCGATACTTGCGCCGCTTACATGGTCGTACAGATGCGGAGACGCCTTATGGCTCGCATATGGCCGCGCATCTCGCGATAGGCGTGCTGTTCATGGGCGGCGGAACATACACGTTTGGCACCTCGAACTTGGCAATCGCCTCACTGATCTGCGCTTTTTATCCTTTGTTTCCTGCAGATGTCCATGATAATCGGGTCCATCTGCAAGCCTTTAGACATTTCTGGGTCTTTGCCGCGGAGGCGCGATGTCTGGTTGTGGAAGACGTGGACACGGGACGGCCAATACGGATGCCGGTGAAGGTCAGCATGAGAGATGGATCCAAGAAGGTTTTGACAGCGCCTTGTCTTCTGCCGGAGCTGGACACGATAGCCTTGATCCAGACGACGGACTCCGTATATTGGCCTTTGACTCTAGACTTCGCCAATCAGCCATCACATCTCGAGGCGTTCCGTAGCAACCAGACTGTGCATATCCGGAGATGTCCTGCAGCGGAAGCCCATGGGACGGTATTCAGCGCCACGCTCGCCGCGGTCAACGATGCTTCGCAGAGTGCACTATCACAACCTCTGGCTAGTAACAATCTTTGGCAGAGTCTCTTCACGTTGCCGGCACTCAAAGATCTGGATACAGCGGACTGGGAGCTTGTGCTGCCGCCTGATGTGCATAGCTCTACTCACTTAGATGAGCGTGGGACGGTGGTTGATGATCGGTTGATTCTGGGCAGAGATGCTGAGGATAGTGATGTTGATAGGTTGAGAGCTTTAAAGGTGCTTTTTACATGGGCGGAGAAAGTGAAGGTGGAAGGCGGAGGGGAGATGCGATGGTTGGGGGATGAGGTTGTGCAGAAGTTGAGAGCGAGGATTGAGGAGAGGAGTAGACTTGCTGCTTGATGAGCTATTGCAAAGTCGCATGAGATGATTCTATACTACAGGCATCATCCAATAAACAAAATTCCGTGTCGTTGTGATTCTAGTGTATCGCGAGGTCATATGAGCCCAGCCACGTGACTGTCTTGCCAAGCCGGCTACATCCGCTACGCGAGCCCTTCTTCCGAAACGGAGCTCTCCTGAAGCTTCTCTTGCTCTTACCAGAGCACATCTTCCACCTCCACGTTCGAGTACAGCGGTCGACACTTCGAAACTTCGCGACGACACGGTGTGCACTTCGACACTCGGAGTAGGCACGCAAGGCTAGGTACGGCAAGAGCAGGAAAGACTGCCTCTTGTATCATTTCCGCCCGATCTCTGCCTTGCACCGACACCATTAACCACGCGACGGCGTGTCCACTGCACACACCCTCACTTGCTTGCAATCCGGCTCCATCACCCAACACCATCCTCTCCAGTCGGGCACAGCACAGCATAGCACAGCACAGCACAGCAAAACTACCTGCCGAGTCCTGCCCTTGCAAGACTCTCATCTCCAGCGCGTCCTCGCCGTCCAAGCACAAGCACATTCTCTCTTACACCACACCACCAACACTACCACCAACCAGTCCAGCACAGCACCGCCACCACATTTCTTCCTCCGACACCTCCGATCACAGCACGCTCTCCTTCGTCCACAGCACGATAGCGTGTAGATAAGCAGACAGACAGCTAAGCATTTACGACTTTCTTCCACTGGCACTATCTGAGCACTTCCTCTACATTCACAACCGTAACACTTGATCATCATGGCCGACGTCCCGGAGACTCCCGTTGCCACGGCCAAGCGTCCCCTTGAGGAGCCCTCGTCCCCCTCTGGACCCACCGATCAGCCCGATGCCAAGCGTCCTGCTCTGGACAAGGTATTGAAGGATGACGGCGTTGACGATGCTAACGTGGCCACTAATGGTGATGTCGCTGGTCATGCTGCTGTGGATAACGAGGCTACTGAGACGGTAGACGCGAATGTCGTAGTAGTATCAAGCACGGAAGAGATTAAGCCGGAAGCAGATGTCGCGGACAAGCAAGGTGATACTGTGGTGCTGGATGCTCCAACTAATGGCACATCAGCGGCACCAACCTCTGCCGTCGCCGAGATGCCAAGCCAGTCGCCAGCTGTTTCACATGCTCAAAGCGGCCGTCAAGGCTCACAGGCACCTATGCCGTACCATCAACAAGACGAGACTAGCTGGCTGCACATGCGCGCCATAATATCGAGCGCAGAGGCGGCCACAGTCATCGGCAAAGGCGGCGAGAATGTGTCGCAGATCAGGCGTCTGGCTGGTGCCAAGTGCACTGTCAGCGAGTACTCGCGTGGCGCTGTCGAGCGCATTCTGACTGTCAGTGGCCATGTGGACGCCGTTGCGAAAGCATTCGGCCTCATCATCCGCACACTCAACCAGGAGCCGCTCGAGGCACCTTCCACCCCTCAATCCAAGACCTACCCGCTTCGTCTGCTTATCCCGCATATTCTTATTGGGTCTATCATCGGCAAGCAAGGCGTAAGGATTCGCGAGATTCAGGAGGCATCTGGTGCTAGACTGAATGCTTCTGAATCTTGCCTTCCACTCTCCACGGAGCGCTCTCTTGTGGTTCTGGGTGTCGCTGACGCTGTCCACATTGCGACGTACTACGTTGGCAGCACGCTCGTCGAGCAGCTGACCGATCGTTTTGGTGGCCCAGCGGCTTCCAACTATGCCAGCCGTCATGGTGGAGGACCACAGGGCCCAGTACCTGGTGGTATGCAAGTGGTGCCATACGTCCCTCAGCACGCAGGTGGACAGATGGGTCACCCAGACAACAACATGCGCCGACCACCTCATCCTCAGCAACAACAGCAGCGCGCACCCTCTCAAGGCTATGGTATGCCTGGTTACGGCATGCCACCACAGCAGCCTCAAGCGCCAATGCCTTACGGCGCCGGCTCTCCTCGCGCCGCCTACGCCGGCGCAGGCCCCCACCAACCCCAGCCTCACGGCGCCCACCCCACCCCAGGCTACGGCGGCGGCCCACCAAACCCCTCCCACGCCGGCCCACCTCAACAGCCAATGCAAGGCATGGTGCCCGGCCAACCCATCACGCAACAAATCTTCATCCCCAACGACATGGTCGGCGCGATCATCGGTAAGGGTGGCGCCAAGATCAACGAGATAAGACAGTTATCGGGCAGCGTCATCAAGATCAATGAGCCGCAGGATAACAACAATGAGCGGTTGGTTACGATCACGGGGACGCAGGAGTGTAATCAGATGGCGTTGTATATGCTGTATTCGAGGTTGGGGGAGAGTAGTAAGAATAGTAGTAATGCTGTTATGCCGAGGTAGGCGGTGGGAGTGCGTGATACACGAGGAAGTGGGAGAGAAGCGAGAGGTGCGACATGCGATTGGGTACTCTCATGCGTTCCGGCGTGACGAGCTCTATGGCGGTTGTCCACGACGGACCTGCAAACTGGAGTGGATGGGCGTTTCTTGGTGCAACAGCAACAGCATCGCTTGCTCGCTTGCTGCCGCGGCCAAGCAATGCAGAGGATTGCACTGTAAGCTAATAGCTAGGCTTGAAATGCATATTGAACACGAATTTGGATCTACTTACGTCTCACGTGTTTGCAGGTTCGCCGGTCGCTGAGCCGCATTCCTGAGAAAGTTCCTGATCGCGACCATCGAAACCGCGGGTACGACACTGACGATCCCTTCACATCTGGAACATATTGTGCGCGAGTAGAACGATGTGCATCTCGCCTGCTGCAGCACGCATGCGCTAGTCCATGCCTGCAGAACGTGCGGAACGTGCAGCATTTGTCCCACTGTTCTGTTTGCCCGCCTACGCTTGCATACCACATATCTCAAACCTTCGCAGCGCAAGCAAGCAACATGTCCGCTTGCGGCAGCCATGCGCCACGCCGAGATGCTGTTTGCGAACAAAGACATACAGTTTACTGTCGGCATAGGCATAGTTGGGTAGTGAACAAGGGACGGTAGGGTATGGTATGGTATGCAGTCTTCTCATGCATGCATTCAGCAAAGAGGCAAACGTGTAGGGGTGTCCTTTTCCTTCGCGACAGTGCCGTGCCTCGTGTGTTGGTTATCTGGCTGATAGATACACTCGCCCTCCCGCGCAGCTGATTGCCTACTCTTACATCACTGCGGCTAACATATCTGGCTTGACCGACACATACCAAGGCCAGCGCAACTGAGCTATTCGCCACGCTGGATCCTCCTCCTCCCGCTACACCGGACTCACCCCTCCTGGCACCAGTCTGATACCGACGTCTCGCACCGTCTCCCCGCCGCCCTCGTCACCGCGCAGCCGCAACACAACAACAGTACACCCACCGCATACCGCGACCTCAAAGAAACGCCATGGCGCTGCAACTTACCGGACGTCCCTCAATCGTACCCGCGGTCCAAGAAGTCCCCAGTCCTGCCTCTAGCACAGATTCCCTGGACACTCGAGGCGAGGACGAGGAAGGCCAGCAGCAGCAGATCGTCTCTCGGAGTGAGCGTCAAGGAGGAAGATATCGAAATGCTCATGCGCCTCTAGCTGCTACAGCGGGAACTGCTACGACGAAAAGTCGTTCGGGCAGGACGAAGCGATCTCCGAGTCGGTTGCCGTTGCGGACGGTGTTCAGGAATAGTACTGAGGTCGTCGACGTATTTGTCGGTGGTGGAACGGCCTTGATGACTTCGCCCACGTCGGAGAAAAGTGGAAATGGTGGTTCAAAATCCTCGCCTATGACCTACACCGTACACAAGGAGCTCCTCACATCTGCCTCGCCGTTCTTCGCCGCCGCGCTGAATGGGACTTTTGCCGAAGGCCTGGAACAAGCTGTCAAGCTTCCGGAGGAGAAGCCCGAGATCTTCGAATGGTTCCTGCAATGGCTGTACACCGGCTCCCTGAGCGTAGCGGGCGAATCCGGCGGGTTCACTACAGGCTGGGGTAGTGGTGGCGCGCATGCCCATGCTCAATCTCACGACCACAGCCATCAGTCCGCCCACCATCCCTACCAACAGACCCGCACCATCCGCGACGACATCGACGCCCAACTCCGCACAGACGGCGACCTCCGCAACCACGCCGGAAGCCCCAAATACTTCCTCCTCATGGACCTCTACGCCCTCTCGGACCGGCTCCTAACAACCCAACTAAGCAACCACATCCTCAGCACCCTCGCCCGCCTCTCGGAAACCACAAACTCCGTGCCCACACCAAGCGATACCTTCATCCTCTACGACAGTATCCGAGACACCTCCCCTTTACGAACTCTAATCCTCGACCTCTTCGCCTACAAAAAAACCGACAAGTTACTCGAGACGCACAAAGATGACTGGCACCCGCGTTTCCTCCGCGAACTAGTCGTGAAGTTGAAACGACCCGGTGCCGGGACCGAGACGGTGGAGAGACATGATTTGCAGGCCTGGAGGCCGGAACAGTGGAGTGCGACGAGGGCGTGTGAGAGGTGTAGGGAGGTGGTGAAGCCGGGAATGAGTTGCGATAAATGTGTCGAGTGTGGGAAGGTGTTTTGTGGGGGGTGTTTGAGGCGGTGTGGCGGGGTTGGTGGGCAGGGGCAAGGGCCGGTGGGTGTGGGCACGGCGGGGTGGGGATGGGGCGGGTTGGATACGGGGGGGTGTAAACCTTGGATGGGACGGGGGCTTTGTGGGAGGTATCATGAGCATACGGAGGGGGAGGGATGTTGTTGATTGGAGAGTGTTGGTATTGGTTTTGCTGGATTTGGATCTGGTCTGCGGTAACCAGATATCTGGGTGTTGATGTTCTGAGTCTAGGCGTCTCTATCTGTTTGGTTTGCGCCGACTTGACCGAGCGCTCACCTTCGTAGCGATGCGTGGTGCCACTCCACATGCTCGTGAGCAGGACTGCGGGCTGCGCCATGGCAAGTCGTTTGGAGTATTCATCGAAAAGCTTCTTGATTGCATGTCCGGAGTCGCCTCAGATACTGTCTCGGTCCCCTGGGATGGAAGGTGGAGATGCGTTATTTCGTTGATCGTAGAAAGCAGCATAGCATTTCTCAACCTCCAGATAAGGTACCAAGGTAGACGCAAAGTGCCTTGCTCGCGCCGTGCATGCAATAGTGAACGACCTTCATCTTCTCATCCCCTTTGGCATATTTGACTAGTTGCCGTAAATCCGAAGTCCGAGGTAGATACAACACCATATCGTTAGTGACAGCAGAAAAGGCCTTGTGTAGTTGATCCAGCGAGTAAGGCTCCATGCCACTCAGATCGTAAATCTCACAGTCCTTGTATGTAGGACCTAGAAGTCAACCATCAGTTGACTCAAACCTGGAAGTAAAATAAATTGACAAACTCACCACCCCAAGGCGGACTCCCAAAAACCACCACACTTCCCCCCAGCGCCTTCAACCGCCTCGGCACCTCAACCAACGAATCCCCTCCAATCCAGAAAATCTTCTTCCCAACCCCATAGACCTCCGCATTCCTCTTCGCACAAGCCAAAACAACCGGATCCCTCTCAATAGCAAAAATCTGCTTCCACCTGCCTGAGAGCGCAAAAGCAATCGTATTCCCTCCCGCCCCTGCGAAAGCGTCCACGAGGATGGTTTTATGTGCTGGGGCCAAGGAGGCGATGTCGGCGGCGATGCGGGTGGCGACAGGTTCCGGGGTGATGCCGTACCAGGCGGCGTCAGTCATCCAGATGCCGGAGTCGTAGAGGGAGAAGATGTCGTAGCGTTGGTGCCAGTATTTTTGGATTTCGAGGGGGACTTCGTCAGCGGTCTCATAGTGGTAGACTCCTTCCGGGGGTTCTTTTGAGGTGGCCATGACAGCGGGGTGGGGTTGGAGGATGGTTTTGCTCTGTTCGTGAAAGGAAGGCACTGGTTCTTAGTCAGGTACTAGCATGGTGGGATTCTGTGGAGGCGGGAAGTCTATCTACAACCATGTCCCCGATGACGATGATTTACTTGGATAGACGCGCTCGTTGTCTACGAGATCTGTGAGTATGTCGCAATGAGCACACCGAGCAAGCGTCGCAAGAAGAATGACTATCAAGTATCGTCGCAACCAGTGCGCAAGCTCGACTACTTCTTCGGCAAGCAGAAGGGGAAGGAACTTCCTGTGCTAGTGCAGGACGAGGTGAATGATGAAGATGATGAACATTTGACGGATGAGCAGCTGGCTCGGAAGCTACAGGCAGAGTGGGATGAGCAAGATCGATCACAGCAGGATGGAGGGGACGATGCGCCGCATGTTACAGAAGCAACGGCTGAGGATGGCCAGGCAGTAGCAGGGGATGTGAATGAGCCAAGGCCGGACGTGGACGAGGCCGATGATCCGATCGTGAAGGATGAAGAGAGGCAGGACATGGAGGCACGAGTGGCAGAGCACGACAGTGAGGCTGACATGAAGCCATCCGATCACCAACCTGTAACGAATGCATTTGCCAACATGGGAAAGAAGAATACATTATCCCTACAGTCAGCCACGGCCGACGAGGATGTCACGTCTTACAACATCTCCTTCGATCAGTCGCCTCTCGCTTTCGAGCCAGAAAAGTTCCTCCCCGACCTTCGCAAGCAATGGGCCGCAGAAGGAGGGTCAGCGACGTATGCACTTCTCACCCACTGTTTCGTGCTCGTGAACAGCACCCAGTCCCGCATCAAGATCGTCGACACGCTCACCAACCTCATACGTACTCTTATCGTCGCCGATTCGGACTCACTACTCCCGGCGGTCTGGCTGGCTACAAACTCCATCTCGCCGCCGTACATCGACATTGAGCTAGGACTGGGCGGGAGTGCCATCTCCAAAGCGCTGAAGAAGGTCTGTGGTCTTGACAATGCTGCGCTCAAGACGCTATACAATAAGCATGGCGATGCGGGCGATGTGGCGTTTGAGGCGAAGAAGAGGCAGAGTCTGACACTGCGCAAGCCGAAGCCTCTAACCATCAAGGGTGTGTATGAGAGTCTACATAAGATCGCCGCAGCAAAAGGCCATGGAAGTGTAGAAGCGAAGCAAAGAATAGTAGAGAGATTGGTCCAGGATGCGAGAGGAGCGGAGGAGAGTCGATACATCGTGCGGACACTCGTGCAGCACCTCCGCATCGGCGCCGTCAAAACAACCATGCTCATTGCACTCTCTCGCGCCTTCTTACTTTCACGACCACCTGATGCACAGTTCCCGATCAGATCTACATCAGACCTAGCCAAGCTAAACAAGCAAGACCTCGCCGAAGCCTACTCCCCGGGCGAGGAACTAGTCAAAGCCTCCTTCGCCCGCCGACCAAACTATAACGACCTCGTACCAGCACTACTAGAAATTGGCATCTGTGACGAACTCGTCATCCGCTGTGGTCTGGCGTTACATATCCCGCTCCGACCAATGCTGGGCGGTATCACGCGTGACCTGAACGAAATGCTCACCAAGCTCCACGGCCGGGACTTCACCTGCGAATTCAAGTACGATGGTCAACGGGCGCAGGTCCACTGCGATGGTAATGGGAAGGTTACCATCTTCTCGCGGCATCTGGAGGTGATGACGGATAAATATCCGGATCTCGTGGCCCTGGTCCCACAGATCCGTGGTGAAGGCGTGCGGAGTTTCATCCTCGAAGGGGAAGTCGTGGCGGTTGATCAGACGACGGGGGATCTGAAGCCCTTCCAGATCTTGGCCAATCGAGCGAGGAAGGATGTCGTGATCCAGAGTGTCAAGGTGGAAGTCTGTCTGTTCGCTTTCGACCTGATGTACTTGAATGGAGAGGAATTGCTCGATCGACCGTTTCGGGAGAGGAGGAGTCTACTGCGGAGTCTGTTTGTTGAGATCCCGAGGAGGTTCACTTGGGTCAAAAGTTTGGATGCTACGAGTAAGGATGGGGAGGTCGTTAGTGCGTTTTTCAAGGAAGCCACGGAGATTAAATGCGAGGGGATTATGGTTAAAGTGCTGGATCATATGGTCGATCCTGGCTTGCAGGGCGAGGGTGAAGGCGAGGGAGAAGGTGAAGAAGGGATTGATGCGGTACCCGCACCACCTACACCCTCCAAACCCAAGAAGAAAGCAGCAAAGTCGAAAGCGAAAGCAAAGTCCACAGCATCCACCACCAACAGCGAAGAAACGGAGAAACCTCCCTCCTCCCGCCGCAAACCCTTACCCTCAACCTACGAACCCGACAAACGCCTCGACGCCTGGCTGAAAGTCAAAAAGGACTACCACACCAGCGCCGACACCATCGACCTCATCCCCGTAGGAGCCTGGCACGGTTCCGGCCGCAAAAACGCCTGGTGGTCTCCCATCCTCCTCGCGTGTCGGAACGAAGAGAATGGGACGCTCGAGGTGGTAACTAAATGTATTAGTGGATTTACGGATGCGTTCTACAAAGCCAACCGTGTGAAATACGACCCGGATGCCCATGAGGGTGAGGGTGAGAATACCATTGCCCGGCCGGGCTATGTGGAATACATCGGCCGTCCGGACGTCTGGTTCGAGCCGCAGGAGGTGTGGGAGATGGCGTTTGCGGATGTGACGTTGAGTCCGACGTACACGGCTGCGATTGGGCTGGTGAGTGAGGAGAGGGGGTTGAGTTTGAGGTTTCCACGTTTTCTGAAGGTGAGGGAGGATAAGGGGATTGAAGAGGCGAGTTCGAATGAGTTTTTGGCCGGGTTGTATCGGAAGCAGGAGGCTAGAGCTCCGTCTGAAGTGGTGGGTGGGGGAGGGAAGGTGGAGGAGGAGGGGGAGGAGGAGGAGGGAGGGGAGGAGGAGTGATGCAGGGAAGGTGCGAAAATCTGGTTTGAATAAAGCCGGAGTGAGGAGTATGAGTAAGATATTCGCTGAGTCGTACATCATCCCTGAAAGCGCTTCGTGGCAGCCGCTTCACTACCGGACCTATCCCCGCTCGCTCAAGCGGCTTCGCCATCCAGATCACTGCTTAGTGCAAGCACCAGAAAGACTACTGCCACATATCGTCATCATTCTCCTCCTCCGCCATGACGGAATCGACCTCCTTTGCTTTCCCGCCACCCGCGACCTCCTTCTTGATCTTCTTGGTCGGACTCTCATCTCTCCCGCCCATCTCGTCATCATCACCTCCATGCTCCCCTCCAATACCAGCAACAGCAGGATTGCCCCTCTTCTTCCCACGCTGCGACGGGGTCGGAGTGCCGTCATCCGCATCACCATCAACAGAAGCAGAACCCCTCACCCAACCCTTCCTCCCGCTTCCACGCACCCCCTTGACCTTACCCGGCGTCTTCCTAGGCGTACCAGCACCTCCTCCACTCGCGTTCTTGGAATTAGCAGCCTTGACCGAGCCGCTAAGCGCACCATATTCGTCCTTGAGCTTGTTCTTGGTCACGCGCATGAGTTCACGGGCGGAAGCGGCGCTGGCGAGGCCGGCGATTTGGGCGAATTTGGTATAATCGATCTATGTATGTGAATGAGCGGCTTTGATAGGGTTTTTGGGAGTGGGATGAGAGGGGAAAAAGGGGTTGGGGGGTGATAGGCTAGGGGTTGGGCTAGGAGGTGGTGTACCTTGGGCTCGATGTCGAAGGTTTGCCAGGCGAGAGCTAAGTACTCCATTTGCTTGTTGGAGAGGGGCATCGTGCGTGCTTGTTGAGGGTGTCTTGGATGACGTTGACGACTTGTGTTATGCTTGTGTGACACTTGTCTTGATGGCTGGATGCAAATATCAGCTTGTGGAGAGTTGATGCAATGTGTTTGCGAGAAAGTCGGGGTCATCGAGAGTCTTGGCCGTAAGTATGAAACTTTCCGGCCTGGTTAGCTGGAATGAACGGGTGTGAATGCTGGTTGCGTAATCACGAGGTGGTAGTGGGTAAGTGATTGCAGATATTCTTAGACGTACCTCCCGCAAGTGAAGAGGCTTTCGGCGTACCGAGCGGACGTGGTCAAGATGGAGAGAGTGGATGCAATAGCTATGCAAGTCGGATCCAAGTCTGGGTACATCGACTGAATGTGTAAGTGAGACAGCAAGAGAAGCTTGACCAGAATTGCTGCCTTTTATATCCGCTACAAACACAGTCCTAGTCCTAGTCCGTATCGACCTAGCACAGCAAGACATTGCAGCTTTGCTTGTAGTGACAGGTATTCACAGCAATTCTGTTCATTGCAGCTGCAGTCGTAGTGCTCGTCCACGGGTTTCATGTGCGATCTCGTGGCGACTAGACTCTCGGCCGTGAGGTGACACGGCAGACTGCAGCTTACTTGTGTCGCAAGGTTTCAGAGAACGTGTGAATCGTCTTCACGACAACACACAGTGCCGCCGTAGCCATACCATACAAAGTCCGCTTCACCTCCACAGTCTTGGCGTGCAGCTGCGTGCCTTCTTCGTGGACCAGTATTTCGGATCACCCGATTTCGCCCCTGATAGAAGCGTCACTCGTATTCTGGTCGCGCGAAGGCTATGCGTCTATCGTGATACAGAAAGTGGCTCCTTGTTCGTGAGGATAAATGCGTGCTCCACCACCCACCCCAAAGCCACATTTACAGCAGCCACGCACAATCACATGCCAGACACACCTCAGTCCAACTGTCCTCTCCTCTCCTCCACCACCGGCGCATCCTCGGCGCAAAACCAACAGCATATAAACCACCCACCAATCCTCCCAAACATAAGCGTAATCTAAAGCAAGATCCTGCGACCAAAAACACACCTTCACAGACCGCTTCAGCCGTCACTAGGTGCCGACGAGACCCCCACATCTCTGCTCGTCTCAACCAACCCATGCCATTCGCAAGGGTGCTAAGTCTCGTTGCCTTCGGGGAACTTGAGCATGCTGATAAGAGCGAGACGCAGCTTGGGCCCTGGGTCGATGCGTTGATTGGGTAGGTAATGTTTCGGTTGTCACAGATGGCAGTGGTAGCGCCTGCCCGCTTGTTCTGAGTGAGAGAAATCTGGTTATGATTCCAGTGCGCTGACTACTGGGAGTTGGCATACCGTTAGAGCCGGTTATAAAATTTCTTTTTCGAGGTGGCTTTGGTCATTGCTACGATAGTGGTTGGTTATCGTAGGCCTGGGCTAGCACCGGTATCCCCTTTTGCTAATGGGAAGTTTGATGTCGCTGGTGCTTGACGAGTGCTCCTGAAGCGTGAGAGCGTAGAGGGGTTCAGGTTCGAGTCAAGCGATCCTGCAGCCCTTCCATCTTTTCGCTTTTTGAGATGGACAGATTTGACAAAGATGTTGATGAGCTTTAGGGGCGTGAGACCCATCACTCCTCGAGCTTCATTGCCACCGCCGTCCTTCACAAATTGGCAAGCTTACTTCTTCATCGCTGAACACTCACATTGTTCGTCTTCGACTTCCTCCTTTGTGGCGCCATCCCCCTTTCACAGTATCCTGTGACGTTGATTCTTCATCAACTCGAACTCGGCCACATCCCGCCCTCATCAACGACACTACAGCTCAATCTCGCTCTCCATACCACGTGCAACAAGCAGCAGACCACATAATACCTCCACCCTCCGGCGTCATCAAAAGCTAGGATCCTGCGCTCTTGAGACGACCAGCAATGTACAAGTGCTTCGTAGGAAAATTAAGGGAGCTATCCGACTGCAAATTTTTGTGTTTGACAGCATCGCACTTCGGGGTGCAAGGATGGTGGTTGGAGTCCGGCCGTGGCGCACGCTTTCTGCCTTCAGAAACCCCCGCCCGTCTTTGCTCTTCCCCAGAAAAGTGCGAGGGCCATCCACCTTGAGCTACGCACAGGACGAGGTGAGCTGCACATCTGACCAATGCAATAACGATCTTTCAAAATCACACTACATGCCCCATCGCACGTACTCAGAACAACCTCTGCCGCAAGAACAACTCCACCTCAGGCTTAAACCACCCCTTCAACATAACATGCTTCGTAACATTATTAACCACCGCCTCCTTCTCCTCCAACCCCAGCAATTTCCTCAAGTCGTCCCTAAGTTCCTCCGGCCTCCCATCAATCTTCTTGATCCTCGTCATCTTCAGATTACCACCTCGCTTTCTGAGCTGGTAAATAGGTAGTTCCTTGCTCGGCGTTCTGGACACGAAGTAGGCGAGATTCGGTGCGCATTGGACCGCTGGGAGGGGCTCCACGGGTTCACGGATAAGTTTCGATTTCGTCTGGGTAGAGTGAGCTGGATGACGGGTCGGGTATGAGCGCTCTGGGCGTGGATGACGGGAGCGATGGGAGGCTCGAGACTCCTTTGGTCGAGGCAGGGATTTGAGGCTGTTGGGTGGGTATGTTGCTGATGCGGAGCGGGAGGCGATGAGGTTCGGGTCTGTACGGAAGTATCAATACAGTGATGTAAGAGTATGGCAAGTACATATCTGCTTACCTTCTTGCTTTGCTACTTGTGTCTGTGCATCTGCTCTACATCTCGTCGTGGTGGAGAAGCGGAGGAAGTGTCGGATTGTGGAAGGTTTTGGGGCACTAAGGGGTCGTAGGAAGGCGAGATATGGTGCTGCTGATGCCATGATGTGTGATCTGGTCGTACCTATGGTCCAATGGCCAGAACAATAGACTCGTCTTCATGTAGGAGAAGTGAGTGCTGCGGAGCGCTCGGGGATGCATTGTTAATGTATGCATTATGTAATCAACGGTTATGCATCTCGAAGCTGCCTCCACTGTGCTGTGAAACCACCACGCTGCCATACATCCACTCTGGAGCACACTACCATCACCACATCAAACCACCTGCCCGCCTGATATCCGAGCCGTACAGCTAGCAAACCTTTCTCCCACTCAGCAACCGTGAACAAACCAGCAACGCAGCTGAAGGCGACACGTGCTCAACAGTGCCTAGTGCTTGAGCAGCACATCCAGACACCAGCCATCTGCTCATCACAACACAACCCCTCAAACGATCATGGACAATGCAAAGGTGTCCAAGGCTTTGCAGGGCGCGCGCGAGAAGTCACATGATGACCTCCAGCACTACTTTCTGAGCTTCGAAGATTACTGGGAGAGGAAGCTGTGGCACGAGTTGACGGACATTCTGGTTGAGTACTACCACGAAGAAGAGAGCAAGCCGCAACGGATAGAGCTGTATGAAGGGTTCGTGAAGGCATTTGCGGACAAGATCAATCAATTGAAGTTGGTGGTAATTGGGCTACAGGCGGCGGGACAGTGCAAAGGTATAGATGAGCACACTTCTTTCAGAATGCTGCATGGCACTAACCAATCCATAGACGACAAGACACGCCTCGACTTCCTCGCAACACTCGCCAAGCGAGTCAACAAACCCACGAGCCAAGATGCCTACGTTCTCGCACTCTCACGCACTGCTTCTGTACGACTTAGCCTAAGTGACAAGACAGGCGCACGAACCGACCTCGATACGTGCGAGAAGACACTCGAGAACTTCGACAGCGTGGAGAACGTAGTGCACGCCTCCTTCTACCGCGTCAGCGCAGACTACTACCAACAATCGCACTCCTTCGCCTCATACTACCGCACCATGCTTCTCTACCTCGCATGCGTCGATCTCGCCACCCTTGCGCCGAAAGATCGCCAACGCATCGCATACGACCTCAGTATCGCCGCGCTGGTGAGCGAGACCATCTACAACTTCGGCGAGCTCCTGCTCCACCCTATTCTTGAGAGCCTGGCCAAGACCGAGCACGACTGGCTCCGCGACCTCCTCTTCGCCTTCAACCGCGGTGACCTTCACGCTTACCAGATCCTTCAAACACATCTCCGTGCCAATAGCTTGCTGCAAACACACCAGACATTCCTCTACCAGAAGATCTCCCTTGCGGCCCTCACGCAGCTCGTCTTCTCCCGCTCGCCACAGGATAGAGCTATGACTTTCACGACTATCTCGGAGGAGACTAAGGTGCAGCCGGACGAGATTGAGCACTTGATCATGAAGGCTTTGAGTTTGGGCTTGTTGAGGGGCAGTATCGATCAGGTGGAGGAAGTGGCGAGGATTACGTGGGTGCAGCCGAAGGTGTTGGAGAGAGGGGGCATTGAGGCCATGAGGGAAAGGTTGAGGGAGTGGGATGCTGGGGTGGAGAGGCTGGGGCATTATGTTGAGGGCGTGGGCAAGGAGGTGTGGGCTGCGTAGGCAATGTTTGCTGGAGCATGAGAAAGTGCCTACTTGGCTGGAGTGCTGCAGTAAGCGATTTGGCTGAGATGGCAAGCACAATACATTTGCGCGCCTCTTGATCACGCTTCGCTTCCGCTTTCGGCTGGAGCTCAGCATTTGCGGAGTGTTGCAGCGAGAGGTAGATTAGGAGGATCTTTCTCGCAGAATGTGGCAAGGCGTTGCTGCACAAGCTAATAGAGCGGCACTCTTCCGCATGCAACTACAGCAGACCTCACTTTTAGCATAGATATGAAAATGTAACAATTATGCAATGCCTCATTCTCATTTTTCTCATCATTAATCTCTGCCCAGTCGTTGATCCATGCTGTCTCCTGTATGATCTTCGATGAGCTGGCGCATCGTACCCGAAGGCTGCCACGCAATGTCTGCCTGATCGCCGCCTAGTGTTGCCTGGGAGTTGTGACAGCATAAATCTTCATCGGGATTGCAAAAAAAGAATCTACAAGACCCACCATTGTACTTTTGTCCTTCACTCGGGCCTACTGAAAATCTCGACGACCTTATCACTGGATAGCGAAGACGTCATTTTGCATTTCTCTCGCCACCGATTTTGCAAGTGCACCAACAGACCAAAGACCGAACAACGCAAGACTATCATGGCAACCAACACCACCCAACCCCAAGACCAATACAAACCCGCCCCTCTGTTCGGCGGCGCCATCACCTGTCTTCTCCCCTCTACCTTCGCCGATGTGAGCGATATTCGTCAAGTCCCGGACAACCAGGAAGTCTGGCTCGATACCGATGGCTTCACCTCCATCGTCTTGGATATTCTGGAACGAGTGTATGCGAAGTCTGACGCGGATGCATTGAGGGTGCATCTGGAGCATATTGTGGATGAGGATAAGGATAAGATGAAGATTTTGCAGGAGGGGGAGGTGGCGGTTTGTGAGATGATGGGGTATGTATATGCTGTTCCTGACTTGACAGGTCTCTTGATTCGTTCTGGATAGTATGTGTCGTGGAGGCTGAAGTGTATGAATACTTACCTTTTGCACACAGATCAAGCACACCATGCTACACCCTCATCGTCACTTCGCCACCAGGAGCTAAGCAGCGCGGCCGTGCTAACGAGCCAGCGTTCGTGGATCTCTTAGTGACTTTGATTCGGCTGGAGAAGCAGAAGACTGATTTGGTGGTCACGATCAATGTACCACATGTTCCTGGAACTTATGACGCCGGTGAGATTGATCGGGAGGCGGGAAGATTGGGAAAGCTCTTGGATCGAGCTTTGGAGATGAGGGAGAAGGTGCTCAGGAGTCTCGAGATCAAGGACTTTGGGTTGTTTGGAGAGGAGTGATGGTCGGAGAGGTGGTGCTCTGGACACGGCTACTTGGGGTACCATGGGACGGACATTGGCAAAGAAGTTGCCACATTTTGCGAGAAGAGATCGAACAGCTTCAGGAGCGACACTCGACACAACACGAACACGGTAGATTACCACAACTGTAATATCGCCCACATTCGCAATTCAATCGACAGCACCGATACGAATGGATCGCGAAGTCACGACGGAAGATGACACAATTAGTAGTGCCTCCAGGCTCATTACTTCGATCCACCTTCATCTCTCGATTCAGCTCGATATGTAATCTCCGTACGCCGTTCCTTGTAGCCTACCACAAGCCAGGCTATGCTTCGGTGGGCGACCGCCGCCTGATTGGAGATTATGAAGGAGGCACGATCACGACGACAACACGGCAGATAGAATCCAGTACTTCCGTACCCGATGCAGTCTAGCCACAAGGCTGAAGGACGTCTCAATGCTTAGCCTAGGGCAGGGCGCCTGAGCTGAGCAGTTCGGACGGCCAGTCACATCGAGCTTAGTAACAATACAGCCAGCCCTGGAGAGATAGATGAGAAGAGATCTAATAGATGTGTCCATCATAGAATTGAAGACATAGACAGCTACCATAGCAGAAATAGTCTGCTTGACGTCAGAAGCCTGGGTCCTTAGCGCGAGCATTAAAGCGCCTGGATGAGGCTTAAACCATATGTACTTGTGAGTAAGCAAGGGCCGGCGTCATGGAAGCGACGAGGACTCACGAAGAAAAGATAATATGTGTGAGCTTGATTGTACAACGCGGCGGAATCGAGTAGCCGCATGAGGGAGGAGGAATCGTTTTCGTCTTCAAGCGTTGGTGGTGGCTGCAGTTCAGCTAAGGCGTCCTGGCTCCACAACACGCCTTCCGCTTGCCGCCCAGATCATACCAAGCGAATGCAGACGTAGAAGCTATGCGTCGAGCAGTCCAGCTATAACTGATATGCACCTTCCAGCCAATGTTCTCTCCCTGTTAGCGAGCACCAACACTGTCTCAGGGGCTTGGTAGCACCGCAGATTCGGTGAACGGCACAATACGTTAATGTAAGGTATGCCGCTCAGCCAATGCAAAGACCCTGAGTATGCTAGTCGTCGGCTATCGTGATGAACTCCAACACTCGAGCCACATCGTTGAGCTCCCGACCCGTGTCTCCAGAGTCAAGTATCTTCTTGTCATCCCCAGGCCCAATAGATGACAACGACTGCGTGGAGGACGATCTGGATAGATGGGAAGTGGGTACCAACACAGGGGAGGCCGCCTTCTTCGCTTTCTCGGACCTATACTGCCGCCCAATGGCCTCCATGACCCCCTTTTGCGTAGCACCCATGGGCAGTCCAGCCTTGATCCCAGCATAGTGCTCTTTGACGTACGCTGCGTAGCCCGTCACAGCGCCGCCGACATTCCCAGCAGCATCTTTACGCGGTATAGGTTTGATTTGCACGAGTTTACTCCGACACGCGCCACAGGTATGGCGTTTCGGGTCGACGCTCTTCGAGTGGCGTTTGAACTCAGAGCCACAGTCTTCGTTCGAGCACTGCCATATATACTTGTATTCGATCTGATAGGAGTGCTTTGTTGTGACTTCTACGCCGCGATGAGCGAATGCTTGGGTGGTCTTGCGACCCCATTCCTTGAACTGCTTGCCGTGAGGCTGGTCTTTGATGCCGGAGACCATGAAGTTGGCAAGGTGGCAGAATTCGTGCGCGATGACGTTGAGAAGGCGTTCTTCGTCGTCTATGACCTTCTCTGCCAGCTCGATGGAAGCGTGGTGCTTGTGGATTTTTAATGAAGCCCCGTCGAGCTGTCGTGACCGTATCGTTTCACGCCGCCAATTAGCTCTACCTGCAGTCGAATTCAACGTCTTGCTCCATATGAAGCGCACGCCACCAGTACCAGCCGCAAGCTCCCGTACTTTTCCAGTGGTGATTCTGTCGTCCAGATCTGCCAGGAAGCCCTCAGCTACCTGATGCTTGCGCGCCTCCCAGTCTCGCTTGTTGGCCATCTCGGTTTTGGTGCGCTTGGATGGACTTTGGGTCTTTCGAGGCGATGCTGTAGGCGAAGAGGAGTTTTGATTTCCAATGAGCTTATTCTTCTTTGGTGACCACTCCTTGCGAGGCGAGTACTGCTCGTTCCAGTCATTGACAGCTTCTGCATCCCAGAAGGCGTCAAGACTTTGCCGGAATGGGGGCGTCGGTATCCTCGCTGCTTGCTTTGAGGGAGATTTCAGTCTGCTTGTAGTTGGTGATGTAGGTGGTGGAGTTGATGGGCGTCCCAAGTCTCGAGCTTTCCGAGGACTGTACAAACGTGGTGGCGAGAAGCGAAGTATGGCTCTGCTGTCATTCTCTTTATCGCTGGAACTCATTGGTCGTGAAGCAGTGATTTCCTTCGTTCGAGGCACGGGCGGTAAGTCCACCTGCCGGTTACCACCATTACGCAATGTACTAAAGCTTTGGGTGAAGTCCGACGCATCGCCATCAAGATTGCTGAGCTTGTTGATCTTGCCAAAGTTTATGAGCTTTTGAGGACTCGGAAGCTCATCCTCTGAACCGTCTGATGATGACACGGAGCCGCACCAGACAGTCTCTTCAACATCGACCTCGATATCCAAGACACGGGCCAGATCATGGTCCATATCCTCAGCTGGCATAGCCACGCTTAATCCGGTATCCAGTTGAGCAGGAAGTTTTGTTGTCAAGACTGTAGGCTTGCCCTCATGGGTCCTTTTAGCTGTGCGATGGAAGTTACCGGGTCCTGTCAAG
Source organism: Recurvomyces mirabilis (assembly GCF_035927965.1). Classification (NCBI taxonomy): domain Eukaryota; kingdom Fungi; phylum Ascomycota; class Dothideomycetes; order Mycosphaerellales; family Teratosphaeriaceae; genus Recurvomyces; species Recurvomyces mirabilis. The sequence goes on along the minus strand of NW_027041939.1, from coordinate 830,966 downwards.
ACCGTACCACGACATGCGCCTAGGGGTGCTAGCCGTATTTGCCTGGACTTCGTAGTGGGAGGAAGTATTGTTTTGATCTGATTTTCAAGACCTCCGGTGTCGTATAACCTGTCCTGGTGGTCGTTTTCAAGGTAGTTCGCGGTTGCCTTCTTCCTCGGAGATCGTCTGACATTCTTCACATGCTGCGAAGGACTTCCAGATGTCGAACCCGGTCGGAGTACGTCCTCGCCAGCAAAACTACCTGAACTTGTCCGTCGCATACGAGCCATTAGTATGCCTGTCGTGGGAAAGAATGTCAGCTCCGTCAATTGCGCATAAGTAACATGACCCCCATTGCTGGTGGCGAACGAAGTGAGGTCTCGAAAGTGTCGTGCCAAGCCAAGCGGCAATGTTTCGCATAGCAACCGTGCCTAGCAACTGGCTTCCGCAGCACTTCCATTCAATATACCACCACCTTGGTCTCTTATTTGGACACCGGCCTGACATTATTTCAGAGTCGCGCTGGAAACGCATCAGAGCCAAGTCTACCTGCTCTTACTGCTACTCGATGGCGCGCGTCTTACCCCCGCGAGTCGTGAATCAACCGGAGCAAAGCATAGAACTATACCAGCAGATGCCCGACCTTCGGCCATTGTATAGTGCATACATATGATCGGGTCGGCAAGATACCCTGTGGCTACTGCAGGTTGATATGTAACCTTGCTCGGAATGCCAGTGCACGACGGAAGCTCGTCATCGGCGAGACTGGTCCATCTTGCAGTTAGTCAATCGGCCAAGCGCGGCAACGACGGCTGCGTACGATGCCGATATGGCTTTGCCAGATTTGATGACGCATCCAAGCATTGAGTCCATGAAATGTGCCAATGCTACTGATACTGATGCCTCAAATGTGGCTGAGACAATAAAATCTGCTCAGTACAGACGCTTCGAGGTCGCCAACAGCTCATCGATGGCGTCTTGATGAGCGAACGACATAGCCTAGGTGACGCTAGGGGATTGTGGCTTGTGCATCAAGAAGATATGATTCGTGCATGTACAGGCACCTCTTCGTAATACCGACCCTGCCCTGATCTGGTCGGGATGCCTCCACAATCCGATGAGCTGGGTGAAAGCCTGTCACCATGATACAGCAATTAACATATGACCGCATTAGTCATGCAATTTCCAAGGCATTTGATACGAATCGCAAGCACGGATGGAAGACTGTTGCAGATCGAGTCCAAGAGGGCCGGGTCTCGCCAGGAACACAGCAAGGATTCCATACTAACGTGGGATAGTACTCGCAATCTTCCACCGGTGAAGGTACTATGCCGCATTTCGACACACGAGATGTCAAGCCCGATTCTTGGTCAGCCCTTGCGCTGCGGACTGACCTGAAACCAAGAGAGGTTAAGGTAGTTTTCAGCCTTGCCACTGGTACAATTATTGACCGTGATTGGCTCTTCCTTGTGCGTCTGTGCGCATTCCTTCAAACTTCAGGTCTTGAGATTAGCTAATGCTGGGTCTTCGACAAGCTCCACGTAGCGCCCAATTGCTCTACCTTCAGCCGCTCCCGTTTGTGCCTCTATTGGCATGGACGGCGTACTTCGTCGCCTCGCCTACGATAAGTCTCGCCCTAATGTGTCGCTCTGGTCTGTGTACCATGGGCATGCTGCATGACCCTGATCTGCCGGGCTTGATGCTTTCGAACATATTGCCTGACACGGTTAGACAGGGCTGATAGGTAGGCGGGTGAGTTGTCCGGAGGCACCATGCCTCCTTCTGCTGCCAGCTTCAGAGGCGCAACCATGACATTATGGACCCACACGCAGACAGCGCCAGCAAACTTCCGCCGGCCCAGCGACCTTGTCTTGAGGACTATAAAGACAACGATATCTAGTCTGAGGAGGCGCTGCGATGACTCAACTGCCCATGATTTGCACCGCAACATCGCTCAAACCCGAACAGAAGCCGTCCGTACATTCCCAGCTCCGGGCACGCCACGAATTCCCACGATCTGGCTATTGCATCTGCTTTTGGGGGCCGCCAGACAACATCATTGTCCTCGAGCTTTTTATTCAGCATACTTTTGGGACTAACATAGCCTCGTTCAGGCCATCTCAGAGTCTCCACCTCGATAGTTGATGACTACCCTCCACGCTCGACAGGGGTTTGAAGGCCCGCTGCCGTCGACCATTGTGGCCAATCATTCGAGAGTTCAACGCTGAATCACCAACACATAACACTAGGTCCTGATTGTTGGAGTCAATCGTCCCTGGCACTTGCACGAGCTGAATAACTCATACTGCTCCAAACGAACGACAAAGCCATGGCTTCAACGATGTTTGGACACGGCTATGTCGATTCATTTAGTCCGCTGCCGGTACGTGTCGATGATATATCTCTACCATCCTCTTTCATAGCGGACTTCACAATCCCCACAACACTCAAGCCCGCTGGGACTACCCATCTGGACTGCCGCTACCCGTCAAGTCCTTTCACTGCATTGCAGTACGTTCACGCGTTGACTTTTTGTGAGCTTGAGACTCTCGATACACGTTCTGACACGACGACTACTCGCCCGTCACACTGCACTAGGGTGTAGGTGTACATGCTGACTTCAACCAGTCTCCATTGTCGTACCACCGTACGCTACAAAGGAAGGAACGCAACCTCAGCATAAACCTGGATCGATACAGGATGTCAAACTACCAGTACAACCCTCCACAGGAGTCCCCTGAAGAGGAAGATGAGTTCCGCTTTCCGATGTTCGATCTGCCAACAACAACCCCAGTGACTTACGACCCATACGGCTCAATACCGGTGACCAATACCAGCACACCTCACTTCTTCCATGATGGTCCTGCTGTCTTTCAAGATGTGGATCCGTTCCAAGGCAGCTACGAGTTAGACTCCTCTCGGATACGACCATGGGCGACACCTGTGCTGCCCTCAAACTATCCTCTGCCTCAGACACTTGCGGAGACGCAGTCTTCGGCGTACAACGAACCATTCAACACTTACAGACAGAACTCAGTGACTGCTGGTCCATCGTACGCTGCGGCCGGGTATCTGTCACCAGACGAAGCTGGTATGACAAGAACTTCACGAGCCACTTCTTTCGTATCGACCGCCAGCTCCGCTCCAAGCCTGTCGCGGTCGGATATGTCGCGAAGCGTATCGCCAACACAAGGCGAAATGGCCAGATGGGTAAGTGCTAATCGACTTTCGTGCATGATGCACGCGCGTCTGCCTAGAAATGTTGCTGACACTTGGCGACAGGGTGTCAAGCAGGATGACGGCAGCTGGAAATGTGCCTACCAAGGCTGCACTTCCAAATCCATCTTCCACAGAGGTTGTGACCTGCGCAAGCACTTCAAGCGTCATACTAAGACTCTGTTTTGCCGGCATAGAGGGTGCAACCAGGCGACTGGGGGTGGTTTCTCGAGCAAGAAAGATCGAGCGCGCCACGAGGCGTCGCATAATCCGACAATCGTATGCGAATGGGACGGCTGTAACAGGTTATTCAGCAGAGTCGATAACATGGTATGGCAGGATCCTGTCCGTGAATGCTTCGCGAAAGCTGATATGGTCCGCAGAAGGACCATGTTCGACGTGTTCATAAGAAGCGGACATCGGAATGATGTACATAACGACTCATCTCACTTGCATTTGCGACACTCCCGTCCATGTCTCCATGCTCATCTGGTCCGACTCACAAGTGTATCTGGATAAATAAGGAGCACAGACCATAAACCGCTTGTAGACAGCAGGATAATCTTCATCTCTTCGCACTCGGGTTCGTGTTCGCAAGTGTCACGCCTGAAGCAACTTGAAGATGCAACTCTTGCGCAGCAGACTATGATCTCAGTCCCTCAGACATCGGCATTTTGAGATATCTGTACGACATGCGATAGCGACATGGGCATGTGGTCTGTCCCAAGCGTTTCCAACGCAGAGAAAATTGGGAAGTTGACTGATCCCATAACATGGTCTCTGATCTATACGGGCCAACGCTGTCGGAGTAGGACCTGTTCGGTGCATCAGATGGTGATGGGGACATGCAGACGAAGAAGATGCCTTCGAAATGGTGCATTTTTACGATGGTTGTGCGACCCTGCCATGGCCATGCAATACTGAAAGCGGGAGACTTTGAGAGAGGAGTCGGGGCAATCGAAGCCCCCGATACAGATGGGACGCCTTAGCTGGGTATTGCACGCCATGACGCAGATTAGGTCGTGCTTCGAATCTCAGCTATGGTCTATGCAAAAATTGGGATGCTTGCTTGCCTTGCACCTCTTTTACAGTGTTGACATCATGTGCAATTACGATTTGTGTAGTAAGTAGTTGGTCATGCTGAGTTTTGAGGCAGCTTTGTCGGCGTCTCCGTGCAGCAGCGCGGCGAGGTACATAAAGCGCTTCAGCTCGATTGAGCGCTATTTGGATGATGCGCATACTGGCTCACTGATGCCGATACGGATGTACAGTCTAATGATGCTATCGTGGGACTTCCTCCGAACGCCACGCTTCCACCCTTGTCCGAATAACCCTCCATCCGAGCGGGATGAAAAAGCCGGGCATATCATAGGCCAGATAGCAATGACAGGACCATCAAGCCCATCCATCTAGTTCAGCTCAAACACTCTTTCCGAAGTCCACAAACAACGCACCACCTCCTCCCTTTCGCCGTAGCTCCTCCTCCCTTTCGCCCTAGCTCCTCCTCCCTCCTCCAGACTTGGGTGCACGATTAATGAGTATGACCAGAATCCCCTCCGCACGTACACCCGATGAATTCACCATTTTCACCAACTCGTTCCGCATACTCATGAATGACACTTAGTCGGCTCTTGCAGTCTTCCGACATGGTATCGACAGACATCTCAGCCAGTTCCTCGGAGCGATCGATCCACTTGAGGAAATAGCGGTGAGAAGGTGGAGTGAGACGATTCATACCCATATCCTTCGTCAGCTCCACAAGCTGCACGGCCGACCAGGCATAGTCTCGAGAGGACTCGCAGATGACGGCCAGACCTTTGAGATCGGCGAGAGTGGCCAGCAGATACGACATGATCGTGTCGCGAGCTCTTGGTTCCCAGGATGATGTTTGCCTAAGAATTTGCTGGCGGACGGCGTTGCTGTCTAGCATGATCGGTGTGCAAGCAGGATCGTGCAGATATATGGCGGCATACAGGTAGCGCATGAGGTGCCTCCTCAGATCGCTGACTAGTCTCTCTCCCGAAGATGCAGTGCAGAGACCACACTGGCAGACGGATGGATGCTTCATGCGCGGCAGGCCCTGCTTGCGCTCGGCAGTAGTCAATAGAAGACCTGCAAACGATAGGAGACCGCCAACTCCTCCCCTTTCCTGATGTCTCGCAGTGCCCAGCATGTTGTCCTCGGTGGCTCAGACGCCTGCTTTTCGATGTTCGGCGCGCAAGAGTGGTTGAAGCGACACACCGTATCGAAGACCGCCGTGCCCGCCGAGCACTCTCCACTATTGAAGTGGACTTTGAGGATTGGAATAAGGGCTGGTATGAGCTTCACCTCTTCGGCGAGCTCAGCGTCATATCGGTCATGGACCAGGAGTCTTACCATGGAGTCCCTCGTGAGCCTTGTCCTTTCCTCCACTCTCCATCTTCGATGCCTGGTTTTGTGTAGGTAACAACTGTCTCCTATAACCTTTTGCGTAGCGGTTCAGTTTGTGTTGAGGACTCTGTTTCGTGCGCTTCGTCCTTCAAGCAAAATCATTCGCAAGGGCTGGCCCGTGCACCGGTCAGTATCTGTTTGCTCGCGCATGAGTGTGCAGGCTCGACCGATTTACCACGTGACATGTTGATCGGCAAATCTGGAAACAGCAGCATGAACTCCCATAAGATGTGACATTTACTTTTCTGCAATCTACTATACAGGCTTTCTCAGATTGATGCCGCACCATAACACTGGAGCCAGGTTGGTGGCACAGTCGAAGGTGAACAAGCTGATAATCCAGATAATGATCATGACTGGAATTGGCGCCAGCAGGACTTCTGTTCGACTCAGGAATGGTAAAGCTGTGGGTACCGTTAGCGGAGCACTCCATCTTGGCTAGCGTTTGATGGCTATAGAGGACTTGCCATTGTATCCCAGGAAAGTGATGACGAAGTAGTAAGACAGTGCGAGCAGATACATTGTATTGCCGAACAGATTGCTGACCCAGTAGTCTTGCACGATGAGCGGCAGCAACAGGAACTGTAGAACGTAGAGGAAGGCCCAGATGGGTAAGAACGCACGTATGCTGACCTGCATGAAAGGTGTCAACACGGCACCAGCAGCAAGGGACCACATGTTGAGAGGCTAGAACTCACGTCAAAGCAATACCCAAACTCAAGCTCCTCACCCTGCGCCCCTCCAGTACCTGCACTTCCTTGACCACCAATCGGAGGCCCGAAGAGTCCTTGCCGTTTTCGTCCCAACACTCGCCCGATCAGGAAGTACATGAGCGTACTGACCAGTAGACTGGTGCCAAGAAAGTGGATAAGGACGAAGACAAGGCTGACCTGGATGGTGGAAATGACCGAGGGACTGTAAGCTATACCCCATGCCAGGCCTGTGAGCAAGAAGAAGAGGGAGAGGAGGTAGGTGAAGGCTGGGTCAGGGCGGTGGTAGGAGTTTTTGGTTTCTGTAGAGGTGTATGTTAGACACCCTTTCTGTTACTCTGAGCCCTACACAAGCAATCAGAGGAGTACATACGTTTCTGGCGGGCAGGTTAGCTGGGAGGCACTTCATCAGTGGTGGCGAATAGCATGTAGACTTACGTGGTAGTATATGTTTCTGAACACCTTCTTGGGTGCAATAATCAAGTGTGTCATCTCCCAGACAGCCTAAAAACAGGAATAAGCAATGCCCTCGAGCCCCTGAAGCTCCCCGGAGGCCAATCGTACCGTCTCGAAATCCATGGATGTGAATTTGAACAGGCGACGGAAGAATGGCGGCACCTTCATGGTGCTTCGTCGCTGGGCGGACGACATTTTTTGGTGAGTTCGGCTTTGCTCTTCAGGAGTCAGAGTTGCTAGAACGAGATCCTTGCTATCGTAACCAGTATGCTTGAAGATATGCCTCCATGTCCACTCTGCGGTCGACTAGCCTCGCGCCCAGAGTATGTATCAGAGCACGTCAACGAGCGCTAGCCACTGTACGAGCGATGGTCTCTTATGGTGTGTCGTACAAGTAGATTCAGATGGTCCTTTGTTCATCCATACTTAAAATACATTCATTGAGTGCCGCGCAGGACGACTTCAAATGCGGCTCAAGCGGCTGGGCCCGATCCCGCAGGCGTCAGACTTTCGCGCGCGCCCGTGTGTGGATAACTATCAATCGCTCTTCAACTTCTCCCATGTCTTCAACATCAACTAACATCTTATATATCGACACACATGCAGCCCTCGCGGTAGTGCGGTAGTCTCTGTACTGACGCGTATTATCGGGCATCATCACTCACTGTCTCACGCGCACATCTTACAGCTCCCTATCCCTCCCCTAGGCACCTCAGACCTTCTCTTCGCGGCCATGGCGGCATACGACCCTAGTGGTCCCCCGGACATGAGTGAGGACACGACAGCAGCCACCAACGCCACATACACCTACGATGCACAAGACGCCGACGAGGATGACGAGGAAGACTACGACCCCTCCTCGTTCAACTATGGCAACGGCCAGCAACCCACAGCACAACCCGATGCGCAGCCGGCAACAGAAGCCGTAAAGCCCAAGACAATAGGCGGCTTCGTAATAGAGGACGAGGATGAGGAGGAAGAGGAAGAGGAGAGTGAGGGCACGAGCATGACTGGCGCAGGCGATGTACCATTAGCTAGTGAACCTACACAAGACTCTGCCGCTGCACCACCACCACAGCTCCACGCCGACAGTCTCAATGGGTCCACCAGCTCTGCCTCTGCCCCTTCCCTTCCTACCACTTCTGCTGTGCTGCCCGTTCAGGGCTCCCATGTTGATGCTGCTTCACTTCTCACCTCCACTACTGATTCAGCAGCTGTCGCCGATCAGGCCAAGGCACCTGCGTCAGCGCTCTCGTCTGCTGCCCAGCCAGTGGTTGATTCCGTCGCTGTCACACCGCAGCCAACTACCAACGGCATCACCGCACCTACCGATACCAGCAACGCGACACCACTCCCCTCTATGACACAACGACTACCACATGACAAGGTTGGCAGACTCGAGGACCGCATCAAAGAAGATCCGAAGGCCGACGTGGGAGCATGGTGGGAGTTGGTCCAGCACTACCGCGACAAGGACCAAGGTGATAATGCTCGCAAAGTGCTTGATCGCATGCTCGAAGTCTGGCCCACGAGCGTATGTAGTCTCATATCTCTTCATGCACTTCCACCTCCATGGTTCAGTATACTGACTCTCTTCCTAGCCTGTCATCTATTCGTTCTACCTTGATCTCGACAACGAGGCCTTTGATCAGCACAAAGGGCACATCGAGATCATCTTCGGCCATGCTCTTCCACTTGTGCCGTCCTTGTCACTATGGACAGCCTACCTGTCCTACCTCCGCCGAGTCTTCCCACTCATTCCGGATCCTCAAGGGCAACACCGCGCAATCATCACACAGGCCTTCGACGCTGTTCTGGACGCCGTGGGCAACGACCCTGACAGCACTGCCCTATGGAAGGACTACATCGAATTTGTGAAGAGCGGGCCAGGTGTGATCGGCGGAAGCGGTTGGCAAGATCTGCAGAAAGTCGATGCACTTCGGAAAGCATATCAGCGCGCGATCAAGGTGCCAAGTGGAGTAGTCGTGGCCCTGTGGAAGGAGTATGATAGCTTCGAAATGGTTCAGAACAAGGCACAAGGCCGCAAGGTCTTACAAGAGATGAGCCCACATTACATGACTGCGCGAACGGCGGAGAAGCAGTTACAGCAGTTGACTGAGAGGTTGAATCGCAAGATCATGCCTACACTTCCACCGCTCGAGGGCTGCGAAGGCGATGATGCGTTCGCACTGCAAGTGCAGCAGTGGCGTGGATGGGTTGAATGGGAAAAGAGCGATCCGCTAGTGCTGAAGGATGAGGATGTAGCAGCATATCGAAAACGAGTCATCTTCGCCTACAAGCAAGCGACGATCTTCCTACGATTCTGGCCTCGTGTATGGTACGAGGCAGCGGAGTGGTGTGCCTTGCAAATACCGCTTGATGAGGACTTGGCTGCGCAAAGCGTGGCGTTTCTGGACGATGGGCTGAAGGCCAACCCTGAGAGCGTGTTACTCACGCTCAAGAAGGCAGATCAACTGGAGGTGGGCATGCAGACCGGCAACGTGAGCGACGACATCGCGATTGCCAACGGAGAGTTACTAGAGGATGTGTTCGAGCCATGCCATACTGCACTGTACGCTCTCAACAAGAAGCTAGCAGAGCGGCGAGACAAGAATCTAGCCGAAGTGCGCGACTACTACGCCTCGCTGCCAGCAGAAGAAGAGGAAGCCGCACAAGCGAACGACGACGATGACGACGCAAACGACAACGTCAGCAACCCAGCCGTTGAGAAGCCCAAGAACCGTCAAGATGAAATGCAAGACCGTATCAAAGCCATCCAGGAAGTGGTCAAAATCCAGCACCGTGCCCTCAGTAAAACCGTGTCTGCCCTCTGGATCGCCAAAATGCGTGCCTTCCGCCGCATCCAAGGCCAAGGCAAACCCGGGCAGCCTAAGAAGGGAGCTCGAGGTGTCTTTGGCGAGGCTCGGCCGCGTGGTCAGTTGACGGCTGATGTCTACGTCGCCAGTGCGTTGATTGAGTACCATTGTTACAAGGACCCTTCCGCACAGAAGATCTTCGAGCGAGGTCTCAAGCTCTTTCCCACAGATGAGACGTTCGCGGTGGAGTATATTCGTCACCTCATTGCTGGTAACGACCTGGTCAATGCTCGTGTAGTGTTCGAGACTACGGTTACGAAGATTCTAGGCATGAAGGGCGTGGAGGATTTGGAGAGGAGGGAGAAGTGTAGAGTTCTACTGAGTTTCATGCATGGCTTTGAATCCAAGTTCGGTGATCTAGCACAAGTCAAGAAGCTGGAGAATCGTATCAAGGAGCTCTTACCGGGCGATGAGGCGACGATGCAAGGCGCGGAGATCTTCACCGAGAGGTTCGACATGGGTGGTTTCGATCCCGTTGGCGTGCAGCTTGTCCTCTCGCCTTCGCAGATCAGACCCAAGGCCCTCCTGCCGATGCCACCGGGCTTGCCACCACTCGTGCCAGGGCAAGCTATGCCCATGGGTATGCCACCACTCGTCGCAGATGCGGATGGGCTGAGACTGGGCCCAAATGGACCTTACATGGCTTCTCCCAAACGCCCATACGACGGCGAGGACACGGATCAGGACACTCCGAGGAAGTTCATGAGGGCTGAGTCGCCACTGAAAGGTGCTGCAGGACGAAGAGCACAGGGACATGTGGCTTCGCACTCTGCTTCTGGTATTGCTGTTGCTGCTGCTGGGGTGGGCGGCACACTCACGACGAGTACAGGCAGCGGCGGGTTCATGACCAAGAACTTCGTGCCTAATACCTCACCCATGGCCCAGCAGCAACCGGATGCGATGCCTGCTGCGGCAGCCGCACCTCCTTCGGCACTCCCCCCGCAGGTTTCTCTGCTACTACAGGTCCTGCCGAGTGCGGCGAGCTACCACAGCGTGCTCTTCGACCCCGTCAAGATGGTGAGTCTGCTACGGACCGTCGATGTCGAGGGCGCGAGGGGAAGATTCTAGCAGGATCGTCGTCCTAATGTCCTTGGCATTGGGGTGTCGAAGCCAGCGGTGGAGAAGCATGAGGAGGAGCAGAAGATGCTGGGGCTTGGGAGGTGGGAAGGGTTGCATGAGAGGGTGATTTGGCATTGAGGAGTGTCTGGTCAGGTTATACCACGGTTTGAGTGCTTTGTGATGGGGACGAGTAGGCTGTCGTTTCATGCATAGCGGTGGGAGCAACACTTGTTAGCGTGCTATAGCTTCGGTAGCTTCAGCTACGTTTATCCTGTCGTGTCCAAGACACCGTGGATTCGATGCTTTGGCATACAGAGGCCGGGATATGACATTTGACGGTAGGGGAACTATTTCACTAAATCGTACCGGTTCATTATGAATCTGCTAGGCTACCCATTTCATTACATCAATGCTACTGTATCCTTTCAGCTACGCATTGCAGATGACCATTGATCTCTGTGGAGACTCAGACTTTACCAAATAGTGGAGTGCTGGTATCTTTGATCGGTTTTTGGTTCGTCACTTCCCCTCATGCTATGTACAGAACACCTGGAACTCTAGGTCAACGTGTACTTGTATACTTTTCAGTAGGGTCAGGGTAGCCGAAAATCGTGACTCGCGAGGATGTTGGCATGATAGCGCAGGAAGGGGGGAGTCCGCCCCGACGGCAGACGCCGAGCGATGCGTGGGAGCGGCACCGCCATAGGCGATACCCGAGGTGACCTGAAACTCTTCTTTGCTACCACGAGTCAGTGCATTGATGATCAGCTCTTGATAGATGAGAGCACGACATGATTGGTTTGATATCACTCCAGCAAAGTGCTGATCGATCCACCGCGATACAGCAGTATGGCAGGCCTGCCATAGCGTGGCATTCCATGGCATGGCGAGGCATGGTCGAGACAGACACGTTATCTGGCACAAGTCCTCGAGCTTCCCATGGACGAGCTGAAACCTGGCTACCCAACACAATAGCCTTTCTTGCAAGCTCCTTCCGGAACAACGAAGAGTTTGGAGCTCGGATGCAACGCCAACGTGCAGCTCTGGCGCGATCGACATCCTACGGCTTAAGCCCCAAATGAGGCAAATGTCTTGCTGCTCTTGCGTACGGGACATCAATTTCGATCCTTCCACAGCTTCTGCTTGTCGGAGCATGGCCGGCATTGCAGACGCCAAAGCAGATCCGCGACGCCACCAGGCAGTAGATGCAGGGAATTATATTGCTTTTACTCGGCGAATATAGCCCGTTCCCAGAACCTGCGCTGTACAGGTCTCTGGCGCCGCCTACGACTGGTGTAGAGGCTATCATGGGCCCGGGGAGACTTCCTGGCCTGAGACCGGCGGTGGTGATAGATCCTTGCCACTGCTACCTCGCATGCGCTGCTTCTGCTCTTTGTTTGCGACGTAGATTGCTATTGCACAGGCATGAAGAGGGAAGTCTCCATTTCAGTCCTTCCGCTTGAGCGAGCATATGCCGATATCAAGACGCCGTGAGGACTGTTGCATTAAAGTCGTATCGCTTGCCCGGATCTCACCAGTGTCATCACCGACTGAGTATCTGTGACCGTGAGCGCAGGTCGCCTCCTGCAAACCTGCAAGCCGGATCTGAGCAGCACGATCCTGAATCTTCTCCCGCACGTCACCAGAACGACAAACGATATAATGGCTACCACTGCCGTACCTGCAATACCAACCGTGAATGCCTACATCAACCCAGCAGGATTCTCCACACCTGGTCTCGAAAACCATGGATACACGGTCTGGCTCGCGCTCGTCATTATGGTCATCATATCAGGGACCACAGTCTGCCTCCGAGTGCTCATTCGGACCAGCGCTAATCAGATGGGTTCTGACGACTGGGCGATTGTGGCGGCTATGGTAAGGTCTACACTGCACAGTCTCTAGACTCGATGCTAATCACTTTGCAGACCTCTTTGCTGATACAGACGACGCTATGGGCGATGTCTGTCCGCACAGGATACGGCTCAGACTATCTCAAGCTCAGCATTCCGCAACGACAAGAATTCAACAAGTACTGGTTTCTTGGAGCCATCTTCTATCCGGTCACCCTTGGACTGTTCAAAACCTCGGTCATCTTGCTGAACAAGCGCATCTTCGTGCAGCAGAAATTCCAGATCGTTTGCTGGATCACGCTGGTAGTCAACAGTTGTTGGTGCCTGGGCAATACTCTGGGCTGGATATTCCAGTGCTTGCCTGTGCAGAGTATGTGGGGAATGGCTAAAGCTCGCTACTGCTTCGACAATGATGGCAAATGGATTTCGCTCGTTACCTGGGATGTTGGAACGGATGTTTGGATCATGGCCATGGCTGTGCCTATGATTTGGCACTTGAGGCTGGCAACGCGGCAGAAGATTGGGCTGATTGGCATCTTCATGCTGGGCGCAGTGTAAGTCGTCTGCGAAAGATTTGACCATGCTTTTCTCTTGCATGCTGACTGACGATGCTACAGCGTCGTCGTCTTCAGCATTATGAGCTGCTCAGCAGTACTGACAAGTGTTCAATATGAGAATGTGCATGGTCACAAACAGAACAAATGTAAGCACACTCTGCACCACAGTCGACTGCGCAAGCCCTTGGCTGACACTCCTATCTTCCAGACGGCTTCGCTCTTGCCAATCTCTTCCAGGTCCTCGAGTCAAATATGGGTGTAATTGGTGCCTCGTTGCCCGTCCTCAGGATACCAGCAAAACAATTTCTACCTCGGATCTTTGGCGGCAGAGGGAGCTCTCAAGGCTCAGGAAAGCACGCACACTACTACGAAAGCGACTCTTTCACGAATCGCTACGTTCTACAGAAGCTACCTGAGCGATCGAAGGACGGGAGCTGGCACAATGTCTCCGTTTCTGGTGGGGACAAGCTCCGCAGCGGCGCAAGGAAGAGCGACGAGCTAGGGATCATCGAGGAGTCGGCGGACATCGCGGGCAAGTCTGCTGATACTGTGGATTGGTCAAATGGCGGATCTATGTCACCCTTCCCGTCTGTGATTCGCAAGCAGTCGTCTGTTCATGTATCGGTGAACCGTACATAAGATACCACGTATGCGAAGGCTTTGTGCTCACGAGCACGGGTCCCGTCTGATCGAATAGTCGAATCTGTCTGCCAATGCAACCATGGTTTAGCATTCCATCTCCACCACGATACTCATCCGTCACCATCAACGTTATGGTGCTCCTTGGCGGTTCAGCCGCTTACGCTACGGCGCCTTCCATATACGGCATGGATCTCAATGCCGGCGGGATCCAAGTGGAGAAGTGCCGTCCCTGCCGAGTGCCGGTACTTCTGCCTCCGTCGCTTCACCATAAATCGTTCTGTTCTTACTACAGTGTTTGATATCGCCACACAAGCCTTCGGCGTCCACGTGCAGAATTACGCGGAAGATTCGGGAAGCTCGGCAGTTGCATGCTCTCGTCAACTTCCAGGGTGAACAGGCTTCTGCCCTGCTGCGAGAGCTGCGAGACTAGACGACTTTCCTACACGATGTTGGCGAGATATTGATCACCACTAACGACGCAGGGTACCTTGCAGCAACACGTATGGGCGAGCGTACTACTGCACTTGGCCCTGCTAGCATTGACCCGCGAAGGAGCGCTACAATATAATGGGCCCTGCTCGAGCTTCACCGCGTGAGTTGAACTTGCATAGCAAAAGTACTTCTCCTACCCATTGTGTTTCACTTCCACGTGGCTTTCCTTGTGCATGCCCACCATGTTGCTCTACGGCTCGTTGCTCTTCGTGGCGTTGGCTGTGGCTATACCATCGCCTTATGCTGGATACCCTGGAAGCGTAGGGAAGCGTGCTGCGAACTCTACTCAATCTTCGCTCGAGATCGACTTAGGATACGCCATAATACAAGGCTGGCGCAATGAGTCCGCGAAGCTGAACTTGTTCCAAGGGTACAGGTTTGCCAAGGGATGCGGATATTATCCTGCAGCTCTAACCATGCAGCAGAATTCGCTATGGGCAGGACACAAGCGGCCAGAATAGATGGCAGCCTCCTCGCGTGCCGGAGGTGAACCGTACTGCAGTCGTCAATGCCTCCAGCTATGGCTCGCAATGCCCACAAGCTCCAGATGCGTCGAGTTCGTATACTCCCGTCGACAACTCGAAGAGCAGTGAAGATTGCTTGTTCATCAATGTGAGACTGACCACGAGACTCCGAAATCTTGCAAGCGTTGACAGAATCTAGGTCTTTTCTCCCAGCACCATTCCGCAAGGCAACGGGACATCAGAGCCTAGCTTACCTGTGCTTGTGTGGTGAGTACCCTTCGGACATCAGGATCAAAGAATACAAGTTGAAGAAGAAAAAAGGATTCATGGTGGAGGTTACGCGCAAGGCGCGGGCGCGTATGACCTTACGCCACTGCTATACAACAATGACAACCAATTCGTAGCTGTTGAGTTCAATTATAGGGTGAGAATCCTCGTAGCATGTTGACTTGACGCGGTGACTGATATGGTATCTAGCTTGGCGCCTTTGGATTCCTCAGTTCCGACGAGGTGGCTCGCAATGGGGTCGCCAACGCTGGCATACTCGATCAACAGCTGGCTCTGCATTGGATCCAGCAATATGTCCATCTCTTCGTAAGTGCAACAGGCCGGGGCCGTCACCAAGTCAATCATGGAATCAATCTGACACTAGTCCCAGGGTGGTGACAGCAGAAGAGTGACCATCTTCGGCGAGAGTGCAGGCGCTGGTAGTGTCATGTTGCAGGAGTGCGTACTGTGTCAATGATTAGTGCATCATCCAAGCTAACCACGAGATACAGCATTGCGTACGGCGGCACTTTGGGCTCGACTCTCTTCCGTAATTCGATCACTTCTAGTCCTTATTTGGCCTTCCAGTATGGTTACAGTGAGTCAATCTATCTGGGATCATGATGTCCGTATGCTGACTCCGTCCAGAGGATTGGCAGCCTTCGCAATCCTACTATGCTCTCGCTGGTGCCGCAGGCTGCGATGTGAAGGATGGTTACTTGCACAATGGATCTAAGCCCATCTTTCAGTGTTTGCAAGAAGTCGACTCCAAAACACTCATGAGTGCTGCAGCGAACGTCTCCCAGAGCGGTACATGGGGTACCTGGGCCTTCCTGCCGGTAACCGACGGCCATTTGATTCAGGAGCGGCCAAGTCAGGCTCTAGCTGAAGGCAGAGTCAACGGCGTCAACCATCTTGCTGGCCACAACGCACTAGAAGGTGCTTCATGGGTACAACCAAACAGTATCGAGACGATTGACGATCTCGTCTCCTATCTCAAGAAGATATTTCCCAACTTCAACAATAACGATATCGCCAAGATCTTGCTCTACTATCCTTCGACCAACGCCTCCACGGATTTCAACGCTCCGCTTTGGTCCACCGAAGGTAGCTATGGACCAACTACGATCAATCAAAGTATAGCTGCAACTGGCCAGCAGCAGCGTGCTATTGCCATATATGGCGAGACAACTTTCATCTGTCCATCGTACTGGCTCGCAGAAGCTTACAGCAACAACAAGCACGGCGGTCAAGGCTGGAAATATCAGTTCTCGATCCCAAATGCGTATCACGGCGCTGATGGCGCTGGGTACGTTCGTTGGCCGTATACTGGCGGCTATTACAGCCCAGACTTCGTGAGTAAATGTCTAGAAATGGTTCTACTGCTATTCACTGACTTACTGCCCAGATCATCGCCTTCATGCGAATGCTTGGCGCCTTTATCGTGAACGACGACCCAAGTGTGTCAAGTCTGGTCGACAATGGCATCAATACTCAAAATGCGACTTTCAACCCTGTCAGCGACTGGCCACCATACAGCATCTACGATCCTATCATGATGGACTTCAATACTACTTGCCCACAGCTTGTGACGATCGGGGGTCTGCCATACTGTAGTGGCGGAGGCCAGCTTAATGCTTTTAGGCTCGAGGATGCTTATACCTGGGAAGGTGGTCGTGGCCAGAGATGTGATTTCTGGCGGATGATGGGCGAGAAGGTGCCTGAGTAGATTGTCAAGCACGCTAGGCTAGTTAAGAATACATCGTATGTAGCTTGCACATAACTCTTCGTGCAACTTTGAATTCCAGTAGTTGTTTATGAGAGACCGTCTTCCTGCTGTCATGCCTTCTTGGTCCTTACACGTCTCACTCCTACACTCTCGAGGGTCTTGAAGCAACCTTTCATCATCTTGAAGCCCTCTGACAGCCTGATCTAATGCGTGAGGTCGAACTTTGCAATGACTCATGCTAAGACTAGCCGTGTACCAGTGTATACGTTGGTGCGTGTTTCGCACTTTTGAAGGTCGGCCACTCCACGTCCCACCACGATATTGAAAAGGCTGATGATGAGAGCACTTGTCGCAAGCTACAATGTCGATCCAACACACGACCTGGTTGCTGGTACTATATGTACATATGCAGTGTCGTAGACGAGGGACGAGGAGTGTTTCTTCAACGCGTGCTTGAAGTGGAGTGAGCCACGTGAGCCAAGCTCCGAGAGAGTGGATGGCGGAACTCTTGACTCCACGAGCTCGAGCTGTAAACCAACTTCATCGTCGACACCGTGTGAGCCCATGCAAAATATCAATATAGGTCTGTTGATGGACTGCTGGCTGCCGCATGTCGGTCAGGACAGACAATCCCACCTCTGCCCTTCTTGCGGCTCTTCCCATCCCACATTGAGGCTCTCACGCTTGGGAAAAAGAGCAGCATAAGACGAGCGAGAGAGGGACCAAATTCCATGAGAGCAACGGAGGCAGACAAGGATGTGACATGCGATGCTAACAATTTCGCGACACGCTCCTGGCTAGGCATGTGAGAACGCTGCATCAAGCCCATTTCCAGGGCTACATCTCGAGTATGACTTTGACTCTACGGCCATCCACAAAGCGCCGCGGAAGTCGTGGTGCGATTGCTTATCTTCCTCGTTCTCGAGGAGGGAGAGGCGACATACAGCTGATTGGCGTTGAGACGGGAAGAATGAGCCGTTCGGATTGCGCTTGGGAGAGCAGTCTTGGCAGACAAGGACGGTATACACACCATGGAATCATGAAGGTAATCCCTGGGTTTGGCATAGACAGGATATGGCGACAGACGACTTGGCGGATTTGTTCGTCCAGGAGCGCTCTCCTACAAAAATGGATCGAATCTCTGGTACGCGATACGGTTCTCAATTTAGGTGTCCATGCCTTGGATGTAATAGAAGTCGTCCGGGCCCAGTGTCCGCATCGCAGGCTTATTGGGATATTCCGCCCTCTGGATTTCTACCGTCTCTGCGCCAATCGCACTTCCTCGGCCCAGCGAGAATGAGAAGAGAGCAGAAGGAAAGCAAAGAAGAAGCACGTGGACTCTACTCTACCTCTCTTCTACCACACCAGGACCTCTTCTGGGTTTGGCTCTTCACACCCCGTATTTGGCGTATGTGTCCTTGTATATGCCGCGCGACATCCAGCTCGTCTCATATGGCTATCGATATTCGTTTGCTGCTCTTGCTTGCTGCCGCATTTCTGGCTCGGCTTTTCTTTCATGATGTCGCCGATCGCCGCGCCAGTGCTTTGCCGAGCATCCTTCTGGGAGCTCTGGGAGGTGGTCGTGGAGAGGCTGGGTGACATCTCTACCTGCTGAGAAGTCGATCAGTCTGATGCCCTGCTGCCTCGTCTTCCTTTCAAGCACTACCATCCTTAGAATCCCCGCTCGAGCATCGTATCGGTACGAGACTGTGGCTGGGGCGCGTGTAGCTACTGAGGGATCGCAAGTACTCACGGCTTTTCGCGATAGCGCTGGCGAATGCAGGTCTGTCATTCGCGGAGGCCGCACTGAATATCGCCATGGTCGTCTCTCACCGTCGCGCTGATCGACTTTCCGGGCAAAACACATCGATCTCTGCCTCTCTTTATGGAGCACGCGACTCATCCTCCTCTTCGGGAGCTTGAGTAGCGGCGTCGTGTCGTAGTGATCGAATCTATGATGGTGGTGGATGGCTGTGCGATGACCTTGCATTCCTGCTACTGATGTAGTACACACGGCGTAAGGGAAGGGAATGGCAGCAGAGGCAATGCAGCGATGCAGATCTTGCGCTCAGAGTCTGCAAATGTCCTCAAGCCAAGCATACCAAAGGCATCAACAGGTAACGGCACAAGGAGGTACGGATAGCAATCGAGGTAGTATTGCATGCATCTATGCTACTGCCACTGCCCATACTCCTCGAAGTTGATCCAGAACGATATCATACCATAGTACACCTCACCGTTGGGGACTCCGGATCGTGACTTCCCAGTGCTGCACATCGTTCCTTCCCCGTCTGGTTCGGAGTCCGGCAAGCTAGCGCAACGCGTTTCTACGGCAGCTATAGCTCAAGTTTCTGCCTACGGCTTGACCTCAACACAACACCTTCGAACTCCAAACCAAAAATCTTCCGACTACCACAACACGACCACCAAAGCCTTCGACGTACGTATCCCCATCACCCTCATGCTCCTCATCATCTCCACAGCCGCCTCATAACACACTCGGAGCCATTGCATGCTTTCGGCGTTTGCAGTGGGACATCATACACATCCTCCTCCTTGATCACCACCTCCTCGCAACCATCACCAAGCAAGCGACTCCACGAGCACATTGCTAACCTACACTCACAGCAAAGCTCCACGACCAACCTCTCGTGGTTTACTACCCCTTTCTTCAGGTTCTCACAACTTTCCTCCCCTGCAACACAAGGTACGTGGCCACGCAATGCCGTCATATTGCCTCACTCCAGCCCATCATCATCACTCAGGGCACTGCAAACACTCACTTGAGAGCTCACTGTCGCTCCTTTCCTCCCTTGCCTATCGCATGCCTAGCACTGCCAGCCTTTGAGCAGGTACTTAAGTCTACCTCCCTCCCACTTCAAGCCTTTCTCACTACATCCACCTCCACCTCCACATCTTTGCAACACCTTTCCACAACATCTCTCTGACACTCACACAGTCTTACCACAACACAAACCAACACATCCCCAACAATGGCTGGTGCAGCCAAGCGCCGTGCCGCCGAGGAGCGCGATGCCCGTCGTACCGAGCGTTCCCACCACTCCAACTCTGGAACCTCCTCCTCTGGCAGCAAGCCCAAATCTGACGCCCGTTCTACTGCGAACTCTGCCCACAGCTCCAACTCCAAGTCTATTCACGGCTACGATGGTGAGCGTGATCCGGACTCTCCCACCTCCGTCACTCGCAATCCCGCCACCTCTCGTGTCATCGTTGAGGCCAAGAACTTCGACATTTCTGCCGCCGGTTGGGCCACCGTTCGTGGTCTCTCTGCCGCAGCTATGCCTCCTCGCGTGGGCCCTTCTAAGCTCGGCTCCAGCGTCAAGGTTGGGCTCAACACTTTCCGCGTCAAGAAGACCCCAACTAAGAAGGTTTACCAATTTGATGTCATCATTGGCAACGGCGACGAGAAGCGTGGTCTCAACAAGCACATGTGGGAGTGTCCGGCTCTGAAGGCCGCTCTCGGCAAGGGCTGGATCTTCGACGGCAACAAGCTGGCTTGGTCCATGAACCCCATCAACCGTGAGATTCGCCTCATGATTGACCTCGACTCTAAGGAGAACGGTGGCACTGGCAAGCCTCGCAAGGATGGCAAGTTCAACACTCATCGCGTGCAGATCCGCCAGACCAACCAAGTCGGCTTCGATGTCCTTACGTCCTACCTCGAGGGTAAGACCGGCTTTAACAACGCGAATCTGGAGGCAATCAACTTCTTTGATCATCTCCTTCGCGAGTATCCCCGTCTAAACTACACATCCATCAAGCGCAGCTTCTTCGCCAAGGGCCAGACCCGTTTCGATCTTGGCAATGCTGTTGAGGCCTTCAAGGGTGTCTATCAGTCTTTGCGTATTGCCCACTGGGGTGGCAATCCGGCCTGCCTTTCCATTAATGTCGACGTGGCCAACGGCACGTTCTGGAAGGAGCTGCCGGTGCATCTCGCGGCGTTGCAGCTCACTGGTCGCCGTGACATGAACGACCTTATCCTGGCATTGAAGCAAGGCGAGGGGGGTAGGTGTGGCCAGGATCTGAAGAAGATGCGCAAGCTGCACGTCGAGGCCAGTCATCGTGGTGCGAAGGAAATTGACAACTATGTCATTGAGCGATTCATCTTCAAGTCTGCTCGCGAACACAAATTCGAGAACGAAGACAAGAAGATGGTCTCGGTCTACGACTATTTCGCTCAGAAGTACAACATCCGCCTCCAGCACCCCGACCTGCCTCTCTGCAAGATGACCAAAGGCAAGAGCACGGTTCTGCCTATGGAAGTCCTTAAGATCAAGGGCAATGAGCGCTACGCATTCAAGATGGATGAGCGTCAGACGTCCAACATGATCAAGTTTGCTGTTGAGCCTCCTCCGCAGCGTTGGAACGCTATTCAGCATGGTCTTGGTATGCTGAAGTGGGATCAGGATCCTGTGTTGAAAGCCTTCGGTGTTGAGATCGATCCACAGCGTACCGTGGTCGATGGTCGCCTGATTCCTGCTCCCACGGTCAAGTTCGGCACGGGTGATGCTAGGCCTGGCACCTCTGGTCGATGGGACCTCAAGGGCAAGAAGTTCTTGCAGCCCAACCCTGCTCCGCTCAAGAGCTGGGGTGTGTGCGTCATTCCTGGCCGTCGTGGCGGTAAACCCGACAAGGCCATCGTTGAGAACTTCATGAACGAGTTTGTTAAGATCTACGGTATGCACGGTGGTAGGGTCGAGAACAAGAAACCGACCTTCATCCTGGCCAACGGTGACGATGTTGGTACTTGGGTCACCGAAGCTTGGAACAAGACCGGTAACGCAAACAACGCTCGTCCTCAGATTCTGGTCTTCATTCTTCCCGACAAGGACTCCGGCACTTATGGTCGCATCAAGCGCTCAGCTGAATGCCGCTACGGCGTCGTCTCCCAGTGCATGCAGTACGCTCACGTGCAGAAATGCCAGGGCCAGTACATCTCCAATGTTTGCATGAAGTTCAACGCGAAGCTGGGCGGTTCGACGTGCCGCGCTGTGGGCGATGCGAAGAAGAACAACAAGGAGACGGGCTTGTTCTCTGTCCCAACTATGATCCTTGGTGCTGACATCTCCCATGGCGCTCCTGGCAGTGAGACCCCATCAATGGCCGCGCTCACCTGTTCTATGGACCGCCTTGCTATCCGCTATGCAGCTGCTTGCGAGACCAATGGCTTCCGTGTCGAGATGATGACTACGGACAACATCAACTCTATGCTCAAACCTCTTGTTCAGTCTTGGGTTGGCGCCGTTGGTGGTGGCAAGTTCCCTCAGCGTATCTTCTACTTCCGCGATGGTGTGTCTGAAGGCCAGTACCAGCATGTCCTCCAGCAGGAGGTCGCGGATATGAAGGCCCTGCTAAAGACGGCTGATCCGAAGCTCAACATCCCCTTCATCGTGGTCGTTGGTGGTAAGCGTCATCACGTCCGCTTCTTCCCCGAGAAGGGTGATCGTAACGGCAACCCTCTTCCGGGCACTCTCGTCGAGACTGGTGTCACTCATCCGTACGAGAACGACTTCTTCTTGTGCTCCCACACCGCCATCAAGGGTACTGCTCGTCCTATGCACTACCATGTCTTGCTAAACGAGGTTGGCATGTCCAACGAGGAGCTCCAGACAATCATCTACGAGCACTCATACCAGTATATCCGCGCCACCACTCCGGTCTCTCAGCACCCTGCGATCTACTACGCCCACATCGCCTCCAACCGCGCTGTTCCTCACGATCCGAAGTGGGCCGGCAGCAGCGATGGTGCTCCTTCGGTTGCCTCGCGTCCTCGCTCTGGCTCTGCTTCAGGCTCTCAGGGTCGCTCGGGTGGTAGCTCTTCTGGTCCGCCAATCAACGTTGACAAATTGATGCCGATGCCCAACCAGAGCAACATCTTCAACAGCATGTGGTACATCTAGATATCACGCGAGGAGGGTGTGGAAGTAAGGGTACAGCAGGCGAGATGAGTTCGAGGTGCGTGCTTCGAGACAAGCGAGGGACATGGTTGCGAGAAGGTTTCCAAAATGCGAGCGATGTTGTGCAGCCACATGCTTTTTTCCCTGAGGAGTTTGTTGATGCGATGATTTTTAGCCACATGGCTTGTTTTACGGAGGACTTTGATGATGCGTTTGGGCGTTCTGTTTTACATGGCTGAGACTGAGAAGATCGGTCGAGGGCTATGAGTGTTTTGCGATGATTTACGATGATAACGGCCTTGTAGATAGTATAAACCCAAAAGAGCTTTTGCCACCAATCTCTTCTCCTTCAAGAAACTACACGCTCTGTCGCTGCTCGTGATTCAGATCTAAACTCACGAGCCTTTCCTTTTTTGTTCTCTTATTACGCCATGAGCGAAACAATAACTTCTGCCCTTGCAACATTGAGCACCACAGCCTGGCGAACTGCCGTTCGGCATCCAGATTGATCTGACACGAGGGCAAGACGAGGTTATACTGACGTATATTGAGGTGGCAGTATTCTGATAATGGTACAAGCGGCTATCAGCGACTGTCATTGGCATTGTGGTTTCATCTATAAACATTTTGTACATCCAAAGGCCATTCTTTCCAGCTCGTCCGTGGACGGCGTATTCTTCATCAACGCCGTTACTGAAAGCAGTGGAGTGCGCCTGTCCCGATGCATCGCTGGAAAGACAAGTCATGCACGCTTCAAAGCAATCATCATCCATCATCGTCTTCCCGTTCTGCGAGCTGCTTGGCGTGCCAGCGCGTGCTTCGATGCAGTGCATTCGAAGGCGAGGCCAGCCAACGAGAGAGCTACTGCGTAATGCCACGGCTTGCTTTGCTCGCCCTCCTTCTCATCCACCAGGTTCGTTTCAAACCTCCTTCCTCTTCATCAATCCTCGGTCAACTTATCAAGCAAACGAATACTCAAAATCATAACCAACAACCCAATCGTCACCACCACCAGCAACCCAAAAGCGAACCAACCCAAAACCATGGCACTAGTACCCACACCACTCCTCACACTTCCGTTTCCGAAATCCTGCGCTATTTGTGCTGCTGCGACCGAGGCCGTGTGTTGCCATAGCACGCTGACGAGGACGAAGATGGAGGAGATGAAGATCATGGCGAGAGCGACTTGGGACACGGGTCGTGAGGGGAAGGGTTTGATGTCGATGTCGGAGCCGGTGCGTTGGTCATGTTCTTCGTGCCAGCCTGGGAAGGTGGCGAGGAGGAGGAAGGTGACGAAGGCGAGGACTATTGCCACGATGCTGTCGGAAGGGGCATATCAGTAAAGTGCTTGAAGGTGGTGGTGACGCGCGGGATGTGCTTGGGGACTTACAGCAAGTATGGGAACACGACTTGGTTTTTGAACGTCTCCGCTACCCATAGTAGATTAAGTGGATCTTGGTCGACGCTCACTTGCTCCGCGAGCAGAGTGACGTTGTTGGAGCACAGGAAAGCGCCTCCATCTGGGTTTACACAGACGCCGAAGTAGCCGACGCGGACTTCTAGTTGCGCCTGGCCGACAATGTTGGCTATTGCTGCTGTGACGCCCGGGTCGACTTGTGTTGGGTCGTATGTTGGTGTGTAGTGTTGGTAGTAGAAGGATATGAGGAAGATGCCTGGGATGAGTGGCGAGGAGGAGGAGCAGCCTGCTAGTAGTAGTGCTGTGAAAAAAGATCAGTAGCTGTTTGACCACCTGTGAAGACAAGCTTTGAGCAAGACTTACAGAGTAATATTATCGCTATAGCGATGAGTATCATCAAGACATGGTGGTAGCCGAGGAAAGGTATCAGGCGTTGGATGCCGACGGCGAAGCGCACGTTCGGCATGGTAGAGACGGTCTACCGGCTGTCTGGATGCTCAAGAATGCTGATAGCAGTTTGGTAGTCGTTCGTGCCGCTCGATCGGTCGTTTGATCTCCCACGGCCAAAGGGCCGGGAGTGCTCGTGGGTGTAGAATGCAGTCGGCAGGGTCGTCCTGTTTTCACTTGAATTGTTGCTTTCTGCACACTTGTATGTGCGGTTCGGTAGAGGGGGAGGTAAGGTAGGTAGGTATGTGTACTGAGACGGCGGAAGGTTCGTAGTAGTACTCGTCCGGTCTGCAATGAAGAAGTCTCCGGGTCAGATAATCGATGCAAGACACACAACACAAAGAGTGGTATGTATGATCGAAAGAATGCTTAGCTTGTTTCCCGAGGTCTCTCAACTGCAACAGCAACTCCGAATGACTCCCTTGGTGCAGTCTGAAATCATGGTGGTTGAAGATGTGGCTGGACTCGCCCAGCCATCTGGTCCGCTAGAATTTCTCGGTTGCCGCCGCAACGGCGCGACAGTAAATAGATCGGCACTTGATGACGTAGCCGCAGAGCCGCAATGCGTGCGCCTCTACCGGTTTCTTATCCGCCTTGTGGGTCAAAAACCGTTGCTCAAGGCGTTACTGTATAGGCCAGCCGTTGTGTGATCTCTCCGAAAGAAGTTGAAACGCAATGAAGCAGTGATATGCGGAAGCCTCCAGACCACTACCACAGGCAACCTGGCACAATCGTAAAGCGTTTCTTTGAATTTCGAATGTATGTACATAAAGCTTTCGCAAGTGCAGCCTGAGGACGTCGACACGACCTACTTCCCGTTATCATCCCACCCCTCAATCAACTCATTAACATGCGAACTCCCGGCCCTCTTCATCGCCCTCGCTCCCTCACACCCCCAAACCGGCAACTCCACAACCCCCTTCTTCTTCCACTTCTCCGGCACCATCTTCGGACTCAACAGCCCCACCTGCACAAGCACACTCGCCTGATCCCAATACACGTGCTCGCTCTCCAACTTCCCTCC
Organism: Recurvomyces mirabilis; assembly: GCF_035927965.1. Taxonomy (NCBI): domain Eukaryota; kingdom Fungi; phylum Ascomycota; class Dothideomycetes; order Mycosphaerellales; family Teratosphaeriaceae; genus Recurvomyces; species Recurvomyces mirabilis. The sequence goes on along the minus strand of NW_027041939.1, from coordinate 805,430 downwards.
CACCATCCTGACGATGGAAATCAACACGATCTCGACTTTCTTCTGCGTCGCTGGTATACCTGGTAGCATCCAGGGTATCTCCGTTGTATGCGTGAATGTGATATAGAGTTCGTCCACGAGGCGCGAGGCATCTGTACCTAACGTGCGCGACATGAGACGAGAGCGAAAGCTTGGTGGTAAGGGGTGGAAGAAGTCGGTGTAGAATTTCTTTAGATCGACTGTTCCTGCTCCGCCGGTCAGGGTAGGTCCGTGGAGTACGTGTGCGTAAGGCCTGACGTTGGAGATCAGTGTTTTCTCGGATACGCCGCGCGCGGTAGCATCAACGAGGGTATCACGGTTGTGCTCGAGCCTCGTTTCTGTGTCATCGATTCGGAAAGCTTTCCGGATAACTGATAGACTGCGTGAGAAGGCAATCTGTTCAGCAACAGGATCGTATTCGTCCAGGTCTCTTTCAGCAAAGCCATTCTCCAAACCGGTATACGTGTATGTCTTGAAACCAAAGTTCAGACTCTCGCCATACCCAGCACCAGGATCTATGCGCTTCTTGATGATCTTCGCTTTCGAGGAAGAAAGACCGAGCACCTCAGGATGATGCTGGAGCTTGATCTCCGTTCCAGCAAGATGAACCAGCACCTTGACACCGGGCGGATATTTAGTAGTCGGTTTTGGTATCAGGCCAGGATAGTATGCCACGATGGCCACGAGCTTCGGATGGTTCGGCTTGAGATGTGATTGCAGGATCAAGGAGGCTGCGTCGCTGAATGCTGTATTACATCCTCCGTCAGTCACATGCCCACTCTTTACGCTCGCGGATATCATGCAGCCCACCTACGATCGCATAGTACTCCGCCGCACCGAACGTGTCTCCTGCCAGTCTGACCCTCTGGACATATCTCTGGCCTCCATCATTACCCAACGGCACGTACTTCACCACAAACCCCTCTTCCCGCCATTGCGTTATCGTCTCTTCGTCGAAGTCGTCGGTTTCGGCTGTGAGAACGATGTTGTAGTTCTTTGACTTGTTGAGGGAGTTGAAGACTGGACATCATACATTAGGTCGTACTCGTCAAGCAGTGAGATGAATGAATCTTACAATCTTTGGGCTGTGAGTTGAACCAGGGAGTATCAAATGGCATATCTTGGAGACGGTTCTGGTTCGCCATCTTTGACTGAAGAATGGCAGGGTGATACGGAGGAATCTACGGGTAGTACGGAGGAATCTACGAGACACCCAAGCTACTTGGGCTGCTAGTGACAATGCTGGAGTGCCATGCAGGTACAGAAACCTGATCGCGCAACGCGGGGAATGGATAGAGTTCGAGATGAACTTGGCAGACGTAATGAGGCTTAGAGGGGCAGTTACGCTAAAAGATCCCATACCAGAATGATGATGATGATCGTGGTATTTCTGGCATCCGACAGCAGAGCAAAATCGCAATGAATGACACGGCGAAGGCGCGAATCCAAACCCAGACCTCTCTTGATCTTATGCTACAACAGATAATGATCGAGTACGAGACTTGTAAGGGTGTTCATACAGTAGCAAAAAGGCGAGATTTCACCACTGTCTGATTGTGAGTGGTACGATCGGTCCGCTACATTGAAACAAGCAAACGATGCTATCTGTGTAGGATATCACGAACGTGCCCAGTACACTTTCCTTCCCTCAACGCTTGATGCTGCGATTGCCTTCCCATCCGCGTAAATCATATCACATACCCGATGCACCATACATATGCCTTGCAGAACGCCTTTCCCATGGCAATCGATCGCTCTAGTCTCCACGCCCGCCTCTCGCGACCTGACTCCCCAATATAATCATCCACAAAAAGAACACCGCGCCCACGATCCAGAACGCAAAAGCCGCATACCAGCTACTACAAATACTGTTCAGCTCCAACCACGCCAGCATATCGAGCGACACGCCCGGAGTCGGGATATTATTCATGAGCGTCGAGCATTGCCCACTGACACCGTTCGTATTCCGGAAGAGTTGGATGGCTGTCTCGATCAGGCCGGTGATGTATAACACCAGGAGGATGAAGGAGCCTATTATCACTACGGCTGGTATGAGCCGTCCTTGGTAGATCAGGATGAGCATTATCCAGACGAAGACGACGGTGAGGCTGCCGACTGTGATCCCGTATGGCATGATCCTACGAATGCAACGTCAGCAGCAGTCTACAACCTCATCTAATTGTATGTTGACCTACCAAGGTATCCCCAGCCCAAAATGTTGTTGGTCTACGATGAATGCCGCGAAGACTCCTATAATTGTCCCACCAGTCGCAAGCATTATGATGATCCAGAAATTGATTTGTTGGTCGGGCCAGTAGTATAATTGACGCCGTACCTGGCGTGTCCTCGAGACGGACGAGCGCGCCATGCTGGACGAGCTGTGGTGGGAGGATTTCGCCAGCGTGTATTTGTGCGGTTGTGTTGTGTTGTGGTGGACGAGGTGGGTCCTCAAGCGTCGAGGGTGGGTATTCGGGTGGCTGGTCAAGTGGTTGTCGTCGTATGAAGTGACGTCGGTCGACAGTGCGAGGTCGTCGTGGCCCGATGGGCGTGAGGGTGTCGACCTGCTCGATGCGCCGGATGTGCTGCAGCAGTCTCCCTTCCTCGTTGCTGACTGCCCAATATGCCGACGGTATACAACACTCGTCGAGAGTATCCTTACTCCGCACCGACGCCGGCCGCGTGTATGTAGTATGCTGTTCTCGCTCGCTGCTATCTCGTTCAATGACAGCTCGACACGATCGAACTTCGAAAGGTGGGGCGCGAGATGCGGGCTGCAAAAAAATGCGCTGTTCAACGTGCCACGAACGACACAACTTTGCCTCCAGAAAGCAGGAAGATGTATAACGAAGAGAAGGTTTGCAAAAGCAAGTGTCAATCGATGGATGGAGAAAGAAGGTGGCCTTCCACAAGAATCATTGCCATACAACGAGGCTGGTATTCGTGGCTGGAAGGGTGTTTCGGCTAGATGGCCCGTGCGCACATGACCACAGTCGACATCGTAAAATGGCTCGGCTCGCTATGTTGTTCAGTCATTATAGTATCTAATCTCGAGTTTGACAGGCTGCCGTATATTACATGTCTGCTGAATGCACAAGTTCCACCCATTAGAACATGCACCTAGCTCGTTGACCCACAGGACCATCATGATATCAGGATGATCTGCTCTCCGAACACAAAAGTCACTTATTGTCCCGCGCGCCCACTCTGCCACTTCCTCCCCTTCATGACAGATGTGATCGCATGCCTGACCACTTTCCCAGCAGCCTCCGTCTCCTTCTTGGACAACGCAGAGCTCACACAGACCTTGAGACCTGGTCGCGGCCGCCACTCCTTCGCTGCATCCTTGCCGCTTACACCAAGCGGTACAGGCATACTCTTTAGTCTGGTAACCAGCACTCCATTTGCCAGCGATTCATCCACGCAGTCCTGGAGAACCGACTCCTGGTCTGCAATCGTGAGTCCTCGGTCTTGAATATGTTGGTCCTTGAACACTAGTATGAGGACTGGATTTTCAGGTGAAGAAGTGCAGCGGATCCACTCGCTCCTCGGGTCGAGCTGGCCTCGCATAGCCTTCGTATTCTCCCGTAAATTCATGATGTACTCCGGCCGTTCCTGCAACAGAGCTACAGTCTCACTAGCCGTCGTCGCAAGCAACGCTGGCAACGCAGCCGAATAAGTATAAGCCGCAGCCGATAACCGCTGATGCTCCACCACTTCCTTCGAGCTCGCACAGAATCCACCTCCTGATGCAAGCGCACCAGCAAGACCACCCACTATCATATCGACCTGCATCGGATCCACATTCTGCTGCTCCGTGACACCTCGCCCTGTCCTGCCTAGAACACCATAACTCCACGTCTCGTCCAGAATAATCCGGAACTTATACCTCATCTTCAACTCCACCAGCTTCGGCAGATCGACCATATCACCCACACACTCAAACAACCCCTCCGTAACAATAAAACGTCTAGTCAACGGCTTCCCCTGACCCTCCTTCACCACCCTCTGCAATACCCTCTCCAAATCCTCCATATCATTATGCTCAAACCACCTAACCGTACTCCTCGAAATCTGCAACCCCTTCCTAATAGGAAAATTGCAAGCCTTGTCCGCCACAATAACATCACCCCTCTTACTAAAAGCCGGCAGCATCGAGGAGATCGTACTGAAGCTCTGCGCGTAGATGATACAAGCCGGCATGCCCAAATGCATGGCGATATCGGCTTCGCTCTTCATATGCACATCCTGCGTCCCGTAGAAACCCGGCGGACTGCAAGGACCAACTCCATACGTCCTCACGGTCTGAATAGCCTTGGCTTTCAGATCCGGATTATCAGCAAAGTTGTAATGGTTATAACTAGCCAGATTCACCACCATCCGCCCACTCCCCGCTAACTTCGCCTTCGGCCCCGCTGGTCCAACAATCACGGGTCTCCTCTCGCCCTCCAATCTCTCAAAGTCCGTCTGCTCGCTCGTCAGAGCCTCGGGAGTCCAATCGTCAACCAGTTCATCGATCTCCTCCTCCGTCAACGGCACGTTCTTCACTTTCTTCGTGCTATAGGCTGGTGCGAGGAGGTATCGGACGGCGAAGATGACGAGGAAGAGTTCGACGAGCGAGCGGATGGGGTCGTTTTGGTAGGATGAGCGGATGTAGCGGAGGAGGATGGCGGAGCCGGGGATCTTGTTGAAGGAGATTATGGCTGTGTCGAGGAGGTGGATGGCGGAGGGTGGGAGTGAGGCGGTGGTGGGGAGGTGGGAGAGGTAGGTTGTGTTGTTTGTCAGGGAGGCGGCCATTGTCGGTAGTGTGTGTTCAGAATGTGGTTTAGAGGGTTATCGTTGTCGCATCATATGCTACAATATATAATCCCACGCGACTGTGCATGTACCTTCAGTTGATCCTGGTGTGACAGAAGTGGTGTGCAACTCCTCTACTCGCATTCGCCATATGCACTTTGATCAAGAAGCCATCACCGTGAACCCTGGCCCTTCATCTCGGCTCTCGGATCCTCCAATTGCGGTCCGCTATGCATAAGCTCACCGGCTAGCGTGTCATCTACGTGCCACCGTGTCACGTCTCCTTGTAAGCCGTGTCTTAGACTGCTCGAGCGACGGCGAGGAGAGAAAGGACATAGTTTAGTGTCATTGCATTATATCAGCTGTCTACCATTATCATGTTCCTCCACGAGCTATCTCGGCACAAATAAGCATACACATCGCATGAACGCATCCATCGAAGCTGTAATCAGAACGCGTGCCCAACAAAAGAAATGCTCGCGTGAGCTATGCGATGCATCTCAGACACATGTTCCACCCATCCTTCCCGTCCGTATTGCAGAAAACAATTATTCTCCACTTGTTGCTATTGCTACTGCCGTATGTAGTGACAGGCTTGGTATCCATGCTTTCCTCCTTCCCATTTCAAAATATTCGTATCATGTGCAAATGCGGCACGGCGCCAGCTGCTGCCGCGCAGTAAGAAGAGTATCGTCAGTCATAAGTAGCAGAAAAGGGCCACAGTGCGCACACTCAATGTGCAGGTTAGTGTCTTCCTCATAATGCCATCACATCACGAACCCAGTGCTCCGCCCCACTCCATCCCCAGCCCTTCACTCTTCACACTTCTCGTCATTTTGGGACTGCTGCCCGCCGCAGTGGACGGTGGATGCAGCGAATCGAAATTGAGTCTCCTCCTCGCCTCCCTCGCCGCCGCCGGTGTCCTGCCAGCAACAGGAGTCCGTTGCCAAGGGCCTTGCGCAGGACTGGGTGTGACATTGACGAAGTCCGCGAAGTTGAAGTTCGCTGTTCCTGGTGTGACAGGCCCGAAACCCATGAAGCCCATGCCACTAGTACCAGGCGTCATGTGTGAGGATGGGAGCGGTGTAGCTTTGCAAGGTGGTGTGGAAGGCGGTGCGACAACCGTGGGAGCAAATGCCTGCTTGGCCGGAGAGGGCGAGGTAGCGAGGAACATTAGTAGGTCTGCGCCGTCGTCACCATTCTTAGGGGTGCGCGACCAGGACACGTTATGTGCTTTTCGCATGCGGCGGTCGGGTGGTGGTGTTTGTGGGGGCGAGGATGTGATTTTGGTGGATGCGTTGATGCTGAAGGATGTGACGGGGAGATCGGTATCATCGTCTTCGCTGTGGACCGGCGAGGGTGGGCTGTCGGGGATCGTGGAACCTTCGGAGATGAAGGAGAGATGGGAGATGGTGTTTGAGGCAAATCGAGCATGCTTGGAGTGGTTGATTGGAGATGATTCCGGCAGACTATGTTGGCTCTTCCAGGATGCTGCGCGGGTGGCCACTCGTGGCCTTCGGCTTCTTGTTGCTGGTCCAGAGGTGGCAGTACGCTGGACAGTGGCTGCGGATGGTCGTGACTTCTTGTTGCTGTATAGGCTGCCAGATCGTGGGAAGTCGTCCGAGAACATGGGGGCCGTGAGGGGTGACGATGCAAGACTTGACTGTAGTTTGCTTGATGTGGTCGACGCTGTATCGGATATGGTATCATTACTGGATGCTGGTCTCTTCATTCTCATCCGTTGCTCTAGTTGTGGTTCAATGGCGTCTAGACTCATATTCTCCCAGCCATTCTGTATCTTGACGTTTGCCAATGCAAGACGATCTTGTAGGGCTCTAGTCATCTGTCGCAGAGGTTGTCAGTATAGCTCCTGGCACTTCTCATGCTCTCTACACACCTTGGACACTTGTGCCCGCCGTAACACCTTCTCCGCAACCTCATCCTGCTGACGTAGCTCATGCTGATATGCCGCCATGCCGAAGACAGGGAGGGGGAGACCGTATGACAAGGAAAGCTCTTGTGCTCTCAACCACGGCACATCTACCAGCAGTACCTCAGAGACTCACGAGGTGTACCTGCAGTAGCATGTGAGCATATTCGAATGTGCTGTGGGGAGTGTGTGGTAGTGCAGGGACAGAGTGGTAGCAGGGGCTTTCGTCGTAGACTCGTAGCTTCGTCCTTCCATTCAAGGTTTCTGCCAATCAGGAAACATGCCACGAACTATCCAATGACAGGCTGACAAGCCACACTGTGGCTTGGACACGGCCCCACTTCTGCAAAGTAGTTCGGACGGTGAAAGTCGGTCTTGAGATCTATCGCATTGGCACGACTCAGTGGTGAGATAAGGCTATACCCATCGACTCGGTCATCATATGGTATACGATCGTGAATGCCACACGTGACAAATTCGCTCAGATACGAGGGCGAACACGCTGTCTATATGTAGGCGACGGCCATAAGCGACAACGTGCATACCCGCCCTTCACATAGGACTAGAAGCGCCTACTCTCCCTCCATCATTGGCAACACGCAGTATATCACCCAGGAGGGCTTCCGGAAAACTTCTAGCTGTTTGACAAGGCGCGGAGAACCACTCTAGCAGTTTAGCCACGCACTGCTTGCCCTGCATCGGACACTGTCATCCACGGAATATGGGCCTTCCAGGCGGTAAGCGCAGCTGGGTGGCCTGATCAGCAGACATGTCCAGCCCCGACCCTCATACCGCTCTGGTCGTTTGCTCTCCGGCCTACGGGCCTCGTCGCAGGTAAGATTGGCAAGGTATGTCCGGCTATGCTGGCAGTAGCGTTGCAAGGCGGCTACGGACTATTAACAGTACCTTGGCCCCAAGACATCTCACACCGATCCTACCTTACCGACTGGCATATACTAGGTTTGTGCAGCTAATTGCACTTCATTCGTTTCGCAAAAGAATTCCAACCTACGGCGTTGAGTCTTTGGTCTTTCTTTGCAGATGTACAGCTATGTGACCAAACGAAGACATGTCGAAATATTTCACATGGAGCAAGGGCGATCGCAGGCCAAGTCAGGACATGACGCGCTCGAGCGGCGTTGTCCAGATTGGATCAGAGCAAGGACATGAGTGTGCTAGGGCCACGAAGGTGAGCAATGTTCCGACGACGGGCGGTCAATGGGAATACTGATCTGCAGAACCAGCGGAAGTCCTCTCGTAGGCCATTGCCTCTGTCCTTCGGACCAGACACCACACTCTCATCGAACTTCGATCACAGGACAAATGATTCGGTTCTGCTTCACGATGCCGCAGTTCAGTCCGCAACCAACCTCATGGCTGTCGTCAATGACTTGCTATGCTCGCCGCCAGTGTCTGCGCATATCATGACGCAGCAGCAACACGGCTTAGCAGCGCCAGCATACTTACGACCTAGGTCACACACCGCTCCATCTACGCCGCTGGTCGAGGCGCCTAGCAGAGAGCCAGTGGAGCTGCCAGGATCACTCTTGCAAGGAAGGCCATCTCTGCTATCTCTGAAGCCACCTCATGAGAAGCTTCCAACCAATGCCGTGCAAACACTTCCAAACGCTGCAGTCGGAGCTGGGATAGAGAGGCCGCACAGTAGTCCTCAGCAAGCGACTTATGGCAGTCCTTTTCTGCTTGGTCACTTTGAGGATCGACCAGGACCAGGCATCCATTCGATGACCTCGCAATCGCTTCCTCTACCACAACCAGCGACTCCTCGACCATACTTGAACGACGCAGCATCGTGGTCAGCTTACCTGACTGCCAAGAACGCAGATCCGCGGCAGTCAAAACCTGATATGAAGTCCTCCTCGCCTGCACCTTGGTCGGTCGTTGAGAGCAAGCGAGACCATGTTACCCACTCTAGTCAGTCAGAGACAGACACTCTTCAGCAGGTTGCAACCATTCGCATGGCACACGATAACCATATCGCAAGTCTGCGCACGGCGCACGAGCATGAACTTGAGTCTTATCGCTCCTACATAACGTTCTTGGAAAAGCGCAGTGCTGCTCAATCGACATCATCAGCGAAAGCTTTGATCATTGACACAACGCATACCGACTCGAAGATTGTAGAGCCGCTGAGTGGTGTTACTTCTGCGACTACACTAGTCTCTCCCCAATCGACTCGGAGTCACGACCAGATAGCTGGCCAGATTCAGGATGAGAAGCAAGCACAGCAACACCGCCCCGGGATCCATCGACCCAAATCCACCGAGGATGCAAGAATAGAGCTATGTCGCCTGCGGGAAGGTATCGAGAAACGTGAACGCAAGATCAGTTTGCTTTCACGGAGGTGGAAAGACGAAGAGAAGTCTCTGCGTAACACCATATCCGACCTTGAGTCTCGATTGCTGGCTGCTAACAACGAGCGGCTCGACACACTGGAAGGTTTACATGTAGCGGGTGAGCAGGTGCGAAGACTAACCGAGCAGAAATCGAGGATCGCGGAAGAGAACCTGGGCTTGCGCAATGAGCTTGCTCAGCAGCACCCAGACCTTCATCCAGGCATCCTTGGCGAGGAAGAGGCCAAGCATCGGCCGAAGCATCAGAGAACCAGGTCGGAAGTTGTGACTAAGTTCTCTGGCGAGTTGGTGCTTGAGCAGCGTAACCGCGATCTACAACGTCAGCTATCGAAGGCCGAAGCGACAATTCGCCGCCTAGAACAGCAGCAGACTTACCCTGGCCAAGTAGAGAGGAAAGACAGCGCGATAACGAACGCCACGCCACCAAATGCCGTGGAAACGATCGCTGGTCTTGAGATTGCTTTGAATGACCATAAGCAGATGCTTGCAGTCTCCCGAGCCGATTGTGAGCGCTACAACGAGCTTCTACACGACGAGCTCAGGCGCCGAAAACAGCGTGCTTCGCAGGGTACACCAAATATGCCCGGATCTCGGCAGATGTCAGACGATGTATTGACCCTAGCAAGAGGAGGTGGGCAAGTTGCCACAGCCTCGCCTAGGATACATGAGGTGCAGACTTCGGCCAATCCGAAATTGGAATACTGCATGGAACAAATTGTGGCTCACAAGCTTGACATACAAGGATATAAGAAAGCGCTCAAAGACGCCAATGCTAGAATACAGGAGATGGAGACGTCCAGCACAAGACTTGTTCAGCGTCCACCCACACCAGATCGAGACAGTATGTCCAGCACAGCTAGCTCTAATAGTAACGGCCTGGCGAAGCAGAACGCTCCACAGGGCATGCCAACGCCCGAGAGCACCCCTAGCAACGCATCCGGGCTAGGCATATCACTCCGTCAAGCACCAGAAACCCCTCTTCGCACCGTCGCCACCGCTACAACCGCAGCTTTGCTCGCCACGACGCCGCCACTACCCTCGGTCTCACCGGCAGCGAGACCGAAGACACCCATGAGCGTGCATAAGAAGCTTCCCAAGCCTCCAGTGGCTATGACGCCTAGCCCGCTGCCATCCCAAGGACATGCGGTTGCCAAGTTGCAGAGAGGAGAGACCTTGCGTTCACTGTCCGACTCCATCATTTCTTCTTATGCGAAGCGGATGACGCCTGAGCAAAGCTCTGGATTTGAGTCGCAGCCGGGTAGCACGAGCTTCTAATGTTTATGCTCGGTTCAACCTCAGACTGATCATGTATTTGTACGAAGGTTGTTCAGACGTATGTACACACTGTAAGCAACAGATCGAACGATCATGGATATAATGCATCATCCCAATCATAGTATCCCTGTCTGAGCGCCACGCTAAGCAAGAAATACTCATATTCCGTCAATGACCATTAGCATTCTCCGAACTCGACAGTCACTCACGCCCCAACTTCCTTCCTCCGAAACAAGCGCATAAGTCCGAATCGCTTCTTACGCACCTCACTTCCCATCTGATTGACTGGCCAGCCGTTGATTTCCGCTTGCCTATTCATCAGGCTCATCGCATCGAAGTCGAACGCCTCTGGCCACTTCTCCATCGGGATCTCGCCGAGCTTTGTGCGATCGGAAGCAATTGAGTAGTATGTTGGCGTCTGCTTTCTTCTTCGCGGTACGGCTGCGGCTAGCTCGACGGCCGAGTGACTCGCTACTGGTCTGCGCTTGACATCCAGATACTGGTGGTGGTTTGTGGTCGGGACGCTGGCTGGATGCCCTGACCTCTGGCCTGCTGCGCTTTTGAAGACCTGCCCCTCCTGGTACGTTCCCATCGCTTCCTCAGGAGCAGTTTGAGAGCGCTGATGTGTAGGTCTGGCGGGCATCGGCGGTTTATCGTCCACATCGAGATATGGAGGTGGCGACGTGGAAGGTAGACTCGCTACACTCTGTGCCGCGGCACTGTTCGACTTTGACTTCTGCTTGCTCGCCTTGGCCCGCCGCTCGCCAGGCTTAACCATGGCGATTTGAGATGGTTTTGACGAGTTTGCGATCACGACCCGAGCGAGCATTGGTCCATTCACTCTGGTGTGGGCAGCATTGGCCCGTCGCCGCTTGCGGGTCTTCTCTACATCACTTTTGCATCCAGCTAGTGGCTCAGCGTTCCCCGGTAGTGCCAGTCTAGGGTGCGCAAGTGGCAAGCGAGGATGAGCAAGACGCTCGAAGAGAAGGCGAAGGGCGTGGCACGTATCCAATCTCGACCTCTCGGATAAGCTGGTCAGAGACTGATAGTCAAGCTGTACATGCTTCTTATCTCGACTCAGGAAAGAAGTGATAATGCTGACCAGACCAAAATTCAGCTTAAGCAGGATCTCAGCTAGTGAAGTCTGCGCGGTAGCTATCACGTTATATGTCAGCATATTGATTGAGAGGACGCGCACTTGAGCAGAGCATCCGAAATGTTGCTTCGACTCACCATCCCCAACAGCAAAATACTTCCCACTCCTCTGCGACTGCAATATGTACTCCCTCCCAATATCCTCCGGCCCTCGTCTCAGCGACCTTACTAATCGGACCTCCTCATCGTTAAGCTGAGCAGGGATTTTAGAAGAGGATCGCTTTTTGCGTTTCCGCTTATCATGTAGCTTCTTGAACACATCCAGACCAGAGGAGAACGACGCTATGATTGACAAGACACAGCTTGAGACATTCGTATGCGCCATGATTAATCGTTGTCTGACCTCGGAGTATTTGCAAGAGCTTGCAAAGTGCCGAGACAAGAGGAGTCGAAGTGTCGCACGATGAAGATGAATGTGTCTCAGCTCAGAAATCCATCATCGCCCGAAACGGTGCCTGAATATCAACCAGCAAAGTGCGAAACGTACGATGCGCTGTCACCGCCCGTCCACAAGTCCGGTAGAACTAGACAGGACGCATGAAGATGCAGTCGAGGCCGCACTCAAGGCAAATCGCAGGCGACGCAGGCGAAGGGCTCTGGACTACTATAAGCGCGCCATCAATATCGATTATGCAGGTCCGACGAGTAGTAGTTCCTATATGCTGCAGGTTTGCGAAGCGATCGTGCATTCATTGGGTGTGGATGTTCAGTTCGTGCTCCCGGCTTGCTCTGTGACTCTTTCATGCGAGGGCGGCCCGCTTTGGTCGGGGCGAAGCTACGGGCTGCATGGATCGCAGAGGCTAAAAGGGCTACGCCCAGAGGGCATGATCGTTCACGTGATATTACCGTGAAGTGAATATCTGTGTCAGGCATGGCATCGATTTCATGCGTAAAGGATCTCATCTATGAGTGAACGATCTACTCGACCCGTTCCGCAGCTCCAGCCACAAGCACAATTCCACCAAGAATCCAGGCGGGCCACCAAATCGACCAGATGACCAGAGGCGTATAAACGCCCTGTGCATGCCACCCCTTCGCCATCTCTAACAGCATCCACTGCATATCCTTGTCGAAGTACCACGTCATCGCGTACAACACTGTAGGAGGCGAAACCGCGGTCCAGGTGAGCGCTCCGAGGATCTCTACGAGATACTGGCCATATCGTCCCATTGACCCCATCGCGATCGCCACATCACTTCCATTACTGCTCCTCCTCCCAATACTCAAAGGCCTAACAAAGCTAAGGGGAGCAGCCAGCACGCCCACCACAAACGCCAAGCTAAAGTTGAGCGTGGCGAGGGTGGAGAGTGCGGCCCCGAGGAGTAGAAGGGAGAAGGACTGCATGATCTGGATCTGCTGTCGGGAGACCTTGACGCCTCGAACCAATATGATGGCGATGAAGGCCGGGAGAATGTAAGATATTGCTGCGATGATGCGGAGGCCGAGTGAGAGGTACTGTACATATGTCAGTAGCGGTAGTGGGGAAGGAGGGCTTGTTGTGGTACTTACAGCGCGGTTCAGGGTATTAAGAGCTTGTATGGGCAGAATGCCGAGTAGATGCACAGCCAGCACAGCCAGCACAGGGACGAAGAGCTGCCGCTGCACGGTCCGCGTAGCCTGTTTGGGGATGAGCACGATCGCACCAGCCGTCTTGACAACCTCCAGCTGACCCTCCTGCAACTGCTTGTTCGTAGAACCAGACTTCGGACTCGAAGCAATAGGCGCTCTTCCACTCTGCACCCAAAGCGCCAACGCAGTAACCGTGAAATTGCCCGCAATCAACATAGCAGCCGGTAGATAATTCCCAATACTAACGAATCTCTGCGCACCCAATAGAATGTAGAAAAAAAAACTCTGATGCAAATGCTCAAGTAAGTTGTTGATACTCCGGAAAATACTCTCCGTCGTCCTTCCCAGAGACATCTCATCATGCCATCCATCGCCCAGAGTTTTGAGCGTGATAGCGTCGACATGATAGGGCATGAATGCTGAATGAGGACCCGTAGCATGACCGGCACTCTGCGTGATCACGCCTTTGGTAAGAATTTTGAGGCGGTCAGGATATTTATCGCTGTGGGCTGTGATGCCATGTAGACTACAGCCTATCCCCATCTGACCATTAGCTATGGAGACGGCAGTATTGAGTAGATCGAGATTAGGCAAGGCGCCATTAATGCCATCGTAGAGGATATCGAGTTTGTCGAAGCGGTGGCCCCAGGGTCCGACGGGATAGTCGATCGCTACTGCTGCTTGAAGAGCGCCGGCTTTGATTGGGAGTTCGCTCACGTTTCGGGAAGATGTGACTTCGGTGGCGGTGCTGTGGTAGGCTGATACCCAGGCTTCGGGGCCGTATGTGCTGTCGGAGGGGATGAGGACGATGATGTCTTTGCTCCAGATCGACCAGCGCTTGAAGTATCGCGCCAGTGTTAAGACGAGGGCTACACCAGAGAAGTTGACTTGGCCGTCGAAGTTGCGCCAGGCGGCTATGAGGACCATGGCTTCTGTAGCATCTGCCCGCGGACCTTGCAGGATAGTATAGAGGTTCGTGCCTTCGATGTCCTCGCCCGCAACAGTGTATCTATAATCCTGCCGCGCCGGCTTCAGTCCGATGTCCCTGATCACACTTTCCACGGCATTCAATCGATCTCGCTCGTCCCAGCCAGATATGCCGTAGACTTCTTGTCTGTAGGCGCGGAAGACATTATGTTCGCTGCCGCCGAAGTAAGTGTGGACTTGACCCGGGAGGATGGCGTTCTCGGAGACGTATGTTTGACGCGAGTACTCATCGAGGGGCAGGATGAAGAGCCAGGCTATGCCGACCACAATGCATAGTGCTGATGCGAAGGGTGGGAGTTGCAGGAGTAGTGGAGAGTTGCGGAGGGTGAGCAGGCGGGCGACTAGTAGTGGCTGGATCGTCAGTCAGCGATCACAGTGTATTTATCGGGAGAGGTGAAGAGACGTACGTAGCGGCATCGTGGTGTTCGACTCGCTGTCACCGTGCCATTGTATGTTGCTCGAGTCAATCTGCAGAACCAATGTTTAGGCCAGCTACGCCAATAGCAATTGATTTACCAATTGATCAAATGCTCGGACGCCGGATTAACTGGCTAGCCGTTGTACCTAAGCAATCGGCGGTAATTACCTTAAGCTTACCGAGCAGGGATATGCGCTGCGTCCGAGTCGCGTGCCCGAATGTCGAATCACTTTCTTTTCAAGTCCTCGACAGACGAACTCCTTTGCGCCGACCACACTCTGTGGTGTCTTATCGTCCTATATGGCTTTCACCTTTGCCCTCCCGGATGCGCGACGAATACGATACTACTTCCAACGCCTACCACTCTGCACCCGAGGTCTCCTAGTCGTACTCACAGCATTCTACATTGGTCACCTCTTCACACCCGCGCTGAACCGCTGGGGAGCTCTGGTACCACAAGAAATAAATCTTAGTACATGTACGTCTACCACACCATCACACCCCAATATAGACTACCTCTGACATCGCTACAGTATACCGCCTGAACACCTACCCACTCCTGCACAAAAATCTCCTCCACTTCACCCTCAACTCCCTCGCTCTGATCCCGCTCCTCGAACGCTTCGAGTCCGAACACGGCACCATCGTGACCTTCATCCTCTTCTCCGGGCCCTTCGGCCTCCTCCCTGGCGGCCTCTACACCCTCCTCGAACGCTACATCTTCCGCCTCAACGGCGCCGCCATCGGGGCCAGCGTCTGGGTGTTCCTGCTTCTTGCGTCCGAGAGCATAAAGACGTACCGCACGAACCCGTATTTTGCGATTGGGGATGTCAAGATCCCGACTTGGGTGACGCCAATAGCGATTATCCTCGTAATAAATTTCTTGGTGCCCCATACGAGTTTCCTAGGACATTTATGTGGTGCTCTGGTCGGATATCTATGGGGATTGGGATACATCAAATTCCTCGCGCCACCGGAGAAGATTCTTAGGTTCATTGAGAGCAAGTTGAATCTACTCGGCAGGTTGCCGCATTATGTTAGTGTGGACCAGAAGACTTATGGACGGTATGGCGTTCTGCCGAGTACGAGTGAGACGAGACCTGGGCCTGGGAGAGGGACATTAGGGGCGATGAACGGAGTTGCTGTTAGTCCTACGGATGGTGGTGGTGGGCAGAGGCTGGGTCCTTGAAGATTGTGAGACGTGTATGATTATGGAAAGCACTTTCGAGTCATGCAGGCTTCCTGCCATTGGGACGATTCAGGTGGATCTTGCGCCGAGAGTTGGTTTGGACGAGGAAGGAGTCACATCCAGTCCTGAAATCCTCCATTTCGACATCTCCACATACATCATGCTGCAGCTTCATGCCAAATTGCACTGAAAGCATGATTACGCCATCGCTATAGCACGATAGATCAGCACCAATACCGAAGCTTGATCGCCACAGTACACTTGGGTCCCACGAAACCCATCACAAACAACCACTCGTCATCATCAAGAAGCTCCATCACACCATACAATGACCCTCGAGCGCAAGGACTCAGGCATCGCTCTCTGGACCCCAGGGCGTATCCCCAAATTCAAACCTTCCCACCGACCTCTCGCGCCACATTGGTACCACCAGACCCTCCTCGACCAAGACGCAGACCTGCTCCCCAAACCCGATTCCACCGACCCTCTCGCCTTCCTACCCTCTCGGACGAAGGAATACCCAAAGTTCCCCAAATTCGACTACTTTGTCCTGCGCGACCGTCTTATCTGCACCCAGATAGCCGGAAGGTTACTAGACGTATCAAAGTACTTCGCAGAAGTCGCCCAGGGGAACATGGGGATTTACATCGATGCCCGAAGTGAGTGCGCTACTCCACAAGACGAACCATCACACCGGCTCCCTACCTTCCCGCATCCACGTGTCTGGTGAGCAATGCGCTGACACGACTGCGCAGGATTGGCATTATACTTAGACATCCACTTCGGCCTCACAATCTTTGTGTCGAGGCAATTCGGCACCGTGAACTTCCAGAAAGTCATCAGGCCTTGTCTTGTCTCCGCACCCACTCCGGCAAGAGTACCAGTACATGATTCACAGACTATCACATCCGAATTCCAGGCTTGGCGGCATGCGGAATGTGCAATTCACTATTGTAGAGAGCTGCACCTGGATGTGCTGGGCGCGGAAGTCAGGGGCGCACTCTTGTGGTCGAGGCGGCTGCTCATGGAGGCGGAACTGCAGAGGCGAAGTTTTGTGCCGCGGACGATGGAGGAGGAGCGTGAAGCTCGTAGGATTGTGGAGAGGTTGGGTCTGGAGAATACGGCTCTTAGGCCTAGGGAGAAGTTGTGGGAGTCGCGGATGCTTAGGCAGGGGTAGGAGGGGGCTATTGAGCGGTCAGACGGGGAAAGGAGGAATCCTACATTGTAGATACATTGTATCTCACCCTTCACTTCGCTGTGTTTTCATTCCGCACGACAGATGGAACGGGGAAAGTCAGCTCGTCCGGTTGGCGTTCAAGAGATTTGGCAATGGCCTCGTGACTCCCGGCCATTGACCTTAGCTGGAATGGTGGCCATGAGCTTTGGCTTAATGAATACATCGTGCCGACTAGCCCCAACCAGCAGGCATGTCAATACCAGGTAACAGCCAATGCCACATGCTATGCATGCGCTTGAGGTTGCTACCTCTTCTCCTTAGATGATACTGGTGGGATGGATCGGTGGGCGATAACCGAGACGCCACTCATGTCGTGCAATGGTCAGAAGGGAGATGCCAGATCCCGGGGTTAGCAACCATGCCGGCGCATACTCAAAGGAGCACGGAGTGATATTGACACGGGAGGCAAGCTGCTGTCCGATCTCTAATGTCACGGTCGAAGTCTGCCATACTGGTGGCGAGGACTAACCCAAGTTCGCGGCTCTGTCCCAGCAGGGTCACTCTTGACTTAGGACCAGCGCCATGTTGCACATGCCGAATCTTGTACTGCCGTCTGCCGGTGTGGTATTCTCCCAACGCATTTCATTTGGAGATTCTGACGATCATGAATGGACTTCATGACTCTGTTACAAGCTCCAGATCGACTGAGTATGGTCTGCCGTAGATGGATTGACTGCCCCTCTCGTGACATCAAATGACACCGTCGAATCGATAAAAACGGGCAAATCATGCGGCCTTCCACCTCCTCCCCCCTCCTTTCTGCCACAGATGCACAGCCTCCGTCGCATAAGCCTTCGCACTAACATGCCGTCCACGATCAACACCCTGCCCTTCACTCTCCATAACCAGCGTCTCAATAACCTTCTGCTTCTCCACTTCATGCCACAATCCTCTCGCCAGCTCACCCAGACTATCCTCGATCCCAGTCAAATCAGCCCCAGGCTCCCCAGGGTTGCCGAACTCGCCCTTACCAAGTCTATACAGCAGGCGTCCAAGTGTCTGAAAAGCAATACATCTCTGCGCCGCGTAGCTGGATCGCGAGAGATGTGCTAGCTCGGCGATGGTGTAGCCTGCCGCATCCGGTGC
The DNA here is from genome assembly GCF_035927965.1 of Recurvomyces mirabilis. Lineage (NCBI taxonomy): Eukaryota > Fungi > Ascomycota > Dothideomycetes > Mycosphaerellales > Teratosphaeriaceae > Recurvomyces > Recurvomyces mirabilis. The sequence continues at coordinate 787,400 of NW_027041939.1, read as the reverse complement.
GTCGCCATGGTGGTGCAGTCCAGCGGTCACTGGAATCGCGGCAGCAGTGGTTGGTGCCAGCAGTTCACCTGTGAAGGAGAAACGGATGTTCTTGGCACTGAAAGTAGTAGATGTTGGGTCGTACGATTTGTTGTTTGAAGCCGAAGATTGCATCCACTCTAATTTATCTGGATCGGATGGCAGAGAAGGGAAGTACTTCTCGTGTAGGTCCTTGAAGAATGTGGCGGATGAAGGATCTAGCTCTGGTGGTTGTGGTGGTCGTGGGAAGTGTACGCTGTCGTGTGGCAAATGCTCAGGGGCGGATACTTCTGTATGACCGTCGTCCACTTCTTCTGCAGTCGACGGATCGGCATCGTCTTCTGCGAAAGTCACTGTTCTACGCGAGGACACCTTGTGGGCATCTCTGGGCTCAGGTACCGCAACAGGCTCAGCAGAAAGATCGGTTTCGTTGCTTCCGCTGCTGATGTTGGATCGCTTTAGTAGCCGCTCGATCAATGCCGGACTTAGACTGCTCATCAGTTCTTGTCGCTCCTCATCGAGTTCTGTAGGAGACATCGCTGCAAGCTTGGCATTGTTCTCGTCGTCGATGCGGCGCTTTTCCTGCTCCATCCACGACTTTGGTCCGCCATTGCTACTTGAATGCTGGGGTGCGATTTGGGCTTGAGGTCGAGATACGTCTGGTCTTGCGCTGTCAGCAGTCTTTGGCCCGACGTCATTGCGAGTCTTGAATCTGCTTTGCGCAGTCCTCTTCTTATGTTCAGGAAATCCAGTTTTGCTCTTTAGTGTCGGCGCGCTCGGAGGCTTCGCAGAGCCAGGCTGTCGCTCCAGCACATCCGCCACAAAAGCACCTGGCAGTGCCGTCTGTTTCGCTACTGGTTCCTCGTCGTCCGAGCCCAAATCGAGCTCAAATCGCTGACCTTTGATCATATTGTATTCTTGGCGCGGCGATGCATGCGACTGTTTCAAGTGATGTTTTAGCCGAATTCTCGATTTAAGGTTACTTGATCTGCCGCTCTAGCGCCATCGTGCATACCGCCTGTCCCGCCTGCTTACATGTACACACGTAGCTGGTGCTTCATGTAAATACATGTACCGCATCTATGGTGGATGTAGTGCTTTGCATTAGACTTGTGAGCGATACACAAGGTGCTGGTCATTTGTCTTCGCAAAGTTGCTGAGGGCGCGTGACACAAAGTTTCAAGCGAGCATCCATGCTGTTGCCGAGACGAGACGCAAGCTTTGCATCTGGTGACCACCAACACAACGGCACGAGCACCAGCTTCCATGTTGAGAGTTGGTATACACACTGCCATCCCCACCCAGTACTAAATCGCGACGTATATTGTAGAAGGCGGAGATGTGAAGGGTACATAAGACGCTCGAAGCCGACCGGCTCACCAGCCGAGATTCACTCGGCCCTCTACGCCCTTGGCCGCCGCTCGTAAACGCAGCAACGTCAGAGCCAACGATCTTTCAGGCACATGCAGCCCAAATAACCCTTTGCGGGGCCCGCCCATGGACTTTTGTGAAATAAGGAAGTGAGGGAAGGGAGTGGCCGTGCTTAGCAGCAGCTGGTTCGCTCGCTGTTCTGTGTCGGGAGCTTTCAAGTTGTCCGCGCTGGTCGCTGTCGACTTTCTCATATGACTGCTGCCTCGCGCTGTCGTGTGTGTCTGCTCCATTTCTCCCCTTTGCATCTTCTTGCTACCACTTGCAATTGTGAGCGTGCATGTTGTCCGCCATCTATTGACGTCTTCCGGCCATCAAATCGACCTCAAGAACGATCTTGATTTCAGCATATAACTGCCCGCTCCACTTCAGCATTATCAAGGGCCACATCGCACCTATACTGGCCTGTATATGGCAGAATATTGTCGTCGCCGCCTGCACTCCTGACACTGCGACGTTGGAAGTTCAGCATCCGCAAGCACCGTCGTCCGCGCTTCGGATTGGCTGGACTGGATCGCCATGTTGAATGGTTCCCTATAACCATTCCTGCTGAGCAAACACTCCTGCTTTGCGTGCAGACCTTGCATCTTTTTCTTGTTAAGATATACATTGTCGGCTTGGCGGAAAATCTGTATGAACGGCTACAATGGCGACTGCGGCGAGTTTTCAGGATCGGATGCAGCTCGACGAGGCGGCTTCTGATCGCTCTTCCTCATCTTTATCGCCGCCACCCACTACTCCACAACATGCCGACACAATTCACGTCGCTCGCCCACAATACCATCTTCCCCACGTTCCTGGTGAAGGTGTAGCAAATCTGAACGCGGGCATTCCCGCACAGACTTCAAATGCTGCTATACATGCCCAAAATGGCAACGTGTCTGCACAGGCGTCTACGACTGCGAATGGTGCTGCGCCTGAGAAGCCTAGGAGACAACGTAAGAAGAAGATACTCGACTTCGATGCTCAAGGTCGTCCGATCGAGCCGGCTCCAAAGAAGCCTCGCAAGCCTAGGGCCCCCAAAGATGCAACGACCGCAGCGACGACCGCGCCGCGCAAGAAGCAGAAGATGGAAGAAAAGCCACCGCCCCCGGCTGATGGCCCTGCAACCACGCGACAGCCAACGCTCACCGACATGATGCACAGTTACCATCAACCCGCACCTCCAATAACAGCACTTCATCAAGCTCCTTATCAACAACAGCCTCAACCACAGCCCCAGCCGCAACATCGAAGCAGTCTAGGTCCACCACCGCCATCGTCAACATTACCATCGTCTCGACCCACGACCAGTGGCCAAAACTACGATCCCATACGTGGCTTTGATCCCGTACGTGCAGCATCATATGAGGGCGCCCATCATCGTCCCACGCACCCACCAAACGGCGTATCGTCGGCCCAAGCATCACCGCATGTGAATCGCGCGTCAGCATCGCCATCAATAGCAAGTCTGATCGACCCACCTGCCACTATCACGGCTCGAACCTCGATGCCCGCACCCCCGCCATATTCTCCGCAAGCAAACATGCATCAGCCTCCTTATCTACCATCGCAACCACAATCACCCACGCCACCGAAACCAGCACCTGTTGCATATCCACATCCGCCCATGCCGAAGTCACCTGTGCAAGCTGCGTCATTGCCACCACCTATATCGGCGATGGACGGTGCTATGGATGTAGACCTGACATGCGATGCTCCAAAGGCCTTGCTAGATGCCAAGACAATTTCAAAATCTTCATCTACAGGACCCACACCGAAGCCGAAGGCTACGTCACCTCCACTCAAGGTCGCTGGAAGTGGCTTGTTGTCTGCGAACGATTTACTGGGTGGTGGATCATCAAGCGACACGAACGAGCGTCTAGGCGTCAATATCGACATCCACATCCCACTCAACCCGGCGGGAGGCAACACGATCAACATTGCCCACGAGATCATGAAGAAGTATGGGCGTGACGCGATCAATCCTCGTGCGGCAGCACATCGCGAGCAGCTGCAGCGGATCCGTGCAGCAGCCAGTAAGCTGGAAGGTGGTGCATCTGCAGATGACATGTCTCTTGACCTGTCAGAAGCAGGAGATGATGATAGTAACGCCGAGATGGGTGGTATGGACGACGACAAGAGTGGCACCGGCGCGGATGGTAAGGCTCAGGTACGCAAGCGCCGTAAGAAAGTTGAGGAGTACGACAAGGAGGATGAGTTCATCGACGACACCGAGCTGGCCTGGCAGGAGCAAGCCGCAGTCGCGAAGGATGGCTTCTTCGTCTACTCTGGTCCCCTGGTCCCACCTGGCGAAGTCGCGAATGTCGAGTCGACCACAACATCAGGTCGTGGAGGTAGAGGGAGAGGCCGCGGCGGCGGGCGAGGCTCTCGTGGTGGTACAACAGCCGGAGCAACTCACGCTTCGTTGGCTGAGAAGAGTAAAGATGCTAGTGCGCCGACTCGAGCAAGAGGCCGTGGTAGAGGTACTGGCGCGCCTAGGAAGCCTCGCATTACCAAAGCGGATCGCGAGCGCATGGAGACGGAGAAGACGGAACGTGAACGTGCTGGGCAGGTGCACAACGGGGGGCCGACAGGAGTGCCGCCAGCGCTCGCACCTCCTCCGCCTCAGCAGGCATTGCCGAGTTATAGTGGTCCGATAGGCGGTGGACCGGTCGGCGTGTAGTATCCACCACCACCACTGGATCATGCCCGGCTGCAGAACAACGAGGATGCTTTCAGGCAATGGCTTATACGACGCCTGCACAAGGGGCAGACCAAGATGCGAAACAATCGATTGCAAGGCGATACGCCAGCGGAATTGCGCGGAAGAAATCACGATGAGTCACAGCGATATGGCGAATAGAGGATTGTGTGAGACGGGGCGGACTCGATAATAATTTGTTGGGCAAGCGTGGCGTCCTGATTGTGCGCAATTTGTCTTGCGCATCGGCGTTGGTAGAGTGGTGGATTGCAGTATACTGTAGATCATGCCACCGTTGATGGCTTGGGGATCCTTCGAAGGCTCTTCTCAAGACCCTTCCAGCAGTGTATGATGGAGCAATGGTCTTGCTCTTGTCAGAGTCCATACTCAGTTACGAGCCACGTTACTCTCTTCTTGAAAATTTCCAGGATCGCGAGATAACGATAGTCTTGATTGATGCGTTTGAAGAAGGCACCGCAAATTGGATTCTCTCTACTTGCTTGGCTCGAATACGGAATATGTCAGCGCAGTAGTAACCACATTGTCTAGCCAGCTTTCTCGAACATCTTCACGATCTCATCCACAGTCCTCGCCACCTCCCCTGGCCTTGAAAGCATGGGACTATGCCCCGAATCCTCCAACGTGCTAACGATCCACTTCGCCCTCCCACCAGCACCCTCAATCATAGCATCCTGCTGCGCAACAGGCACAGGAACATCCCCTGTCGTCCTGACATAAGCCAGTCTACCCTCAAAACCCTCAGCATCATTCTGCCAGGCCTGAGGAGGCACAACACCCATATTCGCCGCCATGCTCTGCGGCTGAAGTCTCCCTACCGCCCAAGCCGTGAGTTCGGGCGAGACGTCCGGAGCGTAGAACAGAGAAGCCGGGTTTTTCGTGACGAAGAGGCCTGGCTGCGGCGTGTCCCAGTCGACGTATGGGAGACCGCCTATATCACGGATGGCTTGGCCTTGATCCATACCACCTGGGAAGATATAAGCCGCGAGATTGATGAGGCCGAGGACGCCGCCGGTGTCGGCTTTGCGGGATTGGGTGGAGAGGCCGAGGATGGCTGCGCTGGCGATGGGTCCGGCGTAGGAGTGTGCGAGGACTACTACGTGTTTGTTGCGCGAGAGCAGGTCTTGGATGGCGGTGCGGACTGCGGCGGCGTCGTCGAATTGAGTCGTTCCTGGCTTTCCGGAAGTGCAAGGGAGATCGACTAAGGCCGTTTCGTAGCCTAGGGAGTGTAGATGGGAGACCTCGTGATCCCAGATCCAGGAGCCATGCCAAGCGCCATGGACGAGGAGGATAGTCGGGTTTGGAGTAATAGACATCGTATTGCAAAAGCGCAGGCCAGATTGTGGAACTGTAGTGGATGCTGTAGGAGAAACTGGCGATTTCGATCCGACTCTAATGTATCTCGTATAGAGGCGTGCGGCTGACCTAACAATCTTGGAACGCAGAGCTCAGAGCTCAGATGGCGGTGCTCGGCAGAAATTTGGGGTCCACTCATCCATGTCAAGCGCTTCCTGAGAACGGATTTGTATGGACATGCTCCGGTGCAAGGCGCACTCCGACAATGCCTCTTTAAGCATCCCCAGCTGTCAACAGCGTTCTCCCCCTCTCTGCTTCATCTTGCTTACTCCCATCCTTCTCCACTTCATTGGGCGGCTCTAAACCATGGTCCTGCCTAGGCGGATAATCACCCACAAGCGCTCCCTCGCGTCGCAAAGCTTGCCCTTCCTGTCCTGCTCTTCCCAGTACACCAGCAATGACTTGCACGCATCGCAGACTATCGTCGTTCGCAGGAATGGGATATGTCACCCAAGTTGGATTGACATCGGTGTCCACGATCCCAATCGTCGGGATGTTGTTCAGCGCGCACTCGTGCAATAGCACATAGTTCTCCAACGGGTTAAGACAGACCACCAGATCAGGCTTGACAGCCGCTTTCTGAATCAATTGATCCTCGAACCCCTTTACCTCTTCATCGCGATGATTGACCACCTTCTTCTTGCATTTGCCTAAGATCTGTTGTCCATTGGTGATGGTGCCAGGAATCCATTTCGTAAATAAATGACAGCCTTGCGCCATCGATGCCGCGTTGACTACTGCCCGTGCTTGTCCTTCTCGTGATCCCACGAACAGCACCAATCCTCCTCTTTCCGTCACGCCAGACACGACTTTACAGGCCCGTCGCAGATGTGCCGCCGTGACGTCGAGAGAGATGATGTGGATGGGATCCTGTTCGCCACGCACACCGAAGATATATTTGGCATTCGCGGGATGCCATAAGCTCGTCGAGTGTCCGATATGCGACTGACTGGCCATCAAGAGCTCGAGTGTGATGTCTCTGGGACTCGGTGGGTTCGATAGGAGTTCGTGTGGGCGATAGTGGGTTTCTACTTCGCTTCCGATCTTGCCTGTCACGGCCTTTTGGTGGTGGAAGAATTCCCAGTCGCGTGCTACTTGGTCGTCCGATGCTATGCTGTTCTGAGTGGAGATGGCAGTCATGACTTGACTTTTGGTGGCATCCTCGGCGCCGGCAACATATTGCTGGTCCTGGTCCGGATTCGTGTATGTTTCTTCGATCTGGCTGGCGTAGCACCGTCTAAGAGTTCGGCCAGGAGTATATCGCGGGAGGGCAAGACGGCCTGTAAACATGTTAGCGGCGGTCAATGATGGAGCACATGTATACCATACCATGCCGCAGAATTAGGGATCTTATTATCATCGTTGCTGTGTTGTGTGAGCAAACATTGATGAGCATGAACAAATGCTTGATGCATTGCAAGACTCCCGCGGCCAAAGCGCCAGCAACTCGAGCTTCACGAACGCTGACACCTCGCCAATGGCTGCGAGATAATGATCACACGAGCCATGGACAGAATTGTACATATGATATGAAAGGACGTGTCGTAGCGACAGCTTCGTCGCTCAGCACCGCCATCTGGATCACGGACGAGGCCCTTGCCGAAGCCTTCAATAGATTCGTCCGCGTGTCACATGCCCACAATGCCAGAAGACATGGCTGCACCTTGCCAGGTCCAATGGAAGCACGAAGACGACATGCGAAAAGGAGAATGGGCCTTGCAGCAACGGTAGCAGCTGGGGGTGGGCCTCAAGCAATAGATATGGGAGCTTTGTTCGGACTGGGAGCAAGACCACCCATTCAGCCCGAGAAGAGCTGGTCGTGGGAGCCTCCTAGAGTGCAATCGCGGAGAGAGCAAGTACAGCCAGCGAGAGTCGCTTCTAGCTTTGGTATGAGTCTCGAGCAGTCGATGGTAGGTGTGGGCTTTCCGCTACCACCACCACCACCATCCTCGGCACTCTCATGGCTACCGAAAATGAGCACGGCCAAGCTCCCACCGGCACAGATACCGGACGAATCACAGAAAGCCATCAGAGCAAGCAAAGTCGAATTCGACAGTCTGCTACACTCTCTTGGAAATAATGACCGAATCGACAGAGAAGCAATCCAGCGACCCATCACTTTCCTGCAAAGCAGTGAAGACGAGCCGCTAGCACAGAATCTGGTCACGCTCTGCGACTGGATGGCCACGAAGGAGGTTTCAGACGAGGTCATCATGCTACTGATCTCGTGCGTCCAAGATAAAGTCCGGCTGCGGACAATCGCGTCAAAGCAGCTCGCGCCTGTATTCGACTACCTGGTCCGGCATGCGCAGAACCTCTCATTCGAGTCAAACTTGGTCGGTCTACTCGACACAATGGTGTCTGTTTCTGGCGAGACGTCGATCCGACAACTCGCAAGGAGTTTAGAACAACTGCACGGCGCCAAACAAGCTGACGACGACTCGATCCGTTTCTGGTTCAACATTCTCGACTCCTGTGAAATGATGCAGGGCCGTCGCGCACCTCGCGTAGCATGGGAGCAATTCTACCGACTCTTTGCTCCAAAGTTTCAGCCCGCACAGCTATCGGAGCACCTCTGCAAACTTCAAGACGAGGACTTGGCGGAAGTGATACTCCGGTATTGGGTGCCCAAGTACATCCACGCACCAGTCGCGGAGATACAAGAACCCCTTACCTACAGGACGTCAATTCGTGTAAACCTGCACACACTGGACCGAGCGAAAGCTGGCGTGGTAACAGCAGCGATGCGGGAAGACTTTACCGAACGTCGGAGCAAGATCCGACTCGCGAGGAGATATCTTGAAAGACACACGCCTCTGACGACTTTGTTCGAAATATTATCTGAGCGAGACATTTCCTACAGCACACTAATGCTCGACCTGACGAACATGTTCGTCGAGCAGAACTGCTCCAACAAGCTCTACTCGCTATTCCGTGGGGTGGAGAGATCTCTACAACTAGGCATACCGGTCAGCACGGCGGATCGCATCATTGAGTATCTTCAGACTTGCGGCAAGGACATCGATCTTGCTCGCGCGTTCCGGGTGTTCGAAGCTACGCCTTCCGTTTCTTTACTGGCCTGCGGCGACCTGCCTTTGACTCTTATCCATCGTGGTCTAGGCACTCCCGATCGCATTTTCCTGATGCTGAATCGCCAGCACGGACCCGATATCACGCAGGAGGAATTCAGGACAGTGCGGAAATTGTGTCTATCACAGAGGCATCTTAAGGTAGTCCATTTCTCCGCCTATCACTGGGCTGAATCACGGCATAAATCCGCCCGCGTCGCTCTGCGAAGAGTCTGGGAATGCTACCGCTTCTTGCAGGATCGTGGGGCCGACATCTCCGTTCTTGTATCTCGTGCCCTGGTCAAAGCGGGAATATTGAGACCACTACAGGAGGGCAAGTCTGTTCCTAAGACACAAATGCAATTTATCCTCTCCATTGTCAAGGAGGTGGAAGGCCAGGACGTGGCTAAGAAACTGGATGATGCGATTTGGGACTGGGGCAAGAAGTTGAGGGTCCCGGGCAATGCTCTTATGGCTGCGAGGCGTAGCTGGGCGGAACGGCGGAAGACGGAAGGCGTAGAAAGGGGCTTGAAGTGGCGGGTTCGATTGTGGAGTCGGAAGCCTAGTAGGTGGCATGACCATCGAGGCGTACTTCCTGGGAGGGGAGAGAGACCGCGTGTGAAGCGGCAGGACGACGAGGAGATGGTTAAGTTTCAGCCGCTCGCTGTTGATCAGGAGCCTGACGAGATGAGTCTGCAGTCGAACGACGGGAAACAGACAGATACCCACGATGGCCTTAGTCGCGAAACGCTTGATTAGTAGTATACGGTAACTGTAAATAGTGATATCCATATAACTGTCCATGATCTCTTCGGCGTCGCCAATATGCAGGATTTAGCAAGAGCGATTGATGCAGCTTCTGGCGGGTGGAAACTGTTACTGGATAGCTGGGAAGGCACGGCTGCTCGGTCAAGCTTTGCACTTTCCTCGCCATGGCCACAGTGCCTGCCCCTTCTCATAGCGACTTGGAATGCTCGACTCGCCTGCTCACTAAGCGTTTGTGTTTGTAGACATCCCTTTTTGTTGCCACGCCCGACCTCGCGCTCACACTCCAGGAGCCTCTTTCTTACCTTTGATCTTCCGGTACAGGTGCTGGACGACTTGACTTCGCGAGGTCTTCTATACGACCTTCCGAGTTGGAAGCTCATCTTGAAGCTTCAGCCATGGCCGACATAGCACAATGGCGACGCATGATCCAGCCTACAAGATCTCGCACTCCGGCTCTCGAGCCAGACATACTGGACGATGCTGCTACTCCAGTCACACCGAAACGAGGACTGAAGCCCAAATTCTCGTCGTACTTTACACAACTGGCAGGCGTGCCTGAGATTGATTTGCCTTTTGGTTCGTCCATTGACGATCTCATGCCACCTCAGCTGCCGATTTGGCCAGAAGACGAGCCCTATCCACAGCCCAATGCGGAAGGCTTAATCGACTCCATAATGTGCCGGCTCATGTCTGATCCATATGGTATGCTCGACCCACGTTTCAACGGCATGATTTTGCAGATTTTCGAATCCTACCGTGCTGCGCTGGATGAGAAGACACTCTTGCAAGCTCAACTGGATGACCTCACCCGTGGCCGAAGGTCTATGGTTCATAGTCTGCAACAGGCACAGAAGCAGTGGGCCGGAGAGAGGCAAGCTTACAAGGCCGAGATCAAACGGCTTGAGGTGTTGATTGCTAATGGTGCTGGTGGGCTGGCTGAGGTCACGTTAGCAAGGCAGAGTAGCCAGCTCACACAGCATGAGAATATCAGGCGAAGTCAGCAGATTGACGCTAGTCTTCAATCTGTATTCGACTCACTTGAGAGAGCTAATCGACTTCATGAGAAGGCTTGGAGCAGTCAAAGAGGTGAGTTCGTAGCGTATTACTTTTGCCGCTCGACCTTGATATCTGCTAATTTGTTATAGCTGTCTTCCGCCCACAACCAGTCTCGCCATCAGCGAATATGAAGCGCCTATCGCAGCAACTCATGGCTTACGATGGTGTTGACGATTGCAAGGACGACAGTCTCGTTGAGACGATTCCGCGGCCAAGCTCGAGCGTTAGGGGCCATGTACGCTTCAATCAGCCGCAGCAGCTATCTTCCGAGACCCATCTCCAGCCCGACAGCAGATGCAGGTCGGTTTCTGAACCCAAGACGAGCCTCTCAGTAGAAACCATGTCCACTTTCAGCTGCCTGGGAGACCTCCTGCCCGACGAGGCGTCCGGGACTGCGAGTGAGCAGCTTTCGACACCATCCAAGGACACGAAGAAATCAACCAAGGCAACGGCAGGTCTTCACAAGCAGCCATCGCTCATCGCCAAAGCATCAGGCCTTCTTCATCGACTCATGCCTCAGAGCCACAGTACAGACACCAGACACTTCTCATTCGAGGCAGGTGAAGAAGCCTTGACACTTGTGCCAGCAGGAATTCTGGGCAAAAGCGCATCGCTTCCATCGTTGACTGAACAGCCACAACGTGCTGTCATGCCGATGCTCTCACCTGTAGCTCAAAGCACGACCACTTCTACGACGATGTCAGACACGAAACGAGCATCAAGAATTCCAACTCCTATCCACACAGGCAAGTCCATGGCAAGACCACGCAAAGAACGAGACACTTCGTCCTCGGACCTGCTATGGCCTTTGTGCGGACAACCAATCGAAGAACTCCAGGGAGCGCCTTCTAACCTCCCAGAGTCTTGTCCCGGCGGCATGAGTCCTTCCTTCTTCAGTAGCAATGTTCCATTGGATGGAGTAGGCACGAAAGAGCTTCTTCGCTCCGTTCGTGGGAATGCGTTCGCGAACGCTGCTTTTGCTACCAGGCACAACTCCAATCTGAAGCGCAGCTATGAGTCAAGCCAAGTGAAGCGCTGTATGCAGCTCTATGGACCACAACTCGATCATCTGGCATCGAGTATGAATGAAAGCACCAAGGAGAACGTGCCGCCGCTCGACCTTGATCGAGAGTATGAGGTCGAGAGATCCTGATGGCGTCCCACAGAGAAAGGTGACGGGAAGCAATGAAATGTGCCTTCGGGTTGTGAACCCTGGTGTGGAATAGGTGCCTCGCGACTGAGCATGTCGTGTTGGTGGGCGAAGTGTTCATGGCCGGAGCCCGTTGGCTTTCGAAGCTACACTTCATATCAGCATTTATTAGAAGAACGCACACTTGCTGGAGCAAGTCCACACGACTTGGTCGGTCGTCGCGGCCTAGACTCCATCTTGTGCCATCGTCACGAACTGCCTCTACAATAGCAGTACCGATGTTTCACAAGCTATTACTGCAAGCGATGCAATGTCGAGTCAACACTCGGAGTGTCCGTTCGCCAGTCATCCCATATCCGCCAAGCATGCCTGCATTAGCCTCGCCTGCACGTGTCGTGAGATAGAGATATATAGCACGAATAGCACAAATCCTCCATGTAGCAAGCGGACACAGATGACGAGGCCTCCAAGCGCCATGAAGCGCTGTTAGCTTGGCAGCAAGCAAAATTGTAGGCTCGGCCAAGCGGAAATGGAGGGGATGGTAAAGACAGTGAGGCGTGCAATGCTAGTCATGTGATTGTGTTGCCGCGAAGAAAATGGCAACGTGTATCGAACACATGGACCCAAGAGCACATATTGACAGGGTATCCTTCGTGAACATCGTTTTAGCCGTTGTTTCAGAGAGGGTTCCGCCCAAGCCGTTACCGAGCGCCAGGCATGAAGTCTGAAGGGAAACGGTCGTTGGACGCTGGATCGCTGAAAGGATGCGCATGACGCAAGCAGGTGTGGCTGGTGTTTTCGTCAAGAGGCACAGGAGCTGTTTGATGAGCAGAAACGTTGCCTATCTACTCGAGATCAGCGCAAGGTCAGCGGACTCGAGCTGCAGGACCGCGTAATGCGCAGGAGTACAGGCAGAATCTGGACCGGTCTCAATGTGCCACACCGCTCGACGTGCAGCCACAGCTAGACAGCTAGACTAGCAGCAGCCACTGTCGTGAGCCACACGTTTGCGGCACCTACCGTTCGATTGTGGGACTGTCGGGTCGTGGTGGGTGTTCCGTGCTTGCACGGACTGACCGCTCTCTCGAAGAATAATGAGCACGGAGAAAGCCAGCCGTGTCAACAAGCAGACGAAGCGCGTGTCGCGCCGTCGTTGATGGAACATTCGTTGTGGCTCAACACAATAGAGCAGATCACAACTTGTTGACCGAGACAGGATGCGAAGCAATGAACTCTCCTACCTTCCCCTTGTTTCTGCGGAGTCTTGACTGCCGGACTTACATGGATGTCTCTGCCACTACGCGCATTGCTACGGTAATTTCTCGAAGCAGAAAGTGTATTTACTCCGTGATGTACCAGTAAAAGGCAGTCCATCCCTTTCTATTGGTGGCTGCCTTCACCTTATTACTGTTGGCGCTTTCGGAAGTGTACTAAGTACTCAATCTCGGCTAGCAGCCTGCGGCTGAGCACGTATCTTCGATATGGAGCTCAAAGGTACCGGAGTAGTCGCGCAAGACTGAGGGGGTTCGGGAAAGATCTGCGCATGCCATCGATTTGTATCATAGTCGACCCGTGGAAGCGCTTCGCTTGAGATGCGTGTCTACTCTATGCATCCGCACCAGGTTCATCCTCGAAAGCACATCTCCCCACGGCCGAGAAGAAGATGAGGGCGGCACGTTCCTGGTGCCAAACACGACACCTATTGCAAAGCTGCCGCGTGTCGGAGATGAAGGTGCATATTGCTATAGCCGCCCCTGCAGTCCTCGACATATTGATACAGTCTTCGCATCGTCAGTGCGCGAGATAAACTCACGGTCTGCACTTCCTCATTCTCGCTTTACCGTTGTGGGCCACAATACCAGAGTGGGCCTTCAGCAGTGATGATAATAATTGGCTGACCAGTCCTTGGTGCCGCGCTCCAGGACAATTCGCCGACTAAGGCACAAGTAGCTTTCGGGACAGTCGAGGGATCCCTGCAGTGTGGCGAAAGCTGTGGCGCAGCAAATGTGGCTTGTGGGTTGTGGCTCCAACGCTCGCCGCCATTGAGCCTCGTCTCAAGTGTATCTAAGCGAGTCTGCCGGTTTGGTGCTGCAGCTAATGATGTCTGGCCACGCGGCCGATCGATGATGCCGGACTGGAGCAGGAGACGGCATCTCTCTGCACTGCACTATGGACCCTTAGCCACAAAGGCTGTTCAGTGCTCATAGTGGAGAAATGATCCGACCTACATTAGCCTTAGAACTAGCGTAGAAGTGACTTAAATCTGAATGAGCTGCCACACTTGTGGCGCACCTTTGACCTGTGCTCGTTTCATCCTATCCTCCAACGTGCACTCTCGCTACTCGACGACATTCTGTTCTCCAACCTCACATGCTGCCGTCGCCGTGGAGGACTACGCCTACCACTTTGGCTTTGGGTCTGCAGACATGTTTCGCAACAGGTATGTTCACCAACACCCCTTTGACGTTTGAAAAGCACGACCACGCGCGCCTCATAGCCACGGATCGGCGAGGGGTACCGTCAAATGCAGCGGGCTGATGCATTCGAATCACAGGCAGTCCCAAAAGCCCACCGATGACCTATACAAGAACTTCAAGGCCAACTTCTCAGCCTTAGGGCAGTCTGTGACCGGGACCAGTGCCTCGTCGCAAGCTGCACATTCGCTCGCAGATGCGCTGGATGTACCGCTGAATTCAAGGTACGTCATCCTCGCCCAATATCCCCAGGGATTGCGCGGAAGAAATGGAAGGAGAGCATGATATTCAGTATTGGCGAATGCGGAGCTGACGATTTCTCGTAGGTCTCTCGAGGTCCAAAGCCACGACATGAAGGATGCGGACCCGAACGCTCGTGGTTCGCATGAGGCATGGAACTTTGGCGGTTCTGGCCTCACGCCATCCATGATGGACCCAAATAGCCACAGCTTCAACATGTTCGCGAACCAAATGCCTGGCTATTACACGCCCACGCCGGGCGGCACGAACACGCTCTACCATTCCCAGGCTGGTGACCTCCACACGCCCGGCTTCGTCATGGGAGGCCTTGGCACTCCACTGTCCATGCCAACTTCTGAAGGCGGCTTGCATGCTGGTCACGCGCATGCCTTCAATGCCTTCCATCCGGATATGCCTCATCAGATGCAGCATCAGCAGTTCCAGAATGTCGACCCGTTCCATGTACAACAACAGCATGCATTTCCTCCGCATCATTTCACGCACCATCCGTCTTTCGAGGGCCTGGAGGGACCGATCGGGGAGTCTCCACTGGACGACCTGGGCATGGACGCACCTCTTCAACCCAAACATCATTCGCCGGAGATGCTTTTCCAGCCTCACAGCATGCGAAAGGCGATGCAACCGCCACCATTACACCCGACCGGAGACAAGTGAGTCCCATATCCACGATTCGATGTGATCATCGATAACTAACGCACGATAGATTCCGTTTTCACGCGACACTCAACGCGCCAACTGCCATGATCAAGCATAGCAACGAGATTCCAGTCACCTACTTGAATAAAGGTCAGGCGTATACCCTCAATGTAGTCGACACACGCAATCAGACGCCTTCCAGCTCAGCTAGGTACCGAACCTTCGTCCGAGTCTCCTTCGAGGACGAGCAGCAACGCGCAAAGCCAGCAGCATGTTGGCAACTCTGGAAAGAAGGCCGTGGCACCAATGAAGCCCATCAGCGAGGTGGCCGGCTTCAAGCTGTCGAGTACGTCGAATCTGGTCAGCTTGGAAATGCAGAAGATCCCAGCAAGCCACGTGTGGAACTCGAGTCACAGTCTTTTGACGGCTTCTGCGTGACCTGGAGCCCACCAACTGGCGCGGCCGAATGCCCGATCTCTGTTCGCTTCAACTTCTTGTCCACAGACTTCAGCCACTCGAAGGGTGTGAAAGGCATACCTGTCAGGCTCTGTGCCAAGACCGAGCTCCTGGATGACGGAGTCCAAGACCTCTCTACCGCGCGCGGCTCCGAAGTCTGCTTTTGCAAGGTCAAGCTTTTCCGCGATCACGGCGCAGAACGCAAATTGTCCAACGACGTGGCCCATGTGAAGAAGACAATCGAGAAGCTCAACCAACAAATCGCACAGATCGAGTCGGGAATGAGAGATCTAGGCAAGAGAAAGCGCGGCTCAATTGCCAAACCGAGCGCCGAAGACAGACCTGGCAAGGTCGCGAAGCATCGGCGGACGTGGTCAATGTCATCCGTGACGTCGAATAGCGCTCGGGGCAGTGCCGAGGAGGACCTGCACATGAAGCTCATGACGCTGCAAGACATGTTCACTTCCACCCGACCTGCGAGCGTTCTCTATCTCCGTGGCGATGATGTGGACGACCCAGATCTCTACCCCGTCAAGATCACTGGCGAACCAGCGTCCTTGGTCAAGAACGATTCAACAGAGTCATCAGCCTGGGATCGCCAGAGTGGTCTCAGCGCACCGCTCTCCGCCAGTGCATCGCCTAGTCTGAGTGTGCACTCGTTATCTGGTAGTCGACGCGACTCAACCCTCCAACAACCCACCCCGTTTGGGGGGCCTTCCAGGGTCAACTCTAGTGAATGGCGAGCGAATACTCAAACTGCGGTGGAAGATATCATACCCGCAAAACCCCAACAGCTTGACAGTCCTCCTGCCAATCAACCAGTGAAGGTTCAGACACGATCGCCAACAAGTGGAGCTATGACTGGCTGGGTAGAAGCCCTTGGAGTCGATCCAATGTATCAGCCGCCAGCCGAAAGAGTCATCAAACCCGTTGCTTGCTTCTACGCGCAACTGCGGGTACCTGGCGCATCACCCGGCGATAACTTCCATCGTGCCATCTATTTGACTCAGAGGACCCTTAAGGACTTCAACAACGCCATGGCTACCAAAAGCAACATTGAACCCACAAAGGTCTTGCGCACAGTGCGCATCAGTCGGCAAGGGCTTCACATTCTATTTGATGACGAGTGTGTGCGCGAGCTCGCCGAGGGCCAAGATATGACTGCAGAGTTTTCAGAGATCCATTCTGATTCTCCATCACGACTTCGGAGAGAGTGGGATGCCGGACCCACGGACGTTCAATGCGATGGAGATGTCTCCGCCGTCGCGACAGTCAGCAGCACCGGCTACGAGTTGCGACTGCTTTTCTAGAAGCGCAGGTCGCTTCGACCCACCGCTACTCATTTTGCATAGAATGATATCCCACGACGCCAACGACGACGCAATGTGCCATTGATTTCACAGCATCACAGAGCTGCACATACGCATTCATTTACAGATATCACGCCTTCCAGAGGCACCGAGATACCAGGCCATTGATATCGGGCTCTTGTTTCCTTGGGCGAAGACGGGCCATCATCGCATGGACGCAGACAGTTGCGCTACGAGCGCGGACAAATATATGTATAGGCATATCTTGGTATTAGTCCACACTCTGCAACAGTAGGACGAAACAGACGGCTTGCGTGGGATTTGATTTGCATTGGACTTTTTTCAAGATACCCATCTCGCGAATTTTTACTTAGTTTCATGTCATGCAAGCACCAGCAATCGAGACTGCCTTCTCAAGGATATCCTCGTCTGCACACCGCTACGTGACTTTGCTATGGAGGTGCTGGGAGTCTGCTCGTGCTCTCCCCCATCCCCCAGAGAAAGCTCACAGCCTGCCCATAGCCCCACGAATGTGAAACTCGATCGTTCATGTGTGTATCTCTTTCCTGGGATACCCGACGACCTTCAATGCACGATGACTCACTCGATGGAACCCAAAGGCCGACGTGTCACCACTCGCTGGGCACCTCCTGACACACGTGCGATGGGCCCCTGGACCTCATCCTCACAGCACAGCCAAGTCCTCCTGTGTTCGACACGAGCCGAATGTCGCCGTCGATAGTGGTGAAATGTCACCAACAAGTCCAGGTCCCGCCGATCACTCTTGCACTGCCACACTGCCCTGCATTTCTCGCACCGGCCATGCCGAGAAGCCACTCGTGGGCGTGCCACACATGGGTATCCCATATAAGCCTTGTCGATTTATTGCCCGATACGCAGGTCCGCTGTAGATCGAGCAAGCATTTGGTATCTGGTACGCTTGTAGACGAAGTCTTGTGGCTCAAGTGTATCTTTAGCCACTATCAGTGGCTCGTGCATTTCGTCATTGCCTGGGAGCTTCTGGGTCACGAGTCGTGCGGACACGAGAGCTTTGTGGTTCTTTGCGTCAGCGGTGAGTGACGAGGCGTCAACAGTGGTCACCGTGCAGCATGGGTGTTCGTGCTCCTGCGGCTTTCGGCGGATATGGACAAATGCATTGTGACTTCAGAGGATGCAGAGATAAGGTCGTCGTCAGCGGCGGCAGTAGTAGGTGGAGGAAGTAAGCGATTGATTCGCGCGAAGCGTTCTGAGCGCCTCTGGAGATGAATACGGAAGTCGTTCAAGTTCCATCGATTATGCATACATCTTCAGACATCTATCTAAGTCATGAACGTCTTTGCAAGCGACACTGCATGTCATCGTTCCGCACTTCATGCACTTCACACGACCCCAATACCCGCATGTCTCGCAGAAACGACGTCGAGGTGGTACGGTGGGAGGTGGTGGTGCCGCTCGAGCTTGGCTGTACGTGAGCGGTGGAAGGCTGAGTAGAGCTTCAATGTCGGCCTCTGATGGCATGCCGAAAGAATAATCGTCGTCCTCCTCAGCATTATCATCCTGCATGGACGCGCCCGCAGAGCCATTTACTCCTCGAGGTAATGGTGGAGGTCCCATCGAGTTGGATGAAGGCGCCGGACTGATGCTCATACTGCTGTCTTCTCTCGTCTTTCGGCGTGCAAGTGGTGTCTTGCTTGCCCTCTGCGGTTGGGGTAGCGCTTCTCCCTCGCCCTCTCTCCTCCCCGTCCTTGCTATCTCGGCTTCCTCATCGTCCAAGTAATGTGCAAAATTCTTTCCAGAAGCCAAGATCTTCTTGGTATTTGTCGTCTTGCCTGCCTTCACGGCACTGGCAGTGCCTGGCTTCCTCGGCAGCTCGATGACCACATCTTTCGAATTGTCGCTGTTGAGATCTCTGATCCTGCGCTCTACCTCACGTTGTTGTCTTGCTGAGAGCGCTTCTCGCTGTTGGTCTGTCTGACCGCCTACAGAAGCTCTTGCGCGTTTGCGATTTGTCGTGCCCCAACTTTTGGACGGGTCATTTTGCGCCCCGGAGACTGCTACCCAAGCAAAGCCAGGTGCCTGCCGTGACTGAGTGGCTGGAAGCTCATCGATATGTGGTGTTCGAAACCGCAGAGGACCAGTCGCCATTCCAGAAAGCTTCCAAGAAATTCTGAAGCCCTAGATGATTTGTTGACATTGTCGCGCCACGGCTGGCACGCGACAGATAGAAGTGAAAGTGTTTCCTCCACCTTCGAGTTGAGTTGAATTGGGGGATGCGGAACCGTAAGCGCAAAGTCGTAATCAGCGACCAAGCACTTTTTGGCTTTGCCTTGGAGCTCACCTGCACCTCGTCCGACTGTCTCCGCTTGCCCGCAGACGTTCCATTGTTCACGCGACATGGAGATATCGTGGGGCTCGAGGCTGTTGTCATGAGCCGCGGCTACGTAGGTAGGTTTGGCATTATTTGAGCTCTCCTGCGACGAGATGACTGCTATTGCTTTGCCTCACAGGACTATTGAGCCATCTGAGCCAACGACCATGTCTGGACGAGCACGACGAATGACCTTGCCATCTATCAATGGCAGAAAAGATCCCATTCACAAGCCCGCCACGAAGCCGGTCTCGGATCCCGCTCATGGCGCAGCATTTATCTTCATCCATGGCCTTGGGGACGATGCTGAAGGTCTAGAGAGTGAGCATCTATAGCTTACCACGCCAGAAGAGCTGGACACTAATGTAAGCAGATGTCGCAGATCAGTTTCAGAAGAATAACAAGCTCTCGTGGATGCATTGGGTGATCCCAAATGCCATAGACGACCGTGATGTGGGAATGACAGCATGGTATCGTCCAACACCATTGAAGCCATTTGCGTCGAGTCGACCAGAGCTCGAGGATCCCGAAGACGAGGAAGGTCTCCTGAAGAGCTTAGCATATGTGGAGTCACTAATCGACGCGTGTGTACGAAAAGGCATACCGCCGAACAGAATCGTGCTGGGGGGTTTCAGCCAAGGTTGTGCTCTCAGTCTGCTCACGGACTTGACGTCGAAGAGGTTTAGTGGCCGACTAGCTGGCATAGTAGGGCTTTGCGGCTACCTACCACTTGCTGAGGGTATGCGGCTTCAACAGTTACGAGCCACGGCAGAACTACCACCGACGCATGGCGATGTGCCCGTCTTCCTGGCGAGGGGCGAGAAGGATATGCTCATACCGAAGCGGATCTGGAATCAGACCTTGAAGGGTCTTGATGCCTTGGGCCTGAATGATCCGGAAGTCCACGAGTACGAGGGAGCAGGCCACACCATACATGGGCCAATGATGAAGGACATGTGCGACTTCTTGCAAAGGGTCGTCCCAGCGCTGGAGGACTGAGGGCGAGCAAATCAAGATGAAATAGCAAGATAGTGATATGTACGAGTAAGGAGTCGCAACTTCCCAAACCCATCACGCGTGCCTTCCTCGAGCACGTAGTTCGATCTCGACCTCACTTCGTTCTCTTCACTTCATCTGTCACAACTCAACATCATCCTACACAGACATACACGCTCGCAATTTGTCTTCCATAAGATACCGCAAAACAGCCTCGCAAACATGGCTCCGACAAAGAAAGACGCGGAGAAGGAAGCGAAGCTGACACCAGAGCAATCCGCGACCATGATACTAGACTACCTACGCAAGCAGAACCGGCCATACAGTGCTACAGACATAAGCACGAACCTCAAGAATCGCGTCACGAAGGCGGCTGCTGCTAAGCTGCTCAAGGACATGCATGAGAGGAACGAGATTGAGGGTCGCGCCGCCGGCAAGCAGCTCGTCTATCATGCTATCCAGGTACCGTGCTCGATTTCACCCAGTTCTGGCCTTCGCTGACACAACGCAGGACGCAGCAGACGAGGCCGGGCTGGAGAGGCTTCAGGAGATGGACATCGAGACCACGCGCTTACGGGAAGAGACCATCGCGATGAAGGCTGAGGAGAAGGAGCTTCGGGCCGCACTTCGCGAGGGAGCGTCCCAGGTGCCTTTGTCAGACCTCAGGAGCTCGGTGGTCTCGCTTGAGCAGGAGAAGGTAGATTTGACAGCACGCTTGGCCAAGCTCCAGAGCGGCAACGTCAAGCCCGTGAGCGCCGAAGAGCGGAACAAGACCAATGCGGAGCACAAGAAATGGCAGAAGATTGCGAGTGACCGTAGAAAGATCCGTAACGAGATGTGGGCGGAGATCGCTGGTATGGTGGAGAGGGAGAAGATGGAGGATATCAAGGAAGCTCTGGATCTTAGCTTGTGAGCTCGACTCTGCCGAAGCCTGTTCGCCGGTGGCAGCATGGGAGTAGGTCCGGTCGAGACGAGAGAGGTGGATCGTACTCCAGAGAAATGATCGCGTGTTTGCTACTTGCAAAGTGGTATCTCGGTAAAGCAATAAAACACGGAAGCACCACAGTCCATTACCTCCTCACTTGCTCCCCTCTCCGTGTGTCCGTCCCAGTCGCCACCCATGTAGTACGTCCTCGGTCGGACGTCCTGGTGACATTTTGCCAGACCTAGTTGGAGACTTTGGCAGGCACCTTCTTGCCCGTGAACTTCTCGAACATGCCGCGAAGCTTGTCCGTGATCTGTCTCGCCATCAGCAACAGTCATCAGCTACGTGAGTAGAGAGTTATATCTACCTTCTCGTTGGTACCCCTCATCTTCGCAGAGTCGATTTGGTGGCCACTCTTCTTGCCTGCCATTTGTTCGGCCTTGTCGACAGCCTGTACATACATCAGCACTCTGAGTTCCGTCACAAAGCGTGACGAGCAGCCTCACCTTGTCGAGGTAATCCTGACCACCTGGTTGAGGCTGTGCCATCGTGCTGTTATTCTGATCTGAATGTGTGTTTGATTCGTGTATTGTTGCTGTCAATTTCTGAAAAAAAAAGCAACGGCAGGAATTCTGCGAGCAGATTTTAAATACACGAATTCGTGGACCAGGACTAGCAAATATACAAGGCTGTGCTACTCACTCACTCGACTCGCTCACTCACTCACCGTTCGCCCACACATGTACCCTCCTCCGCTATCTCGTCACCCTTGCTGACCAATGAATGATGGTAAACGAATCACGAGGTCGCAATAAGGTGTGCTCACGCGATGCACGTCTCACCTCTCTTCTTGCGAATCCCGATGAACCATCGGCAAGGCAAATGCGCTTCCCCGGCATTCATTGGCATGTGATTTGCTGAGGAATCAGAGAGTGAGGGTGAGACGGTGAGGAGGTTGTGTCACGTAGCCTGTATATACTTTTAATGTTCTTATGAAGGCGCCACATTGTGGCTGGTGATGTGTAGCAAGGGAAGTTTGAGCCGAAGGTGACTTTGATCGCAAATTCGACTGACTGTGAACTGACTGCGCTACGTGTTGCTGTAATACGGACTTCTGATATCGATTCGCGCGCCGGTCGCCAGTAAATGCAGAGGGTAGGAGAAGCCATGGCAGGAGCGCTGGAGGAAGCCAATTCGGGGATGTCGAACACCTTGAAAGATCTCTTTTCTGGAGCTGTCGGCGGTGTGGCACAGGTATTGATAGGTATGATTCGTGCTTGGTTTCCTGAGGCAGAAGTGCACAAGAAGCAGACATGAGGACTGGTCAAGCGATGTCCATCGCGCGAGGATCTTTGCTGACAAGATTTCAGGACAACCATTTGGTACGAAAGTCTTCTACAGCAACACCATCCCATCAAAACACTGACATATCATAGACATCGTCAAAGTCCGGCTTCAAACAACAACCCAATACAGAGGCGCGCTAGATGGCGCCACCCAGATCCTCAAGAACGAAGGAGCCGCCGCGTTCTACAAAGGCACTCTCACCCCCCTCATAGGAATCGGCGCCTGCGTCTCGGTCCAATTCGGTGCCTTCAACTATGCGCGCCGAGCCTTTGAAGCCCAGAATGCTGCTGCTCAGAACAAGACGATCAACCAGATCGAAGCTGAGCCGCAGCCGTTGAGTTACGGACAGTACTACGCTGCTGGTGCCTTTGCTGGTGTGGCGAATACCTTGCTCTCGTCACCCATCGAACACATCCGTATTCGGTTACAGACGCAACCCCATGGAGCTGGGAAGCTGTATAGTGGACCCCTGGACTGCATATCGAAGCTCTCACGCTCACCGAACGTGGCCATGGGTCTCTACTGTGGCACTTCCGTGACGCTAATCAGAGAAGCCCAAGCCTACGGGTTCTGGTTTCTTACCTTCGAGTATCTAATGCAAAGTGACGCGAAACGCAACAAGGTCGTACGCAAGGAAATTCCAACTTGGAAGATTGCGTTGTATGGTGGTTTGGCGGGCGAGATGCTGTGGATCACGAGTTATCCTTTTGATGTCATCAAGTCGAAGATGCAGACCGATGGGTGGGGGGAGAAGCAGAGGTATAAGAGTATGCGAGATGCATTTGCTCAAACGTGGAAGCAGGAGGGTCTGATGGGATTTTGGAGGGGTGTTGGGCCGACGTTATTGAGGGCACTGCCTGTTAGCGCGGGTACCTTCGCCACTGTGGAGTATACTATGCGGTTGATTTCGTAGGCACCGTAGTACGATACATGCATTGTACAGTGTCAAAATCGGCGAAGACATGCAGTCTACGCTTTCGCACTCGTTGCTATGAGCTAGGATCAATCGCGGCACAAAGTCATTTGCAACTATTCGTCCCTCCCACCACCACCTCGCCTAGCACTCTTCTTCTTACTCTGAAACTCCTTCATCCTCCGCGTGCCCGCTTTCTCCTTCGACTTCAGCACCTCAACACGCTGACTCTGCTCCACTGTCGTCTCACCCGGCACTGCTTCTCTCCCAGCTTCGAGTATGACTTCGTGCAGTCGACGGAAGCAGGCCGTCACATTATCGCCCTGTTTCCGCGAGTCGTCTGCCTGAATAATGAAAGCCGATGTTTTAGCCGCGTGGTACCGAGATTGTAAGATGGATGTATGAAGTAATGACGGGATCAAAGGGAGCAGGGTGGCTGTTGGGAGGCGGAGGGTGGCTTTGGACGAGACTCTGTGGGAGAAGGGATGTACTTAGCCTGTGGCCCAAGAGAACTACTGCTAATGATTGTCTGAGGTTGGCGACGCACTTGTTGACGTTTTGTCCACCTGGTCCACTACTGCGACTGAAGGAGATCTCGCAGATGTTACGTGGGATGGTGTCTGGATTGAGGTTGGCTAGCCATTTCCTGGCTACGACGAGCTCCTCTTCATCGACATCGACGCCCGGGCGTTTATTGCTGTAGCATCGTATACATGCTTGTCGCAGACCAGGCGTGAGAGCACTCCGTAGAGTCACATATCGTAGCATAGCATAGCAATGGATTTTTGTGCTTCACGAGCAGTTGACAAGGTTCTTAGTAGGCTGTCGGGGCACGCGGTCCGGCATCACTTCGGCTTGCAGCGGGATCGGCCGGCGCAATCGGCAAGCACAAGGTTTGATCTCCCCATCTGGAGCATCTCTCGTTCTTCATCGAACACCACATTATTATTTTCCCAGTAAGCCACGCTGGAACCAAGGCTTGTCCTCTTGCACGATCATCAACTACATCACCCTCCGACCGTGCACCTTTTTCATTTGTCCTTACTACCACCCTGCCGAGGATTTGGACGCTTGCGCATCGAGGTCGCACTTCCCGTGAGTGATAGACCTGCACCTGCCTGCAGGTATAGCAAACTGCGAGAAAGTGCGGTGTATGTCCTGCTTGACCTCACTCCACTTGACCCCATCCTCCGTCGTGTTGCAAGTCATTTCGCCTTCAGCACACCTCCCACCCTCGCGAGGCAACGTGGACATCACCCAATCTGTCAGTTGCGATTGCAGCGCCCACTAACCGCAGTCTGTCCTCCAGCCGTTCCAGCCGATCCAGCCCACGTCTACATCTACCCAACCCATCACGTACCCTTGGCGCACCCGCGCTTCTCATGAATCCATGAACTTTGACTCGCGATCATCTGAGCCGCCAGACGAACCGCTCCAACAGAGCGAGGCCGCCCTGCTGTCTCCGGCCTCACCCAAACCCCTCCACTTCCCCACGCCTACCAATATCCCCATTCTCGAGATGCAAACCGACGTGGACTTCAACCAGACGGAGATGCACATGAATGACCCAGGCATGCGCAATACTGAGCTGAGACCGAACCTGTGGCAAGACCCGAGCGAGCAAGTGGGGGGCGACCATGCATCACCATACTCGACGGGAGGTGAGGCGGTGGGAACTACGACGGATGAGGGAACGGCACAAGAGGGATCGACAGAACCGGCAACCACGATCGAGGCCGCAGATAGCATGGATACCACCACCATTGAAGCCACAAATCCACAAGCCAGTCACACTTCCGACGAAGCATCACATGAAGCCAACGCCACCCTTGACCACACGTCAGAGCCCACCCAAGCCGCAGCGCCTTCTGCATCCGCAGATGTGAGCATGTCCGCTGCTGAGCCTAGCGACAGTGGTAATGCACATACTGATGCTGCTCAACCCGAGCAAGCACAGTCCACTGCACCTGCTCACAATGGCAACGTCGACGTCCAAACCTTGTTGGATACACTGCAGATGCCACCCTCTAGTATTGGTGGAATTGGCATGACTCCTATGACCCCATCCCAAGCCCAGCCATCCGTGTCTGCGCCTGGTGTTGAACAGTCTCCGTCTGCCTCGTCTACCGCCGGTCAGGGTGCCACGTCTAATGGACTGCCACCTCGTCCACCACCGCAGGAGCAGCCGCTCATCCATCCCAACTATGTGCACAGTCAGCACATTCGCGACTATCATCCACATGCAGCCCATTCTGCCTTCCACCCACAGCAGCAGACCCGCACAGGCAGCCAAGGCAATTTCGCCGATCCCACAACCCATTCGTACGTCCCGCCCGTACAGTCACCTGCCACTGCCTCCGCAATAGCTGCAACGGTATCGACACCACAGACCCAAGCGTCAACATCTCAGTATAACCCCAATAATCCCAACCCAGGCCAAGCATCGAGTCCCATCGAAATCCTACCCTCTGCCACCGCTCTCTCCACCCAGAACCTCCAAAGCACCTTCCCACCCCAACCACAACAACAGCAGGCCAGTGCCGGCAACCAATACCACACCAGCCGAGCCATGAGCGCGAGCAGCAGCACACCCATCGAGTCGAGAAGAGAGTACAAGATAGCGCAAGGCGAGACCTTGACGCCCGAGGATAGGCCCTGGGACGCCACGGTTCAGGCGAAGTACGACCAATTCATTGAGCGGGAGAGAGGATATGTTAGTGAGGGGAGGTGGGAACAGTTTCCTTACGGGAGTCGGCTGTTTGTTGGTATGTTTACACTTCCTATTAGCGGACAGAGGGGAGCGCATGGCCTGGGACGACATGGAACACCGATGGGAGAGCAAGTGCTGTTGGATGAGATTGGAAATGTGCTGACCGATGCGTTTGAACAGGCAACCTGTCAAGCGAGAAAGTCACGAAGCGAGATGTTTTTCATGTCTTCTGGAAATATGGGGAGCTGGCGCAGATCTCTATCAAGCAGGCCTACGGCTTCGTGCAATTCCTTGAGGCGGAGGAGTGCAAAGTCGCTTTGACCAGAGAGCAAGGCAGACAGATTCGGGAGAAAAGGATACGTAAGTGGCTTGGTCTCCGTCTCTACTGACTGCAAAATGGGTTAAAGAAAGACTGAGTAGCTGATATGTGTGTCACCACAGATCTCGAAGTCAGCAAGCCGCAAAAGAACCGCAACGACGCGAAGCAGCCACCGGCTCGACGCTCGCGATCGCCGGATTATGGCCGAGGTGGAGGCAAGCCACCACAGAATAATGACAGGTATGTATCCCAGAACAATGGCAGAAACGTGGGCAGGAATGGGCAACAGGGTGGTTATGGCAGACAGGGTGGTCCTGCATTCCGCTCTCCTTCGCCTCCAAGAGGGAACTATCGCGACAGGTTTGACGACTACCGATCTCGCTCGCCTGACTACGACCGCCGCGGTGCTGGCAATGGTGGTCGGTATCGCTCTCCCAGTCCGCCTCCGAGGAGGAACGAAGATGATGATCTTCCGCTTCCAAGACGACAAGCGCATGAAGTTCCAGACGTACAGATCCTGGTCCTGGATACGTTGGATCGCGACTTCATCTCCTGGATCGAGAATGCTTTCTCGTCACGTGGTCTGCGCATCGATGTCCTGATCCTCTCACCAAGACTCAGCGAACAAACTGTTGTGCGGAGACAGATTGTGGAGGGTGTGGTAGCTGTGGTGAAGTTGACTCGTGGCAATCAGCAGAACGGCAAGATCGGTCTCCAAGTCTTCGATCGGAGTCAAGGGTTAGGATTGGGAAGTGTCAAGTTCGAGGAGTACGAATTCCTCGACCCGCCAGTCTGTGCAGAGCTGGTCCTAAGAGCGAAGAGGACTACCCAGCAGCCGCAGACCCAGCAACCGCAATATGGTGGGTATAGCGGCGGGTCGCAGCAGGGATATGGTGGACCTCCACCTCCTCAACAGCAGTACGGTGCTGGGTATGGTCAGCCGCCACCGATGTCCTACGGACAACCACCACCTTCCATGCCACCAGCGGGCTATCCGCCACAGCTTCCTCCTGGGTATCCACCCACGCCAACTCAGCAGCCACCACCACAGAATCTCCAAAACCTTATTACATCTCTCGACTCCAGTGGCTTGCAGAGTCTTCTCGGCGCTATGGGTCAGCAGCAGGCGCCTACTCCACAGACACCGGGGTACGGACAGCAGCAGATGCCTCCAGCGGGATACGGTGCTCAACTGCATCAGCAACAGCAGGCGGCTGCTATGGCGGCCCTGCAGCAGAATCCTGCGATGGCTGCTGGTTTGCAACAACAACAACGACAACAACAACAACAACCACAACAACAACAGCAGCAGCAGCAGCAGCAGCAACAGCAAAGTGGTGCTGCGGCTGGACAGGTGAATATGCAGGATATTCTGGCTAAGCTGGGGAGTTATGGGAAGTGAGAGCACGAGAGATGCAAGGATTTCAGAAGTGGATATGATGATTACGAGGGCGAGTGGAAGCGTTAATTCATGCACATCACGGTCCGGTGCCTCTCGAAACTTGCGGTCCTGCTGGCACTAGCATAACGAGCACACGGGTGGCCAGACAAGAGTGTGTGTACATGTGCTCATGACAAGCTACCTTGCTTTCGGCGTGTATATTGATTGTATAGATCTGCTGTGCATAAACTCTTCTCACACACCAGCTTGAAACACTCAATACGTGAATCTAAAGTGAGGATGGTCATCGCCAAGATTATCGGCATCGGACGTCTCGAGCCTCCAATCTCGCTCGCCTCGCTCACGCTTCCTGTTCTCCCGCCTCAGCCCAAGGAGCAGGACTGTGCAGCCAATCGCCGTGACCCAGATCAATGCCAAACTGACCGCGTATCCCGTCACGAATCCAGGGGCTTCGTTAGTAATGAAAATGTCTGACGCGATGATGCCGCCTAGATTTCCGAAGCCAATCTGAAAAGCGCTTGAGACGGAACGTTTGTAATGCCCGCTCATGCAATTCGCCAGCCAGGCAATGGTCACAGGCTGACACATATACCCTCCCGTCACGATCAGGAAGATGGCTGCATATCTCGCTCCAACTGGAATCATCGCCTGCGCGAGCAACATCGCATACCCCGTAGTCGCAATGCAAATCCCGAGAATACAGAACGCGTAACGATGCCGCAGCTTATCGGTGCAGTATGCTGTGACGAGGCAAAAGAATGCGGCGACGAGGAAGATCGGGATACTGCGGACTTGCGCTGCTTGAGCTTTATAGCCGAGTTGAGTCAAGATCGTGGGCGTGAAGAAGGAAGTCGCGTAGCCCGTGTTGACGATCCCGAGGTACATCAGCGTTCCCACGTACATCTTCCAGTCGGTGAAGATCCTTCTCATGGCTGGCTTGTCTAGTCGGTTCATCTTGGCGTCTGCTACGTCGGCGGAGAGGCGGGCGATCAAGAGTCTCTTCTCGTCGTCGGTCAGGAACTTGGCTTTCTCTGGCCAGTCGACTATGAAGAACTTCCCACAAAGAGCAACAACGGCTGTGAAGATGCCTTCGAGGATGAAGATCCACCTGTAGAGACAGATCAGTCTAATTTTCCTTGAATGTAGGGGAGATTGCGAGATGTAGCATAGAGCAAGCACTGTCCATGTCTGAGGCATGGTCACCACCTCAGAATAGGGCAATGCTTGCTCTGGTCACCATCTCACCCTATGCTGTACGCACCTCCAGCCACCGTAACCCTGCACACCGTCCATATGCGCTATACCATAAGCCAGCAACCCACTGAAGGATCCCGCGATGATGGAGCCGGTGAAGTAGATGTTGAAGCGCCATTGCAGCTCGTAGCGTTTGTAGTACATCGAGATCAGATATGCGCAGCCTTGATCCCAACGAGGGTAAGATCAGCGAATGCATTGGACAACATCGACAGTCTTGCAGCCACTGATTACTTACCTGGGAAGAAGCCCGATTCGAAGAAGCCAAGAAGGAAGCGCATGGCGTACAAGCTTTCCTTGGTCTTGACTAAGCCTTGTGCGATCGTGATAATGCCCCAGCAGAACATGAGGCCAGAGAGCAGGGTTGATGGAGCAAGCCGCTTGATCAGGATGTTGGAGGGCACTTCGAAGATGATATAGCTTGGGAAGAAGATGAACAGCGCAATATTGTAGTCGTTGCCAGTCATCTTCAAATCCTTCGTCATGCCTTGGATTTTTGCATTGCCTGAATACTTGCAGTCAGTAAGGTGAAAGGACGTGATGAGATGTGTGGTAATTCGTGCCAATGTTCGACCTGTCCAGGAATGCCAGCATGTACAAAAACCAGAGTACTGGCAGGATATGCATGTCCAGCTTGTGTAAAAGCTTCTTCTCAGCCTCTGGGTCAATCTCGTATCGCTCGGCGGCGCGATCATTGGCCTTGACCGTGATCTCATTAATGTCGAGCTCTTTGAGCATTTCATCTGCTATGTGGGTGTCCATGATCGGCGGTGAGGACCTAGATGGCCTTGGTAGGTCTGTGGAACATGCTGCTGAGCATTGTTCTCTTATAGATGTCGGTTGCCAAGTTATTTGTTCTCCAGTACCGCGCAGCAAGACCCACGTCAACCCCGCGATCGCCAACAAAATCCCCACGTCCGGTTAGTTACTGCTGCACAATCGCTTGCCGGCCATGCGCAGCGGTATTTGAACCTCGTGGCATGGCTGCTGATCCTTCGGACGAGTCCAAGATAGATAGCAATCTTTGCTTGCATGCGGGGAGAGCTCATCGCGAGGCTGGACATTATTGCTCGTCTCGATGACATGCAAGTAGACCGTCTAAAGCATTGGCTAGTATGACCATACTGAGGCATAAACTTGCATGGTCTCAGCCATTGCGTGCAGCCTGTGCTCTCAACGCATCAATCTCCTTCTGAAAGGCATCCAGATCAGCAAGGTAATCTGGCTGAGTGGACTTGACTTCACCTCCCGCAGGAGACAGGTCTTCACCGTGCTCTGGCTCCTGCACCTGCTGCAGACTGTGCAGTGAAGGCTCTCGATCACTTCCAAAACTTTGTCCACTTGACCGCCGGTTCTCGTGACTCGGCCGACGATTGCTCATCGAGTTCGGTGGTCCGTTCTCCATGCTGTCTCGCTTACTGCCTGCTGTTCGTCGTGGTGGTGGCGCAGGAGGCGCGTTACCATGCGCGGCTGACATTGTGAATGAGTCGCTCCGTGGTAAGCTCACGCGAGAGGCGTTCGAGGAAGTCCGGACAGCCGACGAACCGCGCTGCGATGGCATACGGCGTGGCAGAGGAGGCGGCATTCCTTTAGTAACTGATGGCGTGGGAGAAGGCGACGTCTCTGCAGCAGGTGACTGTGACCGTGTAGATTGCGCTCTTCGTGAAGGTGGTGGCGGTGGCGCCAGTGCTTTATGTCCTTGGCTCTCGAGTGAAGTGTTCGCGTCAGCAGCTTGTGCTGAGCTCTTGGAAAGGTTGGAATCGCTTCGTGCTCGGCGGGTCTCTGCGTCTGGCTGTGCCCGCCGACGAGCAATCGGTGGTGGCGGTGGTGCTTTCTTCACCTGAATCGTTGGTTCTACATCGTCTGTCGGTACTCCAATGCCATTGGTCGAGATCGGCTGTGAGGTAGAAGTCAAAGCTTCGTCTACTAAGACCCGTCCTGCCGGCGGAGGCGGCAGTGGTTTGTTGAGATCGCTTGGCGATCTCGGTGCTGTCACTCTGTCCAAAGGATTGGCGTTGAGCGACAAAGTTTGTAAACGAGTTGGCGTCGGCATGTCTGTCGCGGGAATGGTCTCGTCAAAGTCCGCGAATGACACAGTCTGTGGGAAGGCTCTACCATGCTTCGGCTTCGGTGGTGCTGGCGGACCTTCTGCCACGGGCCTCCTGGAGGCTGGGCCCATGAGACTAGAGTTCTCATCGTCACCGTCGTCCTCATCGTCCAGACCGTAATGATCGTCAAATGATGTCCTTGGAGACTCCGGGTGAAGCTCATTCATGTTGTCGAACATCGATTGTTTTGATACGGACGAAGTGTCCGTGTTGCTACTACTATCCTGCGGTCGTTGACTCGCTGTACCTCCGTTGGGTGGTGATGGTGTGGCACTTCCCGTCAAGAGAATGTTCTTGAACGTGTCCACGTCCAAAGCTGGTCTGCCCGTGCCTTGGCTGCGTGGGGTCACACCATTGGCCTCCTGCATCTCTTCTGACAGCTCTTGCTCCCCTGCTCTCCCGTACGCAGCTTCACTTGTGGCCAAAGTCTTGGCGAAGGGATTGTACGGTGCTCGCGAGCCGGACTGTACACCGAATGAAATGGGTGGTGGACCAGTATTTCGGCTTGTGTTGAGCAGAGTATGCTCAAGGTCCGAGTCTGCTGTCGTTGCCATCGAGTCCGACTCGTCGTCGTCAAGGCGTCTCGTCGGCGCAGGAGGTGACCCGGTCAAGCCGTCTGACAGTCTCCGAGGAATGCTCGCTTTGGGTTCGTCTGGCGAATGCGGCGGGGTTTGTATGACAACCTTCTTTTTCTTCTTTGTCTTTGGTTTCGTCTCGGCTGCTATACACATGATCAGACAGGTTCAGGGTACCTTATGCCATTATCACATGCTTACAGATGTCTCCATTGGCCTCATATTTGGTGGTCTCGTCCGGCAGTCGCTGACGTCGAAATGGATTTCCAGACATCGTGACGAGACCGGCTCAAGCCACGATTGTTCAGTCGTAAAGAACGTTGAATACACAAAAAGACATGAAAGGGAATCGGAGGGCTAGATGTGCTGTCAGCCCACTCGTCGCACATGCGACGCGAATGCAGCTCCGAGTGGTGGTGCCTGGACAAAAGTGACATGCACCCTCGCCAATTCCCCCACCCTTTGACAAAACCATTTCAGAGCTCGAGCCATTGCGTCGTCACAACCTTTCAACCTCCATCGATTGTTCGAACAAAGACAGCATCTCTGTCTCCATCCGCCGTATACTTTACTTGCGAGAGATAAGTCCATTAAAGAAGACGACATGCACGTGAAAGGACGGAGGTAACGATAGCCAAGATGGCACTTAAGTCCTTGTACTCCCTTCATATGTATGATCTTATTACAACGCACTCTTCTGCCCCTGTCTAACCTGCCACCCTTTCCCAACCTGCTCCACCCTACCCTCACCTTCAAGCTTCTTCAACACCTGCACTACACCACCCTCCGCAGGGACATGCAATGGCTCCGGATAGTTCTTATACACCACCTTCACAATTCCCATACTACTCACCCCATCCCCACCTTGTTCTGTCAACGCACCCAAGATCTGCTCCTCCCTCTCCCGTCGATGCTCGATATACTCCCTCACCTTCGCCTTCCCATCCTCAATCACGGCGCCATGAGCGGGATATGCTCGGCCATTGAAAGCACCTTCCATCCGTTCAAGGCTTTGAAGATAGGTAGCTAGATCCTCAAAGACTGCTGTTCCGTGACCGAGAACGTTATCGCCCGTGAACATCGCATCCTCTTCTTCTAGTATGAGAGCCATATGATCGACGGTGTGGCCAGGCGAGTGAAAAGCACGTAATGTTGCGCCTTCAGTCTTGAAGACTTGACCTTCCAGGATGTCTTCTTGGTCGACATCAGGCTTGATCTGACTCTTGTAGACCGTGACACCCGAGGCGATGGTACGTACGTCCGGCACGCCACCGACATGATCCGGATGCCAATGTGTTAGGATGACTTTATCGATCGTTACGCCCTCGTCTGCCAAGGCCCTCTTGAGGTTACGAGGCCAGATTTTGTTGCCTTCGCCCGTATCGATCAGGAGTCTCTTCGGGCCAGTTCCAACGATATATGTATTTGTGCCTGGGAGGTAGTTCAGCAAAGGCTGTCGTGTAGGGGATCTTGAGCTCTTGAGCCTACCCTGTAACGTGAATTTGCTCGGATTGCCACCCATAATACGTAGCACCAGAGGACTGAGACGTTCGACGTCTGGCAGTTCAGGCAACTTGAGAGCCATGTTGTGCTGAGTGGCGTGGAATGACCGTCTTTGCCTCGATACACAGGTTGTTACAGACTTGGTCCGACAGGAAGTGGCGAAGAAGCGTGGTAAGGTTGAGAGCATGTGTCAGCTTAGCAGAAGTGATCGATGCAGGATCAAAGAGTGAGATATCTCGTCTATGATAATAGATACAGCGTAAACATTATACTCGTTCTCGACGGTGAATATCAGGATATCAGCCCCGGACGAAGATAGAGCTCCAAATCCTACCGAGGCCCAGCCCCGAACGTAGAAGGAACGGCAAGATATTTACATTCACGGCAGTAACGAGTGAGGCCAAGCTGCAGCACAAGAGTGGACGGGTAGATGATGGGAGTATACAGACTAAGATCTGCTTCTCACGAGTGTATCTATCTACTCTACGTAGTATTACCCTCGAGCCCTTGAAGACTGCAAAAGCCAGTTCCTTGGCTTGCCTGACCCGATGTTGCCCAGAGAGAACTAACGTCGTGCCACATGGATCTTCGTCGGTCTTGACACTCGTCGCCGATGGGTAGTTACTAGCTGTGGGAGGATAATGCGAGGGATCTGCTCCCTACTTTTCACCCTTCCTGAGTAGGACTCGACGATCTCAAAGCCCACCCGGCTCAGCGTTCTGTCAAACCTTCTAGTCCCCTGTATAACCCAACGCAGTAATCTCCTTCCTGACCGACTCCTCGGTCCCGATCTTCAGTACCTGCGTACCCTCCAATTTCTCTCCACCCGCCTGCCTCATCTTCAGATCGTCAATAGCCCGCAGCTTCTTGAGCAGTGAACGGACCTTCTTATCCTCAGGTGAGCCAGTGCCCGGGCTGGTAACAGTGAGATCTGGAGCCGGTGGTGGAGGCGTGGGAGCGGCTACGGGTGCTGGCGTTGCCTTGCCACTGCTTGTGCCCGGTCGGCCGTTGGCGAACGGGTTGGGTGGCTGAGCTTGAGTGTCGAGACGTGGGCCACGCTGTCGGCTACCATCACGTTTCCGCGATGGTGGCTGTGGCGACTCGTAGCCAGCCTTTGATTGACTCCTAGGCCGGTCCCTGCGCTCGGGACTACGATTGAGCGTAGGAGCACTACTCGCACCGTTCTCGGTCGGCGCTAGACTGGACGCTTTGGCTTCGGCGTCCTTGGCTTTCTTTGCCTCCCTCTTCTTCTTGTTCTTCAAAGCCGCTTTGCTGAGGTTTTCATCTCCCTCGCCAGTAAGAGCGACACCTCCACCTGGTGCTGCACCAGGCACACTGGCCTCGGTCGCCTCGGCTCCAGGGACCGCACGACGCCTAGCGCTTGGTCCGAAACCATTCGACTCCGGCTGTTTGCCGGACATCATCTCGCGAACGAATGCTGCACCGCCTTCATCTTCGCGCTTGAAAGCCAGTGGAGTGGCTGTGCCGCGAGCGCCAGGTGGACGATAAGCTCCAGCAGGCTTCGATGGTGTCTTGACCTTGCCAAGAAATTCCAAAGCAGATGCGTGTGGCGTTGGTACAGACTGGGCCGGGTTGCCAAGCGGGTGCTGCGATATTGGCTGTGGTCGCCAAACCACGTGGTAGAGCTCGGTAATCTCTTGGTTGTACATCAATCCACCAGCGACGTGGTAGATGCGAATGCCATTGTCGACGCGTAAACGCGGGCTAGTAGTAGCAGTAAGGATATGCTGACCGTCCGGACTCCACTCGCAGACACTTGTGTTGCTCGCCTCGACAGTGCAGACCTTTTCGTAATTCTTCTCCAGGTCATAGATATCCATTTGACCAGCCAAGTTTCCGAAGCCGGCCACAATAACAAAGCGTCCGTGAGGAGAGAAAATGATCGTATTTCGTGGACCAAGGTTGAAGCTATGCGTGGCCACAGCGCGCTGGTTAAAGATGGTGCTCTTCGCAGGCATGAATCCGTACGTAACGCCAAACTCTTTCGAGTTGGGCGACCAGGAGACATCATGAATGGGACCCTCTTTGTCGAGATGTATCCGTGAGTCAAATCCACCATTTGCACTCAGAATGTACAGATTCGTCTCGCCATAGTAGCTCTTATTGCTCTTGTCGACCTCTGTCTGCGCCAAGACGATCACACTACTGCCTTGCTGGTTCCACTTGAGCTGCACCTTGTCGCCCTTGAAGAATGTCTTCTGCGACACAGGTGCATTGAATTGTGGTACGAGGAAGACCTTGACAGAGGCAGGTTGACCATTGCGCTCCGGCGTGAAGACGGCAACCGAATGTGTCTTGCCCGGGGCAAACGCAAAGTCCGCAACACCTTCCACCCGCAACTTATTCCATACCGTGCCCAAGTCTTTGCTCTCGTAGAATTGTACCTCATTGTTGACGCATCGTGCGCAGTACTGCTCATCCGAGGTATACTGCAGATTCCAGCCCGTCTGACTCTTCTGCACGAATTTGCCGACCACGTCTCTTGCACCCCCTTCGCCGGCCTGATCGTCGATTGTGCGCCAGACCTTCAGGTTCTTGGTTGCATTGCCGTCTTCGTCCTTGGAAGGTCGCTGCCACGTGATGATGTACGTGCCGGCGTGCGAGAAGCCGAGCTCGTAGACATTATCAGCAGGCAGCTCGGTCACCACGTGGCCGACTGAGGCGTCCACGACAAAGACCTTTTCGGGCGAGGCCCAGGCAAAGAAGCGACCATCCGGAGAGTAGACACAGCATCGGAGATTACCCTCGGGGACCTGAAAGCCTGGCAGCTTCTCGTAAACAGGGGCGGCGTCGAAAATGCCAACCTGCTTGCTCGTGCGGACTGTTTTAGTGTTAGTATTATGAGTGTGTGCGACATGGCAGTGTGACATACATGCGAGCTGTGTAGGCTGTGCCATGGCTGTAGACGAAGATGTGTAAGATACAACAAGCGGCAGGGGACTAATACGTGTTCTGGGCGGTGTAGAAGCTGCTGATGCTGGTGTTGACCGGTTGAGTATTCTGTTTGGACGCTTTTGTGGGAGACTGTGGGTGGGATCACAGGCAGATAACTGATGGCTGTCGGCTAAGGTTGAATGGCTAAATTCACCTCAGTAGCGATGTCTTGTGCCAGCAATAGCAGTCAGCTGAAAGCGCGAGCGGAAGGGTGCCTTAGAGGAGAGGAGGGAAAAAGAGAGGTGAGACAGCAGCGCGCGTTGTGATTTCGCCAGATCGTGAAATTCGCGAACAGGCCAAGGCTGCGTCATCAGCTGACAGCGCAGTTGATGCACATATCTACTGCAGCGACGACACTACGTCCTGTACAGTAGGACGATTGCTAGACATCAATGGTATCATGCCATACGTCAACTCACTTTGTGTCGCCATATCAAGCATATCTTGCATAACCTTGATGGCGACCGTTCACTTCGAAAGCGGTCCAGCCGCTAGCGCCCCCATTCAATCGAATGATATATAGCCTAGACGGCTCGCTCTTCGTGCAGAACAACTCTCCACGGCGACCATCGACCTGCTGGCATCAACAGACGCTGGAAGACGAAGCGTTGCAGTATATCCACAGGGAAATTTACCTTCCACCCTCGGCCTTCGCCTGGCTCATATCATCCCACTATCTCATGTACCTGGATCGTCTCTCCACTTCTTCATCCCACCCTGCCCAGCACGCCGATCATGCAGCTACATTCTGCACTTGTACAAACATGGCAGCTCATACCATCTAGCAGTCACGACCGCACCAATCTTATCGCAAGATGATGTCGTATTTGGCTGTGCCAATGCCAGGACTCCGTGCTTGCGGCATGCTTGTGGTGTAATATAAGTATGCTTGGTGCACCCATTGTTTGACATTGCTATTGTGAGTATTACGCTTGCCGAGATGCATTTTCTTACGCTTCCATTTCTCGCTGCCGTCGTAGTAGACTGCGTGGCTGCAAGAGCACTTTCATCTACTCACGTGGTGCACGAGAAGCGAGATGTTGCCAGTACTGGTCGTTGGGTCAAAAGGGATCGGGTCTCATCCCACGTCAAAGTGCCTGTTCGGATAGGCCTCAAGCAGAACCAAGATGCTCTGAAAAGTGCCGAAGCGTGGCTGATGGAAGCAGCCCATCCAGCTTCAACCAACTATAGCAGGCATTGGTCAGTCCGATACGTTTCAGTAGTCTGCTGAAAGACGAGACTGACATCATAAAGGACATCGGACGAAGTTGTCGAAGCGTTTCAGCCATCTGCAGACGCCGTAGACGAGGTTCTGGCCTGGGTCTCCGAGACAGCACGGATTGCTAAGAACAAGATTACCCACACAGATAACAAGGCCTGGCTAGCGTTTGACGCGAGTGTGTCAGATCTTGAGGATCTACTGCAGACAGAGTACCACGAACACCACCATGAAAGTAGTGGTCGTACCATGATTACCTGCGACCAATATCACATTCCATCACACCTCTCACAACACATCGACTACATCACGCCAGGTGTCAAAGGTATACAAGTCCACTCATCTGAGCTCAAGAAGCGGAGTTTCAGACCTGGCAAGCCTGGACAAGGCTGGGGTGAAGGTCCTGGGTGGGGAGGAGCGCCAGGTGGATGGCAGCCACCCAAGAATCGACCAGCTCCTCACATGCCCAACCCAAGCACACAGCTCCAGACGTGTGATCAGGTCATCACTCCAGCATGCTTGCAAGCTCTGTACCACTTCAAGTCACTTTCGCCAGATGCTCAGGTCAGCCCGAATAACTCCATGGGCATCTTCGAGACTGGCAATGCCTACGCCCAACAAGACCTCAATAGCTTCTACACCAACTTCACGTCATACATTCCGAACGGCACTCACCCAATCCTCGACTCCATCGATGGTGGCCAGGCTCCCGTTGCTAACGTCAGTAATGCTGGTGGCGAGTCCGATCTCGATTTCGAGCTCGCTATTCCGATCATCTATCCACAGAGTACGTTGGTTGTACCAATCTTCTCACTAGCACACGTGGAGATATGTAAATTGCTGACACGACTTCTTCGTAGCCACTACCCTTTATCAAGTGGACGACCCCTACTATGCTAACGGCGGCAACGGTACCACTACTGGCATCTTCAACACGTTTTTTGACGCTCTCGATGGATCCTACTGCACCTATGCTGCTTATGGCGAGACTGGAAACGATCCGGTGCTCGATCCCACGTACCCTGATCCTAATACCAATGGCTATAAAGGCCCACTCATGTGTGGAGTATACAAACCAACTAACGTGATCTCGATCTCATACGGCGAGCAGGAGCAAGATCTGCCAGCGTATTACCAGCAGCGGCAATGCAATGGTAAGTAAGATGGGACCGTACTGACTGTCTACGAGTGCTAATACATCTCCCAGAGTTCTTGAAGCTCGGCCTCCAAGGCACGTCAATCTTTGTTGCGAGCGGAGACACTGGTGTCGGTGGCTATGCAGGGGATGGATCATACAACGGCTGTCTGAACAACGGCACCGTCTTCTCCCCTACTCAACCCAACTCATGTCCATGGCTCACGAACGTGGGCGGCACTAAAGTATATCCAGGCCGAACGGTCTACGAGCCCGAGTCTGCTGTCGTCGACCCCGCTGGACATCCTTACAGATCTGCCTACAGCTCGGGAGGAGGCTTTAGCAACATCTTTCCCATCCCTTCCTATCAATCTTCGGCTGTGGCTACATATTTCTCGGACCACAACCCACCATACCCATACTACTACAACGGCCAATACAATGGTTCGGCCGGCTTGTATAATCGCAATGGCAGGGGTATTCCGGATGTGGCAGCCAATGGCGACAATATTGCTACCTATACGGCAGGTAAATTCCGTACCTCGGGCGGTACTTCCGCCTCTGCACCTATTTTTGCGGCACTAGTCACTAGGATCAATGAGGAGCGGATTAAAGTCGGAAAGGGACCTGTGGGATTCATCAATCCGGTGTTGTATCAGCATCCTGAGGTGCTCAACGACATTGTCAATGGCACAAACCCAGGATGTGGCACGGAAGGGTTTTCTTGTGCGCCTGGCTGGGACCCGGTTACCGGACTTGGTACGCCGAACTATCCTCGCATGCTGAACCTCTTCCTGTCGCTACCATGAAGCATGCACTAGCAGCATGTAATCTGTCCGAGTCAAAGGTGAAGAACGGCGACCTAGATGGCGCCATCATCAGGTAGTGAAGAATAGTCATGACCAACGCAGATTTGTACATTACAAGTACCAACATCATCCTACCTGCCTCGACCTCTAGCTACTCCCACGACGTCCCTTTTGATCTTGACCTACACCCAAGAACCCCACAACAAACCCGCGCCCATTACGACATATCACCTTACCAACATGTCCAATCCCTTCGCCCTCGAAACACTTCGTGTCCAGGTCACGAGCGACAAGGCCATCTACAAGTCTGAGAAAGAGCGATTTAACCGTCTTCTGTCGGCTGATGCAGAAGAGATAACAGAAGCCGACCGCAAAGCTATCATTAATTGGTCCCGCGCTGCTATCACAGACTACAGCCAGCAGCTGGAGAAGATGGAGGAGATTGATCGCCCGTCGAAAGAAGAGAAGCAGATTATGCAGCTGCTCAATGAGCTTCTCATGCTTGGTGATCAAATCGCCGAATTCACCTCTAATTTCGTCAAGGAATTCGAGGAGAAGTTTGGCACGGATGAGGTGGCGGCTGAGAGATTGGGTTCACTGGAAGAAGCAGCCCATAGAGCTGATGCTGAGGTAGTGCAGAAGGGCGGTGTTGCTTGTGCTTCTGGTGTCCGGGCTCCCAAATCAGCCGCGCAGCATCCTACTATCACGGTCACTCCGCCAGCTGCTGCTGCCCCTATCCTGGGGCACGGTCTTGCTGCGGAGCACCAAAGTATATCGCACGTAAGCTTCATCTCGCCGGAAGCCCCAGCCGAGCACGTCGATACAGCACAGCTGACAGCTAACTGGGAGGACGTCGACGATGAAGTAGACTGCGATGCCGGCGGAGAAGGCCTATTCGAATCTCGCGACGACCCTGAGGGCATATATGCCACACTCGGTGTGCCACCAACCGCTACGATGCCCGAGATCAGGAAGTAAGGGGCTTTTTGTGGACGTTTCCGTCTGTAAACACGCTAACGATGATATTACAGAGCCTACCGTGACATGATGAAGCAGCTGCATCCCGATAGAAACAGAGATGTCGAGGATGCTGCTGCTCGCTTTGCCGACTTCAAAATTTTGTACAGCGAGACCTTAGGAGACGAGAAGAAGCGTACGGCATACGACAACATCCAGACGGCTGATGAGCTGGAGCAGCTTACACGGAGGGTCAAGCAGCTGACTACTCGGTGAAATCGGTGTCCGTATAGCGGCGGTCTCAAGAACCATTGCAGACAATGACCATGACTTGATGAAGAGTCTGTTCTAGGTCAATCATGCTGTGGCGGCGCATGACGACACATTAACTGGACGTGAGCTTGCTTCAGTCGCGTGAGCTACATTGTCAGCTAGATTCTAGTCAAGGAGAAACATCAGGTATTCATTCAAGTGATCGGCTATATAAGCATGACTGCCACCAGTGTGTAGTTCTTTCCCAGCTCATCCACCCCCCGATTCATTCTTCATCAACCGAATCGACTCCACTACGCGACAGTGACAACCCACCCTATTCAACCTTTGACCAACCTCTGACCAACCATGTCCCTCACGGTAACCAACACAGCCGAGCTCCGCGAGCTCATCAAACAAGATGTCGAAGAAAGCCGAGAGCTCCAAACCCAGATCGACAGACTACGATCTGACCTCGAGCAAGGCAGTGCTCCACCGGAAGGCAATGTTCTAGGCCACATCGAGAGTCAAAGCAAGAAGATGAGCAAAGAGCTCGCTCGCCGCATTGAGCAGATTGAGGAGATTCCAAAGAAGAGCGCAAGTGATCGAGAGTTCTTACAGGCCCTCAATGCTCGGCAAGTAGCTTGGGATAGGCAGATTATGCAGATTAGTGAGATTGCTGATTTGATGTATGAGGCTCGCAAGGGCGCTGTCAAAGAAGGTGGTGATCGGGAGGAGTTCCTAGAGCACGAGCAGAAGTCGTCGAAGCATGGGAAGCAGACATTTGATGGAGAGGCTACTACGGCAGCTGTAACTGTTATGCCTGTACCAGGGGCTGATCA
Organism: Recurvomyces mirabilis; assembly: GCF_035927965.1. Classification (NCBI taxonomy): domain Eukaryota; kingdom Fungi; phylum Ascomycota; class Dothideomycetes; order Mycosphaerellales; family Teratosphaeriaceae; genus Recurvomyces; species Recurvomyces mirabilis. Next base: position 746,129 of record NW_027041939.1, on the reverse strand, counting down.
GCCATTACCTTCAGTCCCCACAGTCGCAGCCAAAGCCAACCCAGGAAGCTCCAGCTCTGAAGAGGCAGCCTCAAACATCAGCGAGCGCGGCTCAGGCTCCGTTGTCGACGATCCGGAAGAATCACCAGACTACGAGGATGAGTTTGATGAGGGCGAAGAGTATGGCGAGGACAATGAGTTTGACGAAGGTGACGACTACTACGAGGACGAAGAAGAGGAGATCGAGCCAGACAGATCCCATTGGCCTCTATGCTACCGTATCCTCGATATTACTCCCGAGACTCCAGCCGCCGACATGGAGGTTGCGTGCAAGAAGAAAGTCTCCATCCCTCATATTGTCCCATAACCACGATACTGACCTTCGTACAGAGCCTGCCAGAGACTTGCACCAAACCACGACCCAGCACGCCTGCCGAATGATCCGGACGCACCAGGTCGTTGGGCGGCGATTGTGAAGGCACGCGAGACGCTGGAGGATCCCGAGCGCAAGGCTTTCTACGACATGCATGGCCGGACTCCATCGGGCTTAAAGGAGTTTGACTTGTCGAGTCTGAGTATCGAGGACCACTGATGGCTCGCCAGGCTTGCAGAGCTCCGAGTATTGGTGGAAAGACAATATGAGGAATGGGTGGCGGTGGCTTTGAAGTACATCGACTTTCTATGCGACCAGAGAAGGCTGATGACCGAGCCGATGAGCACATAAGTAGCCTCCGGAGCTAGATAGGATGCCACGATGTCCCCGACCAGATATGTGTAGCGTCATTCACCATTCTAGCCTTGCTCTCGCGTCATAACACCAGAACTGCAGTCAATGTTCCGCTGTATGACTGTGCATGTCCTCAGCGTCACTTCCTAGACTACGGTAAGTGCGAAGCATTGCCTGACCTGCCTATACTCATGACCACGTCTTCTGCTGCTCGGACTGTTTGCCGCTTGCTGTCCCTGTTTGCACCACAGCACAAGCTCATCATGACTTCAACCACCACCCTGCAAGACTCATACCACGCCAATCTGCGACACCATTGCCAACGACGACTCACAGCTCTCATGGCGCAACTACCTTCGCCCAAGGATATGACGGCTGTCACGCCAATTGGGGGGTTTGTGAAGGATGCGGAGAACAGTCTAGCAGCCAGCGACGATGTCGTGGAGTCGGGTCCCGCTATATCACCGCCTCGTGACTCCGATGGCTGGCACTCCTTTTCAGGGAATGACAACGAGAACAGATATCTTCGACTACGCTGCAGCGCTACATTGGCCGTGTTCAATGCACAAAACCTCACCATCTCTGCTGAAGAGCGTGCGACGGCATGGCACAAGTGAGTGGCCGAGAAAGATGAGGTCAGTTGGAAAGCGCTGACGAAATTGAGTCAGACTGATCGAACCATTCCACAATATTGCTGGTGGGACAGCCGCGCCGCTCGTCAAGAGCCCATTCTACGTGGACTATGGCAACGTGGACATAGCGCCATCTGCTTACGTTCATCGGAACGTCTATATAAGCGACAACCCTGATCGACAGGCACCAGTCAAGATCGGTCATGGTGCTTTCATAGGGCCCGGCGTCCAGATCTTGAGCGTCCAGCATGAAGTAGACTGGCGTAAGCGTGATGGAGTGATGGGTCCGGCATTGGCTCGCCGCACAACGATTGAGGATAACGTATTTGTTGGGGCCGGCGCTTGCATTATGTAAGTCTTACCCAGACGTACGAGAACGGATAAATAAGCTAACCCAGAGCGTAGGCCAGGCGTCACGATTGAAGAGCGCGCTGTTGTCGGCGCAGGTGCGGTGGTCACGAAGTCCGTACCCGCCAGTCACGTTGCGATTGGCGATCCAGCACGAGCGACACGAAAGGTGACGCTGGATGTTTTCGACGCTCCTGGATTGTGGTATGAGCTACGGGAGGAAAAGATGATGGTCCTGAATGACTGCTCGCCGCCACCAAAGCTTCCTTCACGATCTCGAACTGCACTGGGCTTCCCAGCTTGTGAGTCGAGATCAGAGACGGCCCTGAAAGTTCACCGTGGGTCCAAAGATTTCGAGCCCGCGGAGAGTGCTTGCTCGGATACTGAACGGATACAGCCATCACTGACGGAACATGCTGAGCAGGTTCAATGGGTTTCGCCACCTGCAGAACCTGAGGATCGTCGTACCAGAGGCGAAGTCGACGTTGCGTTGTTTCTGATGGCTGTTGGCGTAGCAGGGTGCATAGTGCACGCAGTCCTCCACTGACGACCGCCTGGCAAACGGCAATCGAAATATCTCGGGATGGTGCCTTGTCATGGTGCAAGATCATGAAGTGGTGTCGTCCATCGTGCCTTCCAATAATCCTGTCCACTTCACTTCACTTCACCTCATCCTCCAACTCAATCTCGACCTCCATAACCTCATCAACATTCTCCTTCTTCCCATTGTCAGTCGTCAGCCCAATCGCAGCCTCGGCCTCCTTCTGACTATATGGCTCCTCCTTCAACTGCCTCACCCGCCTCTTATGCGGCTTGCCCTTTCCATGCTTGGTGAAATTCAATTCACTCTCAAACCACTTTGCACACTCCACACAATACCACTGACCGAACCCCGGTAGATCCTCTGGAGCCTTGGTGTCGTGGTACTGTTGAAGGTGCTTCTTGGATTGGATATCCGCATGAACCTGATCAAGATCTCGGGTATGACGCCGAGTCTTCTTCTTGGACTGAGAGCCTCGTATGGAGGGCATATTGGCGCCGACGTCGGTCAATGAGCGCTGCACGAGTCGGTCGTGGTCTGGACGGCAAGAAATTGGTTGTCGCGTGGTATTATCGCGAGGTCTGTGCGCGGTAGTGTGGACGAAGATTTCCTGCAGCAGTCCGAATTTCGGCGCGCAAGAAATTGGTTGTTAGAGCGCAGCGGGCACTTTTCGGATGACCGGCTGGCTGGTGAAGAGGAAATCAGACAGGTATTGCGTGTTGTGCTGCCTTTGGCGCAACGATGTAGGCCGTCGAAAGCTGGCAGGTATCTGTACAACAGCGAACTCGTTATTCTGCTCGACCTACGCTGCTCACGATAAAAAGTATCAAGGTGGGTTGCAGTTGCTTTGCCCAGCGCCGGCAGCCACACGCTTCCGACTCGCCTAGTCCAGCCAATCATCCGAGGCTCAATCGTCAGAACGTTCAGAGCTTGACCTTGCGCCTCTGCTTTCATCACCTTATCTTCCACCACAACAACCGTCTCCACCGTCCTATTGCTCTATATTGACGGCTGGACCTCCAATCTAGCGTGACCGAGCTCCATCACACATCTGAGTAGATCAGGTCGTCTTCATCATGTTGTCCGCACGGGCTGCGGCGCGGCAATTGGTATGCCATGCCCGCAATGGAGCTCCATAATGGCGAGGAAACAACACCATGCTAATGATCGATACCACAGCCGCGCGCGCTCGGCCGCCGCACCTTCGCCACCCCAGCCGACACGCCCTTGAGCAAGAAGGTCGAGATGACGAACTGGGAAAAAGGCCACTACATCAACTACGCCAAGATGAATGAGAACCTGAACATTGTCCGACAAAGGCTCAACAGGCCCCTCACATACGCCGAGAAGATCCTCTACTCACACCTGGACGATCCTCATGGCCAGGAAATCGAGCGTGGGAAGAGCTACCTCAAGCTCCGACCCGACCGAGTGGCTTGCCAGGACGCCACGGCACAGATGGCTATCTTGCAGTTCATGAGTGCGGGTATGCCCAGCGTGGCCACACCTACGACCGTGCACTGTGATCATTTGATCGAGGCACAGATTGGTGGGGAGAAGGATCTGCAGCGCGCGAAGGACATCAACAAGGAGGTTTACGACTTTTTGAGCTCGTCTTGCGCCAAATACAACATTGGTTTCTGGAGGCCTGGGTCTGGTATCATTCATCAGATCGTGCTTGAGAACTACGCTTTCCCTGGTGGTCTTATGATCGGTACTGACTCACATACTCCTAACGCTGGTGGGCTTGGTATGGCTGCTATCGGTGTGGGTGGCGCTGATGCTGTCGACGTCATGGCCAATTTGCCGTGGGAGTTGAAGGCACCGAAGGTTATTGGTATCAAGCTTACTGGCAAGATGAGCGGCTGGACTTCACCTAAGGGTATGTACAGAGGACGATGACTTCGACGTCTCAACAAGCTAACATGCTGCAGACATCATCCTGAAGGTCGCTGGTATCCTTACCGTCAAGGGTGGCACTGGCGCTATTGTCGAGTAAGTGGTTCTCACGACCCGAAGGTGCGTTTCATGCTAACGGTTACCTCTTAGATACCATGGTCCTGGTGTCGACAGCCTGAGCTGCACCGGCATGGGTACCATCTGCAACATGGGCGCTGAAATTGGTGCCACTACGTCCCTCTTTCCCTTCGGTGATCGCATGTGAGAATTTTTAACCAAGCCATTGTCTTTAACGTATGCTGACCACTGTGATAGGTACGATTATCTAGCGTACGTCAGTCCCACATACGAGAGCACAAAGAGGCACAACTGACTCTACGAATAGTGCAACCAAACGCAAGGACATCGGCGACTTCGCCCGCTCCTACGCCGCCGACCTCCGCGAGGACGAGGGCGCCGAGTACGACGAGTTGGTTGAGATCAACCTCGATGAGCTCGAACCCCACATCAACGGTCCCTTCACCCCCGATCTCGCCACACCCATTAGCAAGTTCAAGGAGGCGGTCAAGGCCAACAAGTGGCCGGAAGAGGTGAAGGTCGGCCTGATCGGTTCATGCACAAACTCCTCGTACGAGGATATGAGCCGTGCGGCTTCGATTGCTCAAGATGCTTTGGACCATGGTATCAAGGCCAAGGCGCAGTTTGTTGTTACGCCTGGTTCGGAGCAGATCCGTGCTACCATTGAGCGAGAGTGAGTGGATGAAATGTGGGAGCACTGTTGACATATGCTGATGATTGTCACAGTGGCCAAATGAAGACCCTTGAGGACTTCGGTGGTGTCGTCTTGGCCAACGCTTGTGGACCTTGCATTGGACAATGGGATCGTCGGTAAGTCGTCAAATGTATAACCTACCAACGGCTGTTCTAATCGAGTAAATAGCGACGTCAAGAAGGGAGAGGCCAACACCATCATAAGCTCTTACAACCGTAACTTCACCGGCCGCAACGACGCCAACCCAGCCACCCACTCTTTCGTCACCTCTCCTGATATGGTCTTGGCCATGACTATTGCCGGTACCTTGGACTTCAACCCTCTTACCGACAAGGTGAAGGATAGCCAAGGCAACGAATTCATGCTGTCTGAGCCAAGTGGTGAGGCGCTACCTCCTCGTGGCTACGACCCAGGTCAAGATACTTTCCAGGCACCCCCAGAAGATCGCTCTTCCATCCAAGTCGCCGTGTCCCCCGACTCGGACCGTCTTCAAATCCTCCAGCCATTCGACGCGTGGAATGGCAAGGATGCTACTGATTTGGTAAGCCGTACATCAGTTTTACGAGGAGTCTGGGCTAATGCTGACGATGTGTAGCCAATTCTCATCAAGGCTCAGGGCAAGACTACAACCGATCACATCTCCAGTAAGTGCAGTGGTGCAGACCTGCCAAAGGCGGCAGCTAACATCATGTCTAGTGGCCGGTCCTTGGTTGAAGTACCGCGGACATCTCGACAACATCTCGAACAACATGCTTATCGGTGCTATCAACTCCGCCAATGGCGAAGCCAACAAAGGTTAGTGATCACCTATATCTGCATGAGAGGCGAAAGATTTCTAATGAGTCTTTCAGTCAAAAACTCCACAACCAACGAATGGGATGCTGTCCCAGCCACTGCCCGTGACTACAAGAGCAAAGGCATTAAATGGGTCGTTATCGGTGACTGGAACTACGGCGAGGGCTCATCCCGTGAGCACGCCGCTCTCGAGCCTCGCCACCTAGGCGGTCTGGCCATCATCACCCGCTCCTTCGCCCGTATCCACGAGACCAACTTGAAGAAGCAGGGTATGCTTCCCCTAACTTTCACTAACCCAGAGGACTACGACAAGATCCAGCCAGATGATAAGGTCGATTTGTTGATCACAGAGCTGGCTGTTGGTAAGCCAATGACGTTGAGAGTACACCCTGCGGCTGGTGGTCAGGCGTTCGATGTCTCGCTCAGCCAGACGTTCAATGAGGGGCAGATTGAGTGGTTCAAGAATGGTAGTGCGCTTAACACCATGGCTAAGGCTCACGCTAAGTAAGCTATTCTCCTGGTGCGTGAGGTGTGTATCAAGGACTATTCGAGCGGAGTAGGTCCTATGAGGGGTAGTGCGAGGATGCGATTGTAGTACTTGTGTATAGTTTTGCATGATGATTCTTCTGGCGCAAATAGGACATGTAGTAGCAGAATGGAACCTTGCAACGTGCGCTGGAAACCGTCTCCTCGTTTATGTCACATGCACCTCGAGTCGGGATAGCATCACGAGTCATGCAGAGATCTATGGCCTGAGGCATCACGAGTTTTGGCGCTAGCGAATTTCGATGGTGGGTTGGTCGACATCGAAATGACTGCGACATTCATAAGAGAAGGCGATTCCCTCCATCACACGACAGCAGAAACACCGTCGCAATGGCCAGTAAGTACCGAATATCTAAATCTGCGTGGTGATGAGATGCTAATATCAGCATAGAATCCAAGAACTCGTCCCAGCATAACCAGTCGAAGAAGGCGCACAGGAACGGGTACGATAACACCACATCCACACCACCCTAGCATCTCGTCACATACAGAAAAGGAGGCGCGCATACGAGAGATCGAGGGGAACATTGTTGAAAATGGAGCGAGCGCGCTGACGGTGGATATCCCACAGTATCAAGAAGCCCAAGACCAACCGATACCCTTCGCTCAAAGGCACCGACCCCAAGTTCAGGAGAAACCACAGGCATGCGCTTCACGGCACAATGAGGGCGTTGGTACGTTGCAAATAATTCTGTGAAGTTCGAATATGGGCAACATGAGGACTGACATGACACACAGAAGGAGGTCAAGGACGGCAAGCGCGATGCGGCATAAGCGAGACATGACCACGACGACAATAACCATGGCACTCTTGCAACAACGGAGGCAACAATGCCTTTGCGGGACCGATTGAGGAACAGTGCGATGCTTTGGAGAAAAGGTTCGGATCACCACCGCATAGTCTGATCGCCCAGTACAACCTCAAATGCAAACGAACTTCCGCCAACCACGATATCGACCATCTCAACATCCACCTTCCTCCCACACGCATTCTCATCTTACCACTCCTTCTTAGCACCCAAACAATGGCATATGTGTGTACAGTACCTCGCCTCCCCATGCGATGATAACTGAAGGATTATATCTTTAACGTGCCAAGATCAAACCCACCATGCCATCTCATTACCAAACACGAACGCTGCTTTTGCTCACTCGGCGTATTAGTGCATGAAGAGTTGCCAACACCTCAATAACGCGAAGACATCTACTTTCGGGTTTGCATTCTCATCCGACAGCAGGAGTATTCATAGCGGAGATGGCCTGTCTGCTCGTCAAGTGTGACGTGCAGATCTCGATACATATACGGTATATACAGAGTCCTCATATGTACTATGAACTAAATCGGCCACCCTCTATCCCTTGGCACATTTTCTATGATGCTCTGTCATCGTCGGGGCGCGGCCTTAGGTCAACCATGGTCAAGAGGCCGCGATTCTGTGCTTCATTACCCGGCTCGGCATTTCCGCAGCACGAAGACGGCTTCACCTGAAGCTCCCTGGTGGTGGGCTCATAACGCCCATCCGCACATGTGAGAGTGTAGGCTGATGGATAGCGTCTAGGACCTGCGATCACCAGGTACTCTTAGCACTCGAATGCAGGACAGTCTGCAGCCCCTACGGCGTCCTGTCCAAGAGGCGGTCTGCCGTAAGCGTGAACATGTCCAGTGGCTTGCAAGCATTCGATGCGGCAATGTCGTAGGACCATGGGTCGCCTTTCGCCTACATAGTCGTGTGTCTTGATCAAGATTAGATCATATCCTTCAAGTCTTCCTGTCCCGGACATCCTCACTCCGACAAATATCCTGCTCCGGCAATATCCGCGCCGCTTTTTCATCTCGCATACTTTCCACCTCATCATTAGCCAGATTCCCCATCGTCGCCTCCCTCTGCCTCAAGAACCACTGGATCCGCTCATCCCGCGACCCCACACCTGCTACCTCCTGCCTCACCCTCCTCAACTCCTTCGCCGCCCGATCGTGGACTAGATCTCGCTGCTCCACGAAATATGTCCCTGCGTCTTGCGCACGATTGTAGTTTGCTGAGCCTCCGGCGAAGGCTAGCACAGCCACGAGGAGGACGAAGTACGAGTTTCGCATGTACAAGGGTGATTGGTGCGGATCGTCGGTGGGAGAGGCGTTAGGATCCGATGCGCGACGGGCGCGCCAGGCGTAGAACTTTTCCCAGTCTTCCCAGGTTGCATTTTGCCAGATTGGGTCACTGGTTTGGCCGGTCTGCCAGCTCTGACTGAATGGCCCTGGTCCGGGATGGGCGTAAGTACTGTTCGATGCTCGAGCACCGACCTCGGGTTTACCGTTCCAGCCTGAGCCGAAGCGGTCGTAAGCGCTGCGTTTGACGGGGTCCGAGAGGATTGTGTGGGCTGCGACGATCAAGCGGTAGCGTTCCATCTTGATGGTGGCATTCATTGGGTAGGGATGGTTGGATGTAGTAGTGTGACTGAGGTCGGGGTGGTACATCTTCACCAATTGGTAATAGCGTGCCTTTGTGTATGTGGCTGTTGTCGTTTTCATGGACAGGATCTGGTAAGGTGTTGGGTGCTGGTGGCCCGTAGGTGCAATGGGCCATTGGTGCTCGGGCTTTCTCTTTGGTGCCTCGCGAGGCTCTTCATGGTGTGCATCATGGTCGCCTGTTAACGTTGCGTAGCTTTTCTTAGCATCGTGTGCTCGTGTAGATTGTCGCGTGCCATCTCGTGGCCGTCGACATGATGACGTCGTCGATCCGGCGGCGTTATGAAGGGAGTGGAAGCTGCAGTAAGCGCTGATGAGAAGGCTAGGCTTTTTGCTGAGCATGACAGAGTCGATGGAGGCCGCACAGGCACATTGTGGCCAGTGGTGTAGAAAGAGGTCAGACGGAAAGAGAAGTGTCTCGATACGGCAATTTGCGTGAGATGATCGAGAAGCAGGTGGGGGACCGACAAGCGTCGATCTTGCCGTGCGTCCCGAACCTTGTTGCAGTCGTTGCCAGTCCGACGGGAGTGTTTGGACGTGCCAAGAAACGTGGTTCGCGACGGAAGACTTGAGATTGCATATCTCGAGCATGAGCATTCGCTATACAGCAATATGGTATGATACCGGCACAACAACATGTCGCGTATATCAATGGTAACACCGTGTCCGTCCGGACCTGTCAACAGTAAGACGCGCTGGCCTGGACGAGACGACACGCTTACGATAGATATCGATTACACGCGAGCATTACGACCAGACTTAACGCATGGTGCAAAACCAAGGAGGAAATCGACCTTTGTGCGCAAGACCGATAGGAATATCGGTATCACTATCTTCGAAGATGTGCTGGAGGATGTGGAGTTGGCACTCGAGAAACCGAGGGCAGTGGTTGGCGCAACGCTCTTGGGCAAGCCTGCACAGAAACTTCCGATGGACGCAGATGGGCTGGCGAGCAGAGATACAATGGGCAAGATACGGCAACCGCGGACAAGTCTCTTGCCGGCATCGACTACTATGCTTGCGGCAAATGCGACAGTGGCGGGAACATTGAAGAAGAACCCGCGAAGACGAACGATTTACGTGCCGGATGACACGACCATGTTGACCATTCATCCGGGAGCGAACTCGACACGCCTAGACGACACCTTCCAACTACCTGTTCTGCCTACAGTAGCGTCCCTGCCATACGTACCTCGACCTGAGACAGTTACTCGGGTGCAGGAACATTCGCCACCAGCACCGGGGCCGAGGATGTCTATGGCTCCGAAGCGTGCTCCGCTACGACACATGCGCGCCACTACAAACGTCAGCAACACGTTCTATGAAGTTGCTGGTCAAGGAGGTGGGAAGGAGAATGTGCCGCCCAGGGCGTCAACGGCTGCAAAGTCTTTCGAGAAGACAGAAAGTGTCAAGCCTGCTGTGGCGCCGGTCATGTCCGTAAAGACTGCTGCAGCCCAGTCGAGACTTTTTGAACCCACTGTGTCCTCGCAAGCCAGGCAGACGACGGTGGTTCGAAAAGCTGTGCCTGCACCCAGATCTCGGACAACGGTTAGACCAGACGGAATCTCGCTCAAGCGAAAGGACATGCAGCACCACTCATCACTGGCCGCTTCGACCGCACATAGCCAGCGACCAAGACCACATGGTCGTCCAGCTTTCTTAAAAACGTTCCAGGCCCCTGCGAGTGCAAAGTTATCCCAGTATCCTGTCTTGGTCGAGGATGTTGAGCAACCGCAGCTCTATGGCACGGGATATCTCAGCCAAGAAGAGATTGCCTTGACCGAGCTTGTCAACACCGTATATGATCACGCACAGCCAAAGCAGTGGGAAGAACATGATACTAGTCTACGACAGAAACTCCTTGAGATCTACCACCGACCCGAGGTCACGACCCTCCACAATCGAATGCAGGCGTCGCTGGAATGCGGAGCTCTCAGCCGACCAAAGGATATGTCCTCGCCACCAGACATCACGCAAGATCTTGGCTTGCGGAAGCGCTTCCTGCGATTGTGGCTGCGAAACTATGAGCCGGAAGCTCTCCAAAGGGTTGCAGAGGTTGTGGTCGGACGACAAATGCAAAGTTCGAGATCCTCAAGTCTTCTAATTCCTTCAGCTGGATCTCTGGACAACACGCGCTCAACTCGGAGCCTTGTCAGCTTCTTCGAGACCTTCTTCGTCATCGTTGAGGACCTTGATGAGGGCAACAACCATGGTAGAGTGGAGACTGCCGACGATCTGGCTATTCGACGATGGCAGAAGACAGTACTTCGTAGTCTGATGCTCACATGGCTGCTTGACCAGGCTAAAGTCACGGGCACGGTATCTGGTCGGCTATTCAAGAGCACTGCGCAGCACAGGTCTTCTGCAGCCGTGCTTCACGCGCTCTCCAGCCTCCTCGTACCATCTATCGGCGACATTACACGTACGCTACGCCGATTCGACTTCATGCTCGAGCACGTCCAGGACCCGCTTGATGAGGTGGACTATCACATCGGCAACATTGCAATAGACTTTCGAGACGGAATCCGGTTGACCAGGCTGGTCGAGTTACTGCTCTTTTCTGGCCAAGGTCAGGCGCCCTCTTTAGGGAGCAAAGTAGAGGAAGCGACCATGACCTTGCACCTTCCAGACCAGATGATACTAAAAAGCGACTTTCCCAACTATGATGCTGGCACGTTGAGAGTCCTGTCCCAGCACGTCAAAATGCCTTGTCTCGGTCGTGCACAAAAGCTCTACAACGTACAGATCGCGTTGACTGCGCTCCAGGAGTATAGCGACTGGTCCGTAGACATTACAGCTGACGATATCGTGGACGGCCACCGCGAGAAGACAATAAATCTTCTTTATGATCTGATCAACCAACATGTTTTCACGCAACTCGTGGGTCAGAACGAACTTGCAAAAGACATCGAGCAGACGGGTGGAGACACGATAGCGACAACGCACTCCAAGCAGTCGGATCGAGAAGACACGCTACTGCTATGGGCTACTGCTCGCTGTAGCAGCGTGGACAAGAACCTCCAAGTTCGCAATCTTACAACATCATTCGCGGACGGCAAAGTGTACAACACAATACTGACTTCGTTCGCCGACGTACTGCCTTGTGCGCGAAATAGCTCTAAGGCCACATTCGCGCAATCTCTCCTTTCACTTGGCTGCAGTCCAGCCTTCATAGCATCTCTCACCTCCTCTACTACCACTATACCGACTCGCATAACCACGATCTCACGACTCGCGCTACTCGGGTCTAAGCTCCTGTCTCTAGCGAAGGAACACAGAGCAGCCCGCGTCATCCAGCAGTGGATCAGACGGAGGAAGGCACTCAGGCACGTTTCCCAACGAGTTACGCTAGCAAAGCTGGCACATGCTTGTGCGACGGTCGTACAGACTCAGCAGAGACTGGTGCATGCTGCTATTGTTCTGCAGCAGGCGTGGCGAAGGGTTTTGGCCGCGAAGTTCGAGGCGAGGGGACAGGATGTAGAGGTTTTCCAGAGGATGGCGAGAGGGTGGGCGGTGAGGCGGAGAGCGGCAAGGATGTCTGGGTCTGGGTTTGGTGGTGGTCCTGGTGGTTCTAGGAATCGAGCCTGGTAGGGTGGCTTACAGTTAGAGAGTAGATCAATCATTGGCTCTGGCAGCCGTTTCGATGATGCCTCGATTCTAACCACGAAGCGTTCACCACATGCTTGGCTTCCCAGGGGCTTTGTCTTCAACGTGTCCGATTCAGAAGACAGCCCCACCAATAATAAATACCCTCTCCTCCTCCCTCCGCACCCACTGCACAACCCGATTAGCCCCAGCTGCCAACTGACTCCTGGTTGCTCCTGGCCCCGCCACACAGAACAACTCAAACAAAGGCGTCTCCCACGCCAAAGCCGTCGCCTCTTTCCCCACAACATGCACCACCTTCGTCTTCGCCGTCCGCGAATGCAAGTTCTCATGCAACGAAGCGTATAAGGACATCAGTTTCCTTTTGGCCACTAGACCATGGAAATGTGGTTCGAATGAGGGCATTGTGAATTGGACATTCCCACGGGATTTGTACAGGAAGTGGCGGAGTGGTGTTCCTGGGACGATGTCTGTGCAGGGTTGATGGCCGGCGTGGATGGCTGTTTTGATCAGGGACATGCTTTGGTTCTTCTCGAGTTGGAGCACGAGGTCGTCGCGCATTTTGCGGAGTTCGTAGAAGGACTCGCGGTTGGCGGAGATGAGGACGATAGCGAGCTCGTCGTCTTTGACTTTTGAGGCCGGTCGTTCGCTCCCAGTCTGTGATGTGGTGTCGTTGTTGCTGCTTGGAGACGAGGAGGTGGAGAAGAAGCTTACGTACATGTAAAGGTAGCCTGTGTTGTTGAAGACAGGAAGGCAGAGGGGGACCCAATTCTCGCCATCACTCGCTTTGACGCTGCCGGCTTCGAAGAGCATATTGAAGATTAAGTGGAGATCGCCTGGGTGTAGGGAGTGCTTTTTGGGTCGGACGACACTTACCAAGCGGCCCGCCGCTACTATGAGACCATATAGCAGGTTTGGCGATCTTACTTTGAGGAGTGTCTCGTTGATCGTGCGTCGGTGAGTCTTGCGGAGACGTAGGCATTCTAGTGCTGACAGTAGTGTTGATGGTGATCCACGTGTAAACCCATCGGCGAGACCATCGAGGAGGACATCTGTACCTTCTAGTGGGCGTCTCAGATCTGTGGAAGGTCGTTTCGAGAACATCTTCTCAATGCTGGGTAGCGTCAGAGTTGACAAGATCTGCATATAGAGTGACTCCAGCTGAGTCCGTAACTGTGGTTCGCTTTCACCTAGCCTGCTGACTGCCACTAGATTTAGAGGGCCCTTAGCAACCATGACAAATGTGGTATCGCCAGCAGTGAAGCTCTTCAATGGATCGTCGGCCCCTTGGTAGAACGATATTATGGTCTGAGCGACGCCAATATAATGACTGATGAGATGATCGTCACCATGCCGACTGTAGATAGGTTTACCAGAAGCGGAAAGGATAAAGAAGTGCTTCAGCTTTGCCTTCCACAATTCTAGTAAATCATCCTCGGTCCTGAGATCGTTCTCGCCAGTCTCGAGACTGTCAAATTCGTGCTCGAGTTGTGAGCTGAATTCGTTATCTACAGTCTCAATATTGCCAAAGGGATCATCCCTTTCAATTTGAGCGCTTAGTGCTCGCCATGCCGGTGTCTCCTCGGTCTCTACCAGACCACCAAGAAGACTTTCGCCATCCAGACGAGCGTCTAGCGTGGGCGCATAGCTTCTCAGACTCGCTGAATCATCACCACCGCTCTCGCTACTGCCAGCGAACCGTCCTAGGTGGCTGGCACTTTGCTTGCGAGAGACCGGACGGCTAGCCGGAGAGCTCTGTAGGCTTCCAGACTCTAGGCGTCCCTGCGGATGGACATCCGTCAACGACAGCGCAGTCGTAGGTTGGGAAAGTAGCTGCGGCCGTGACGTCCTCTTCGACAGTCGTAGTGAGCTCCCACTAGACGTTGCCGGTCGACCTTGTACTTCGAGACGGGGTCGAGGGGGTAATGGTGGTGGCGTCAGCTCCCGTGAGACTTCGACTGATGGAACCGTATCTCCTGGAATACTTCGTAACTCATCATGGTCGGTCCTAGGGGCTTCCGGGGGCGATTTCGTCAATGACAAGCTCCGGTCCTGCTCCCCTAACGTTGGCTTCAAATCGTCTTGCATTGTCTCAACCACTCGGCATCAGCGACCTCTTATATTTGTTTCCAGCATGATGCAATATCTCCAGTGACAAGTTATCATCAGTGAATGAGCAGTGGCAGTTTCTCCGAGCTTCGCCCGTTTCTCGGTTCGCGAGACGCGTCTCCAAGTCTTGCGCAACCTGGCAACAGCAATACAGTCGACGACAAATCCATCTGCCATAATTTCTGCCGCCAAGGAACACACTTGACAGATATGATAGTCAGGCCTTCATAATGAGTTTGGAGCTCATGACCGGACGCCGCTCCGTGTCACCAACAAGCTCTGGACGATCTTCGCCTGTGCCACGCACAGAGCACCGTCGAGCCGTCGAGGACGGTATGTGCGTTGCACCTCGCCGTGGTAGGTAGCAGTAAACACTAATTCGAGCCCAGAACTCTTCAGAGCCGACAAGGGACTTCGTCGCTACGGAGCGTTGGTTGAGCGAGCAGTTGCATCATGGGAAACCTCGCCCCACGAGTGGGCTGACTACATTGCCTTCCTGAACCGCCTCTTGAAGGTATCATTGATGTCTCCGCATCCATGAAAGTTGACTGACATATGGTAGGCAATACAAGCCCACCCCAAGGATGTTCCGACTCTGCCGCACACCAACGCTGTGGCATCAAAGCTGGCTCAATGCTTGAATCCTGCTTTGCCTTCGGGTGTCCATCAGAGGGCACTGGAAGTTTACGACTATATCTTCTCGAAGTTTGGTGCAAGTGCGATCAATCTGGTCTTCACGTCATCCCGCTAATCAACATCAGTCCGAATATGTAGCCAATCACCTCCAGGACTACCTGCCTGGCCTGGCTCCCGTCCTTGCCTTCGCTTCGCTGTCCATCCGGCCAGGCGTCTACCATCTCTTCGAGGACTATATACTGGATGCACCTATCAACGAGCTCCGGCCTGCTCTCAAATCCATGGTTTCAAGTGTGTTACCAGCCCTCGACGATGAGACCAGCGAGGATTTTGAACGTGCAGTCCTGATACTGCAGCGACTCGAGGTGCATTTTGCTCAGGGACCTACCAGTGATTCAGCTGGACTCTTCTGGCAGAGCCTGTTCCTATGTACGATGACTAGTCCTAGTCGGCGCCCGGGTTCGCTGAATTATCTGGTACGTAGGTTACCGCGATTGGTGGTGAACAGGAACCAATATCCAGGACCAGCACTAGCATCGGCTCCGGGAGCAGAGGTAGATCTGCCAGACGATCTGCTAGCAATAATATCTCCTGAGCCGGGGCTACTAATCCGTTGCTTCGCAGCGGGCTTGACTGACGCTCAAGCGTTGGTACAACGTGGTTTCTTAGACTTATTGGTAACTCATCTACCGTTCCACTCGCCAGTAATGAGCTCCATTTTGGACCGAGATGATATCGATCTGCTAATGACAGCTGCCTTGTCCATCCTGCTTCGTCGCGACATGGGACTCAATCGCAGACTATGGTCATGGATGCTAGGTCCAGATACTAAGGAAGCACGAGACGGAAAGCTCTTTCCATTTGCGACCAAGGACAGTTCGAGCGACATCCTTCCCAGTCAGCAAATTACATACTTTGTGGAAGGCGCACGACCTTCGCTTCAACGTTCGATACTTACTATGCTATCGTCGAAATCTGATGACCCGAGCCAGAGAGGTCGTGCGTACCTTATTTGTCTCTCGCTTATGGACACATGGCAGATTGGCGGCTCACTCCTACCCGAAATCTTCTTGCCTGCGCTCCAACATCTTTATGAATACAGTCTATCAGCAGAATCAGCAGCATTCTCGGAGGTACTCACAAGCGCAAGCCAATTTTTTGACAGCGTGGAGGCTGGTTTGATTTGGTCGACCATCGTCAGCATCCTGCAAGACGCATGCAAACAAAGCAACAAGAGATCCTTGAGCATGGTATCATGGCTTCTCAAACACTTCAACGTACAAGACCAAGAGATGAGACAGGTACATGCACCATTAGCCATGACCTACCTGGTGGAGATGCTTGCCCGTCCATTGGATGGCAGTATGGCGCCTGAGATGCTGTCTCTCGGGTTGGACGTTGCAGAGCACCTTCTCGCAATGGTCCCGGACTTCCTATTCCACCGTGCTGCACCAAAGACGCGGGATAGCTCCGTAGTTGCGAAGGAGCCTAGCGACATTGACGTGGCACAAATTATCGGTGACTTCTATTTCGATGCTTCATCAAAGACTGGCAAACGCCGTCCACCTCTTGATGCCCGCTCACTAGGCATGCGTACACTGCATAGGCTGACGGAGCTATCAATACGTTGTCTCCAAGCGAGCAGTGTCGGTTCCGTTCAGCAAAGTATCGAGCTTCTCGTTAGCTTGCTAGCTAAGCTTGGGGACGACCTAGAGACAGCACCCGTACGCTTGTTTAGCACGCTGAACGAGTATCTACAGCCGATCAACGCTGAAGGACGTACAGTGCCTGTCCGTGTGTTGAGCTCTGTCACAAATCTTCTCGCCAGTGGTGGAGGTGTTGCGCTAGCTTCCGCACCTCAGCTCTTGCATCTGGTCAATTCACTCGCAACACACTTATGGAGCCATCTGTCACCACGACGGCCGAAGTATCATGTAGAAGTGGTGAAGTGTCTTTGGCAGATCGAGCGTGCTGCAGCACCTTCCGATGCCTTCGAAGTGGCACTTCTCGAATTGCTGGGGCCAGCCTGCTGGACTCCGAAAGCCATCAAGTTGCGTACCACCCTGGACCGGGAGACTCTCGAGCGCTTCATGGTATTGTGGAATCATACCCTTCTATCCAAACCCTCGGCCGCAGGGGCAATATCGGGCAGACGTAGCAGCGCCACGTCCGTTGTGATAGATACCTCGCAAGCAACACACCGGGTTAAGCTGTTAACCGAGCCGCTTTTCGCCATTTTAGATTCGCTGGCGGATCCAGGTAGTGAGACTTTTGAGACGATTACTCTCTGGTTGGGAAGCTTACCTACCTTGGACAGTGTCCTTGGTTGTCTGTTGGCCCGTTATTGGAGTATCCGTAGTGATGTTGGCTCAAGCAGCATCATCGCGCGAGCGGAGGACGAGCGCAGTCGCGAATTGACGTATGTCTGTGGCCTGCTCCAGTCCGTGTTTTCCTCCGCCACCCCATGGACATGGCAATGTCTGAAGAGCACGGAGTCGCTGAATGACCAGACACCATCAGACGACGGCGTGGTAATGCTCCTTAGATCTTTGCTGGATCTCCTGAGCTCGGCCAGTACTACAGACTCGAAATTGCGTCGCGGAGTCCTGAACATTGTCGATATGATCCTGACCAAATCTGACAGTACGGAGATCTTTCATATCGAACTTGAGGACCTACTGCTGGACTTTGCGATAGCGTGTCTTCGCCAGAACGATAGTGCATCGCAGGGATTGCTTCTATCAGTGATCACCAAAGCAATGCTGGGACGCCTGCATCAATCGCGTAATGTCGGTGCTATCGAAGAGAGCCGCATCATATCTCTGCGTGGTAGACCGTCACCAGCAGCAGACAAGAAGGTAGGCAATGCCACAAATGGCAATACACATGACAGTATTGTCCCACCGAGCCGACTGCTAGAGTGTCTATTACTGTCGTTCGCGAGTGTATCAGCAAGATCTCGCATGGAGCAATGGGTGAGCTTTATCTCAGATGTGCTTCCAGTCTTTGCTGGCGCGATTTTCACGAGCTTACTCCCACTGGTCGAAACGATATGCAAGCAGCTGCAGAAGGTCTTCTCTGAATTACTGGTTCTTAGTTCCACGCAAGAAAATGTGGACTCAAGCCACCCAGACAACACGTTGCTGTGCTTGCTGGATGCCCTCGAGCTCATATTAGCAAAAGCGCACGAACAACTTGATGCCGGCAACCTTGAAGATGAGCCCTCCAAACCCACGGATTATTCAGTCGGTCTTCTAACAACCACCGGATCTGGTGCAAAATTGTCCAGTGGTCTCTTAAGCAAGACTTCGCAAGCCAATAGTCGTTTGACGGTCATACTAGCGTTTCACGATGCGATACGTGCTTGTTTCAAAATATGGACTTGGACAAACTGCTTCTCTGCCGGCGACGATTACGACAAGTCAGCGTCTACCACCACATCGTACTATGCTTCGAGGCTCCGAAACAAGACTCGCTATCTTCTAGAGCAGATGTTCCTGGTAGAGCCGCTCGAAAGTCTCGAAGCACTTCTACGTGAATGGCTGAGCAACGAGCCCGCTTATCTCGCAGGCAATATTGCTACAATAACTTTGCTACAAGCAATGCAGAGCACCCGACCGAAGTATGTGCTGCCGATTATCATAGACGCATTGTGCTGTCGCATGAACAGCGGACCGAGCCAAGGACCTAGACATTCCAGTCTGACGATTGAGCTGCTTCCTGCCGAAATTGCACTTTTCCTCCATATCTACCTCCAGTCCATCGAGGATGATGCTATGGACGAAGTGTGGAACAACTGCGTCTCCTTCCTCCGCGATGTCCTGACAAACCCGCTTCCATATCGAAACATCATGCCCATACTGCTGTCCATGGCACATGTGCTGGCCGAGAAAGCTCACAATACCAATTTTGGGGAGCAGAGGAAGATGCGAAAGGAACTCGCAGACATCTTTCAGAAGCTTTTAGCTGCTACTTTCTCGACGTTGCCTGGGGGGTCGTCTTCGTTGGGCCAGTCTGAACAGACTCGCATACACAAACCTCCTGGTGAGCTCGATATGGCCCTTGCTCCGGTTCTGTCACGAATCGTGGCCGATCTCGATGTGCTCGTCGATAGTGTCGACCGTGCTACTGCTGTTGTAAACAGCATATCTAGCAATCTGCTGAGTCCTGGTATTCATGGCAAAAACTTTCCTTCTAGTGTGGGATCGGACGAGCTTGAATTGCTGCTTACAATTGCGACTTCTCAACCTTCGGCTAAGGCATGGAAGAAAGATGTCGCCGATGCTGTCAACGACCCTCGCCTATTTGCGTCATCGCCTGCACTGATGTTTGACTTATGGTTTCCCATTCTGCATCAATGGACACTTCGCGATCGAGAGCGTATGCCGGAACTTCTGGCACGTCTGATAGCACCTTCCAGCGCGGGAATCATGTTCGGTGTAGGCGCCAACGCCGCCCGGCTCGACGCTGACCGGAAAACGCAGTTCAACATTCGTCGAATTTGCTTGATACTGCTATCCTCGCCATCTGACACTTGGGCTACCTATTTGCGCGACTTTGACGAGAAGATCGAGGAGCTGTTCAGTGCTACTTCTTCTTCATCCCCATCGTCTGCGATCAAAGCGGATCTATACTTGTTTTACAAGGCACTGACATTATCATTCGGCCCAGCTCAGCTATCTCCCCTATGGCCAAGCATCAATGACAACCTTCGCGGAGGCCTGCTGATGGCGACACCATCAAGTCATACTACTCAAGCGCTACCAAATCTTGGCCTCTTGCAGGCCTGTAAACTGCTTGATCAGCTCATCACCATATCGCCGGACGAGTTTCAGCTCCACGAGTGGCTTTACATAACGGACACAGTCGATGCGGTCTACCAACCACTGGATCAGTCTCCTACTGCCCTGGCAGATCAAATCGTGGAGGCTTTGGGCACTGACAGCGCTGATGGGAGCCAGACGGTGCCACGGTCATCCACGCGTGCAGATGGGATGTCTGGTCGCCGCCCACTACTTATCGATAGCGTGGTAGACCAGGAAGATGTCAAGGCGATGCGTCGCGACGACTTTGCTAAGTCTATCGTGCGTCCTTTCCTGAGTCAGCTAAGCATCCATGCATACGAGAGTGTATATCGCAGCGATGTAGCCAGCATAGAGTCTTGTCGACAAGCTCTGCTGCAAGATCTACTGGATACAGGCACCATCGTCGACTGAAATGAACATAGCCGATGGACAGCCTACGTGCTCCGTCTATCAGTCGCTTCACTTCAGGAGACATCCGCACCTGGTCTGGCATAGTAGCGATATCGTCTGGTCATGTGGCGGTGCACTTCCGACGTATTACAAACATACTGTTATCACATGTATGGCAACTCCCCAAACAGCACGGAGAGCAAGGTCGGTATAATGGAACAGGATAGCAAAAGCCGCTATCACCGCGAACTTGCATTAGTGGCACGAAGGACAATCGGCGCAACGCTATAGCAGCGGGCTCCACTACTTGTACCTTAGGCGCTTGCACTATTGTCCGCAGTTTGCACGATAGAGACTAGATGGAGCGGAATTATGACCATGTCGCTTTGGCCTTTCGCTCGGCCACATGGTTGTGGAAAACCTTGACAGGCTTGTTCGCAAGGGAGTAACCTTGAGAGCAGTAGGGTTTGCATTTCTGGTGCATATGGCGTGGCGGAATCAAGCAAAAGGCGAGCTGCGAAGACCGATCGACAACATACGTGCGTATAAAGTGAAGTGATATCATGGCTACTCTTGCTTCGTCAATCTGCAGAATATCGTGATACCATGTGACTCTCATCAGACATGCTCCGTATGGAGATCCTCTTCGAGCTGGCAGTTACATTTCGCTGCCTTGAGCCACTTCACGGTAGCCTCGGGACGGATTGGTCCTGTAAAGTCTACTGTCTTCACGCCTCGAAAAATTTATCATCAAAGATTAGGATCACCTCGGTATGTCGCAAAGGTCGTTACTATCGCTCAAGGCCGAAGATTTGACGACCAACCAGACGTCGACTTTGATGTTAAACCCGCGGAAACAAAGCTGGCTTGCATAAGCTTGCAGCCGCTCACGTCAGTAGGAGCGACAGATATCCGAAGCCCTGGTCTTTCACCCCTTGATCGATGTCTCGACACGATGCGAGGTTTGATTCTTCCCTCTTTTCTTACGCTGAGACCTCACGTTACCGTGTGATGGCAGGCTCTCAGACCTGACGATTTGCATCATTCGGCTGGCTCTCCAGGCTATCGTCTGTTTAGGTCGCCTGCCTGCACTAGTCCTCAGACACTCTGACGCTAGAATGCATAGAACCTTCTCCCGCACTGCCAGCACGGTCCGTGGACTGGGCGGCAACGTTCACTAGAACGGCATCCGACCAGCAGCAGGCATTGTTGGTGGGACGCTTAGCATGATTCCCACCCTTATACTACAGCAAAACCACTCATTGGGACATACGAGTCGCGGCCGGCATGCTACTAGGCTCGTAAGGTGCTATACAGATTGCTTATTTGGGTAAGGTGTGATGCATGTGCTGCGTGGCCACGAGGCCCTCACGATAGATTGCAAGTGGAACCGAAGAGCAGATGTTTAGACTTCTAAGTGCTCAGGTACCCGCTTGTTGTAGCGAGGCGTCCTGGCGGACGTTGTTCTCGCGGATGGGATTCTATACACGTGGGAGGCCGCCGATCAAATTCATCCTCTCGGTCCGGGATCTCTTCGACGTGTCGCTCTGTGGCGGACTTCATGACTTGCTGCGCAATGGTGTCGTAACTGACGACACATGTGATATCCGAATATCACCACTGACTATGCTATGCCCTCTGATCTGACCTGAAAATCGTATTGAGTGGTAGCTGTACTTTCCATGCTATCTAATCACCTAGTCAAAGGTATGCTAATCCCTAACGTACATCGTGCTCATCGCAGAAAGTTTGCTTGACGCACAAGCTACAGTCTTCGGATGGCGGCCGAGCGTCTATGCCTTCCAGCCTCGATAGATCGTGCGGCTACCAAACTTTTGCCCTTTCTTGAGTACGACCATATGTCTCAACTTCTCGTCGTTGATAGCATTCACGTAGCGGCTGGCCTCGATGCACATACCGCTTCGTGGTCCACGAGCAGGTAGGCCGTCCATCTCTGGTACGTCAATGTGGGCGCCAGTATAGAACTGGAAGGCTGGCTCGGTGCTCAACGCTTCAAAGTGGATCTTTGTGTTGGGATGATAGAGCGATATCAAACGCTTCATCTCGAGCTGACGAGTGTCGATCGGTACAGAGGCTGGGTCGTTGTTGACAATGAAGCAGTGATCAGGAGCTGGCTCCTTAGCGCCAAGGGTAACCTCCTCGTTTGCGGGTATGCCCGGGAATGGCTTAATCTCTCCTGTTGGGATGTCGTCCTTGTCTGTCACCTGGTGCAGGTTTGACGACACGTTGACCTTTGTGCCTTCAATTGTTGGACCGTCAGAGATGTTAAAGTAGCTGTGGAATTGGTTAGCAGATGAGGCGGCGCAGGTCATGAGCTTACAAACCTGTGGTTGGTGACGCCCACGACAGTCTCTTCACACTCGTCCCCGACAAGCTCTACCTCATACTCAATCTCAAGGCTCGTCTTGTCCACTCCCTCGTGCTTGTCAACGCTAGTGATATACCACATGCGCAGCTCAACTGTTCCTGGGTAGCCCTCCTCGCCGTCCTTGCTCAGGTATTTGAAGAGCACCGACTCCTTGCCATTCCTGCTGACAGGAGTGGGACCCTCGAAATCCTTCTTACCCCATCCAACAGCTCCACCGTGGAGACTGTTGGGTCCATTGTTGGCTACCAAGCTATAGCTCTTTCCATTCAAGCTATTGATTTTCGCGCCGGAAACACGATTCGCAAGACGTCCAATGTTCTCGCCGAAGAACGGGCTGTGCTTAGTCCTGTAGGATTCCGCAGATGGGAAGCCAAGCACAATGTTCTTCCCACCAATGTTGAATTCTTGGATAATGCCACCTTGCGGCAGGAATTTTAAGGAATCGGAGCTAGACATAGCGCTGGTTGTGGTGAAGGTTCGGCGACTGATGGATGTTGCAAGTCGAGGGGATACGAAACGGGAGAACATTAAAAGGGAAGAGACTGCTTTACTTACGATGCCATCTTTCATTACTATTTTGTGGAGCCGGTCATTGATAAAGCCTCAGATGGAGGGGCATTTTAGCCAAAAGGTCAGGCTGAAGGGTGGAAGAGTTCATCGATATATGTGAAGCAGACCATGTCTCCATCAAACCAACATTGGGTATCGCGATCGATCTTGTAGTACACACAAGACAGTCGGTGTTGCCGCATGCGTTTCAGGGCTGGTATGCGAATGTGCTGCACAGAGAAATGGTACACAAGCATTTGGATGTGGTGTGAGGGGGAACTCGATTGCCGCTCGGACCTGGCATGCAAGTTGCCCGTCGTTCGGTCGCCGGGGATTTATGAAAGACGTGCACAACAATATGAATCTTGTCTTGGCACCGAACAGACTTCGTGTGAGCGCGGCAGCAATGCCTCTACAGTAATGTTCACTGCCTGTAATCGACGATCCCGCAATATCGGGCAGATCGGGATAAACGCCTCCGACCAGAACATGTGAGCCAATGCTTCGCTAAGAACGCAGCACGTCAAGCAATCAAAAGTCCCTTCGTCATGCTTCGTAAACATTACGATAGCATGATCACGTCTGCTGCCGAGCCTCAGTGCCAGAGCCTCGGTGCATCCGCTGCAGTGCTCGGCACTCATATTGCTACTACTCCCTCGACATCTGAACACACTGCCCGCACCGCGTCTTTCATAGGTCGATCTTTCTCTGAAATTGACTTGGCGTGTTCCAAAGGCTGGCGTGCGGGGCCCGTCCATGATCTCGTAGTATTACCTCCGATGCCGATGCCGATCAGGACCTCAGTCGAAATGTCGGCCATCTAGGTGGTGACTTGTATGAAGTTCGTGATATCCAGGTCTATGGGGTCCAGTCCAGTCGCGAAATCAGTCATGCCTGGCATATCACTAGTGTATGCACTAGTAAATTGCTGCTGGTAGGACATGCTTGACATGAGGTCGAACGTGTTATCGTATTCCAGATATGATGGGTCACAGGACTCACTGTCCATCATGTTTTGCAGGTCTGGCATAGTCTGCTTCGCGTCTGGAATGTGGGTGGCGAAATGTGATCGTAAAATCGATTCGGGATTACTCAGATCAGGAATTGCCCATTCTGCCTGGTAGAAATGCGGGTCGTTGCATATCGGTGACGATTGCTGTAAAGGTGACGATTGCTGTAAAGGTGACGTTTGTGCTGGTGGAAACGACGGATTTGATCGCGGCGCGGGACTCCGTATCAAGGGCGTCGATGATGTGCTGTTGAATGCAAAGCTCTCACGGAAGACAGGTCGCTTTCCAGGTCGTGAGTCCCCATGCGAATGGGGTCGCTCATGCTGGCTATGGTCGGAGTCGGAGCTAATTGAGCCTCGTCGCTGTACAAAACCAGCACCGTGAGCGACAAGCCTTGCTTGCAATTTACCACAGTCATCTTCGAAGGTCTCCACCTCACCACTTCCGTCCTGCTTCGTTTCGAGTAGGTCGAGAGAAGCGAGCATATCGTGTGTCAAGGGATGGCCACTCGCCTCAGGCAATTTAGCACCAGGCCACGCTTGCGCTGCTCGTAGACGGTGATACATGATGTTGAGTGCGGATACAAGCTGATTCTGTTGTTGCTCAAGCATTTCAACGTAACCTTTGGGATACACTTTGTCATGTGACTTCTTGCGAACGCTGCGCCTCTGAGTCAATATGCGGCTAATGATTACATCGCTTACGCTATTGCTTACCCGAAGACGCAGATGGCGTTGTCAGCCCTACACCGAGTGCAGGGCGAGGTGCCATCGCATTTCGACTTCTTCAGACGACAACGATCACAGGCTGTACAGACTCGCTTCCTGATTGCGTCTGTAGAGTCTTGTAAGATCGATCGAATTGGCTGTCCAATTTTTGCCATCGGAGACACTGGCGCTGGCGACATGTTGAGGCTCGAAAGTGAAGACCAGGTGTTTTGCAGACGAGACGGCTTGTGTTGTGATGACATCTGCTTCATGGAGATCCTTGAGGGTGTCCGTTCACTGATACCTGCTTTCCACCTATGAATGTCCTCTATCGAGGTGTCGAGGATATGATGGTCAGACGAATATTTCAGGATCATGACAGGGAGGGGCGAAAGAAGAAGAGAACTTGAAGAGCATATAAGCCGAATGTGAGATGCTTGGCCATACTAACAGGACAGGGCCAAGTGTGCGTCAAACGGCCGTCTCTCCCACGTTTTGTAAGCACGCAAGCACCCAATCTGCACAGTGTCTGTGTGCCAATCGCCCCGCCTCGACGTGGTGAGGTGAGAGCGCAAGGTGTGCATCATCATGCGGAAGGAATCTGTAATCGCGCTCCGAGGACCAGGGTGGACCGAACGAGGGTTCTATTGCGGACGCGGATATGCATACTACCATCGGCCGTGATCCGAAGGTCAGTAGAAAGAACCACAGGTGAGGATGCCACAATTGGCTGGTGTGAGAGCTTATTACTGATTAGGCTTTTGTGAATGCGACGATGTTGTAGGGTTAGAAGAAATGCGAGGCGCGGGCTGCTACCGAGCGTTGTACCGCTTTATGGGGGTTTCGGCAACAGTAATGCCGCTTACATTGCAGCTTTACAATTGCGCCACGACCAGTGTATTATACGCCACTTGCTACATCAACAACTACCTTACTATGGCATTTGGAATCACGATCTTACCTCAATCGCACTACATCTGTTCCAAGCATATGGATTCACCATAGTGCTGCGATCTTGCGTGTAGCTGCAGAATGCGCAGGGTCGCGTTGCTTTGTTCGACACAATGCAATGCGAGCTCCAACTCGTCAAACGAGAGCTTGTCATTCGCTTCCTGGAATACGACGAAGAAGAGCAAACTTCGCTTGGGCGGTTTGCTTGGAAGATCCCGATAGGTCCGATCCCACGCTCCGCTACAAAGACGATGATCATGATGGCCAGCCGACAACAGATGGGTTTATGGCATTATCTGACTATACTATCGCTAAGATGCCAAACTACTCGGCCGTCGATCTTACTACAATCTTACAAACAGCACATGACTGGCGCATATATGACAGCGACCCTAAATCCCGCCATTTTCAGAGGACTGTAGTGCAGGACGCTGCTCCTTCCGCTCAGGGTCCCTGCATATTACACAACTCTTGTATGCAGTGCATGCACAGTGAGTGATAGAGTTTCAGCAGCAGCGGCACATCACAACCGTCCCTGGGCATTCGGCCTTCATTGATGGTCGAGAATGCCCGATAAGGCATGGCATTCGATGCGCAAAAGTTTTGACCCTGTGATGTCTGCTGCGGTGCTGTGCCGCTCGGATGCACTTTCGGGACAAAACCCGAGCGGAGAGCGGAAGTAGAGGAACACCGAAATGCTCGGTGCAGAACACAGATTGACTCCAAACGTCGAGGCCGCTCATGACCTCACCTTGGCAAACTCGATGGCAGTCGTGACAGTGGGACTATGGACGTCCCTCGACGTCTCCGAAAGCTGCTTCTCTACGCATATGCTTTCACGCTCTTGTACGACGCTGCAAGCTAGAGCAAGCCTCCCGCCGGAATTAAGCTCGCGCAGGCTGACACACTCTACACTAATCTTAGTCACTATCAGCACATCTACCGATCAAAGGTGTACAGAGAGCGATCATCTCAGTCCTGCCTTTCCTCAATAATGGTACACGTATGACAACCTGCTTGATGCCGAAAGTAAGTTTTCTTGTTGAACCTTAAGCCGGACAATGCGCCGAAGCATTCGCTGTTTCGATAAGGACGACTGCATTGCACTCTACGCAGTATATCCTTGCAGTGGTTCCGACCAGTCAGCACTGATGTATAATAACTAAGCGAATGCTGAAAGCTACTCTTTCAATTCGGGTATTTTATTGCAGACCATAAGGACAATGTTTGCGCACAAGAGCTATGCAGCTCGACGCCGCTTGTCTCACAGTCACTGCATTCGTCCATGATTGTCTTCTCCCTTCCTCGGACTGGTGGGTCAGTTGCCGAAGCTTGAGCTTGGTGGCGTACGCATATGCAGCATGATGGAGCAGATAGAGCAGAGGTCGTCATGGTCTCAAGATATGGGAGCCTTGGAGTGCAGTCGCTCGCAGGATCGGTTCAGATGCACACTCATGATCAAGTGCACCCACTGCCGCCCAAGCCTCTAATCAGATCGACCCGATCACTCTCCTGGCATGCCGTTTCGAAGGTTGTCGTACTTGGTCTCCGGATATTGCAATGTATTCGGCACATGCTCCATATGTCGGCCCTCATATCCACCGAGGCCTTCGACAACAACTCGTATTAAGCTCTCATCATGATTCAACGGATGATCACCACTGCTCTCCCACCACATCGCTCCTCCAAGGCCTTTTTGCTTGATGTACTCGACCTTTTGTGTGGCCACTTCTGGCGAGTCATAGGAGACCATCAAATGAGTGCCTGGATCGTAGCACCATGATGCGATTGCCTCTTTGTCGATGTAGTATTGCGCACCTGGCCGAGGTAGTGCCTATCACCTTCATTAGCTAACGTTCACGACGAGATAAAACACAGTATCATCTCAACACATTGCGCTGTCAGATTAGATCAAGTTAATTTAGCTTCTCCCGCTCATCCAGAAGGACACGATCGATGTTGCATCGGTACCACAACAAAAGCGGGTTCCAGATATGCACCGTCCACACATCCCAGTTCCGATCGCGGTGTTTCTTGTCATCACATGGCGAACCCAGCACATCAATAGCAACACACGTACCTTGTAATCCCAGACGCCATTCTCCCACGAACCCTCCCCAACACCACTATACCCACAACCAGGTCCATCAGTACCCTGGAACGCCCTCCCATAAAGAGGCATACCCAGCACGATCTTGCTAGGATGCACGCCATGCTCGATGTAGTACTTCACGGCGAAATCAATGCTGAACGGCGTGGCCTTCGGTCGTTCTCGAGACGGGTATACGTTTGCCTGATGGCCTGCCTGCTGATCCCAGGAGCCGGCGAAGTCGTATGCCATCATGTTCCAGAAGTCCAGATAGCGATCCATTTCCTTCATTTTCAGCCATTGACAATTCGACGGTCCAGCAGGTGAGGCTACAGTAAGGAGAAAGTGTGGTCTTTCGGCCAGGCAATTCGAGTAGCGTTCCAGCTCTTCTCTTACAGCCTGTAGTAAGAGGACAAAGTGCTGCCCTTCTGCTTCAGACTTCGGGTACTCCCAGTCAATGTCAAGGCCATCAAAGCCAAGGTTCTTGAGGATGTTGACTGCACTCTCTGCAAACTTCCGTCTGCCGGCATCTGACGAAGCAGGTGCGCAGAAATTTGAGCTGTAGGTCCAGCCGCCTATGCTCAGAAGCACCTTCAAGTTTCGGTTTCGTTTCTTATGTAGGTAGAGCTGTTTTGCACAACCATACACATTGGTCCCGGTATCGTTCCAGGAGTCCGTTGGCCAATGTTTGTCTGTGTCTGACCAGGGATCCGTGAGGTAGACTTCACCGCTTTCTGGTCGTATATTGGCGAAGGCGTAGAGGATATGTGTCAGTTTCTCAACCGGTATATCTTGGGGCTGATGATTACGGCCGTAAATCGCCCAGTTTACGAAGTATGCTACACTTCTGTAGCCTTGATGGGTCATGCTGAGAATGTCACAGGACCTGGTGGCAGTGGAGTGTTCAAGGTGTCCGCAAGATCGGGTGGAGATGATGAGATGCTGAGCAAGATATGGTTGGAGTGAACGTATACTTGTCGGGAGGCCGGAAACGCACAGCTGTCGCAATATTTGTATTGTTGTTGTTGTTGTTGTTGTTGTTGCGATGATGAAGGGTTAGGAGAGTGCACATAGTGAAGTGAAGATCGTGGCGCAGTCTGTGGCGCAAGGTCTTCAAACGTGCCAAGACGGCGACGACGACAGGGACCTATTATTACGAACATACATTCAGGCGAATATTCTCATAATATTGGCGGTCACATGGTATCATGCCTCTCTGGCACCACGGGCTTTATTCACAAGGACCAACATTCGTGTCTGCCCTACAGGCTTGACAAATCCACGCGCTGGATTCGGCCAGCAATCACACCGGACAAGACGCAGAGCTTCTGACTGTACGCAGGATGGGGGAAAATACAGCAAATTTAATGGCATCTTGTCAGCTGCTCAAGTAATCCAGGCATCTAGGTCTCCAACCATGTCTTGGCAACGGGAAAACGATGCTGGTCTTGTCTAGCGATAATCATCTAGCGCATCTTCAAGTCAATTGCGTGCATGGCACATCCCAGCTCCGCAAAGAATAGCACTCTCGATCCACTCAAGTCCATGCTGACGATTCGCATCTCGAGTACATCTGGCAAAAGGTGCCGCAGGTGAAGTCACCGTTGATCTCGATCGAGTTCTAGGTTGCGCCAGAGAAGCAGTTGCCTTCGCAGATGGGAACGTAGTCGTTGATGAGGATATTGCGAGAGCCATCCGAGAAGTAGGAGGCGCATGTAATGTAGCAGGAAATATTCTTTGCTGTGGCGAAGGCAATTCAGGCGAGGAGAGCGAGAAGCTTAGGTAAGGCATGGTGGCGGAAGCCCTGGCTTCTTTCGTTGGTCATTGTTGGTCCAAGTTGCCGAGATGACTTCGTTGGACGTGGTCCTATAGAGCAGGTGATGCGGTCCCAGTATTACGATCCGAGCACTGCTCACAGGCTTCGACTGGTCGTTTAATTCCTCGAATGCGACGATCCTGATCAAAGCCATGGGATGCTATGTCCATGGATAGAACAGGCGAGTGGTATGAGCATTGTAGCAGAACCAACACATTAATCTCATAACCCATGACCACCTCGAGCTGATATCGAAGATCTCGACCCGAGATGTTTCGGATATATCACTGCAGTGACCTCCAGGCGGTTTCCCGAAAGATATCCACATGCTCGGAGACCAAGCGTGCATCGACGCCGACATTATTAGCCGTAGGTAGAGACGAGCTTACCTACCCACCCTACGTCGAGTACTCAGAACGATCCTCGCTCAGGTTATATCCACCTTCACCCCTCAATCCTAAACCTCTCCCCAACATCCATTACCTTCAAACTCGTCTTGTCTCTCCTCTTCCTATCCTTTCTACTCTCCGCCTCCCACAACATCCCAATAACCTCCTCATGACAATACCGTCTACTCCTCAACCAAATCGTAGCAAAACCCTTCAAATCCTTAATCTCATCATGAGTGCTGATCCAATGTTTCGCCTCCATCGCGGCTGCCACCTCGACACCGCTGGGTGCACCGTTCGCGACTTTACCGCCGAGGATCCAGGGGTTCTCTTCCGTGTTCCAGCAGTGGAAGAGGGCGGTGAGGGGATAGGCGGAGATGCGGTGGAGATGGTGGGTTGTGTAGTCGTTCAGGGTGTGCATATTTAGTCCGTGAGGGGTGTAGATTATGCTGAGGGTTTTCTCGCGGTGACGTCTGGTCTTTTGGGATATTTTGGAATCGACGCGCTTGAGTTCAGAGAAGGGGAGGGTGGTGGTGGTGGTGGTGGTGGTGTGGGTGGGTAGTGGAGGTTGGGTCTTGCCGAGCGGATCGAGGTAAATTGGTCGCGGAGCACTGTCAGATCGTTCGCGTGTCGCCGTTGGCTTCGGTGTCGACTTTGAGACGTTGGCTGCTGATTGGGATTTTCGCAATTCGTGTTTCTTGTTCGGCGCGCGAGCTAGGTCGGATAGGCTGATCGTGTCGTCTCCGAAAGTGCTGAGAAGTGAGCCTGGTGGTCGGTATGTGATGCCTATAGCATTATGCAGTCCAGTAAGATCGCGTCGAGTCGGAATGTTCGCAATCGTGATCTCACCGGGTGAGCTATTCGAGGTATACGGCTCCAGTCGAATTTTCGTCAGCACGCCTGCTTTTGTCGGGTGGTATGGTCTCATGATGTGCACAATGTCATACTCAAAGTACTTCCAACTCTTGATCGTCTTGGCTGCGCCTGGAGTTGCCAGTATTCGCGTCTTTGTATCCTTTGGTAGAGAACACAACGTCGGCTCATGGCAGTGATCGGGTTTGTCCTGGCTAATGACTATCACGTCGGGAGGCGGGTCGAGCTCTGTCAAGGACTTGATGACAGCTGATCCGGTATGGCTGGCTACTTGGAAGCTTGGGTGTAGTATCGTTGATGGCCCACCCAGCCACGGGTCCATGAGTATGGTAAACGCGCCTGGGAACTTGCGGCCGGTCTTGGTGTCCTTTGGCGCGAACGATGGCGCGAAGGCGAACAGGAAGGTCGTGTCATCGTTCAGTTTCTCGATGATAAGAGACATGGTGGAAAGCATCAGATGTAGAACAAGACTTGAAGCAAAACACGCTTCAACGCAGGCAAGAACAATTAATCATAAGAGAGGCGAGAGCAAGCAAACAAACCTGTCGTCTGGTCGATCATGGTGTGTAACGTCGTATTATTGATCGGACTGGATGGCAGCACGAAATTGAGGTGCATGCTGCACGAAATAACATCGAGGCGTCATGCCGGGGATGAAGAGGTTGGAATTGCGGGTAGATGCTTGGAGATGGGAGTGGCAGCAGCAGGTCGGCCCGATCTGCATGGACGATCTGCAGCAAGTCGAGGCGATAGAAGAAGCGTCAGATTTTCGTGCTCGATATTTAGCCGCACGCCCTTCTCCAGGCTCCAATTCGAGTTTCTGATATATTGGTCGAGTCGTTGCTGTGATAGTACGTTCCAGCTACGAAAGGGCAGAAGACCCATTGGAGATGGTCAGCCTGTAACGTAAAGTATGGTACACGCTTCTTTCATGTTTCGCGTGGTCCATGGATTCGATGGGCTGACAACGAACTCTCCTGGGGGGCGACTGATAGCGATGACTTCTAGGTCAGCAATTCACCTACGCAATACTCGTCTGTGGCAGCATGAATTGGTTGCAGGCACACTACTCTTTTCTCACGCCATCAGCTGCCTTGCAAGATGGTGGAAAATTGATAACGATGGTGAGTAGCTACGCCTATTCGCGGTTGTTACATGTATTGCACATTATTATTCTGGACCCGTCGTCCTGGCTGCCCGGCGCATGTAATCAGTCCGATTGGCTGAAGGCAAACTGCCGCGCCTCACAACTGATCGCTGCCACTCTTGGAGGGGTAAAGATGATCACCCCGCCTTCCTTCTTCCTCAACCACCACGCCTTACTTCGCACTGCAAACGCGTTATTATTCACTCGGTGCAAATCCACGACACAAAAGCAGCAGATATCCCGAGCATCATCCTATCGCGTACCACGCAGAGACTCAGCTACTTTAAATTGTGCTCGAGGGAGCTTTGTCCACCGTTTGCTTCGTGATCGCGACCGAGGGGAGCTTCCCATCGTCCACACGGAGAGCTCGCACAACTCGACCCAAGCTCCCGAATTCAAGCTATCAAGGCCCTGGCCGGCTTCAGTAGTACTGCTGGGACAGATACATCGATCGAGGGTCAGATCAAGCTGGTGAAGCTCCATTGTGGGTTCGGCTCAGGCTCAAGCCAGCAGTGCGGGAGCGAAGCACAACACCCACCACGACCTTACTCAAGGCGGAGGCAGCTGAGCTCTGGTCACCAGCTCCCCGACCTACATTTATATCAATGACCCAGGTTCCGTGCAGCGAGCATGCCGCAGAGACCTCAGCAGGGCTCTTTCTCAGTGTCCGATCTTAATAACGAAGTCGTTTGTCCGTTGCGTAACCAGGATGGCTCCAGCTGTAGGAAGCGATGTCTCGGCGTGAGTCTCTCCCTCCATCCAGCCTGGCATACCTTATCATACCATACACCATCATTCCTTCCTTTCTTGTCAACACTGCATGCCGTCTGACCTCACCTCCTTTCCACCTCACCTCACCCCAACCTCACCTCATCCGAACACACATTAACAATGGCTCGTCCTACAGGAGAAGCGATATCGTTCCATGCAAGAGCACATCCGCCGAGCCCATCCAGAGTACTACCTACCCAAATTGCCGGCGACGAAGGAGAGCTTCGAGCTCATGATCAACACGCCGCCTCATGATCGGCCACCGCAAGACACACACGGCAACCCCGTGCAGCTCGCCCCTCCCCTTCCACAACACCAGCACTCTGATCTCTCAGGTCTGTCACCCACCTTCAACCTTGACCAAGGTATAGGGCTGAACAACCCCTTCGAAGGCTACCCCGGCTTGGGGTCACATGATGGCGGCTACTATACCGCCGACGACGCCGACGCAACAGCCATATACAATAATATGCAGCTGCAGCAGCGTTCATCCGACGAGTATCGCCGAGGCTCACTGATCCCCGCTGCGTCCGCGGCCGCAGCCTTGGCACAGCTGCACTATCATCGACCAGACTCAGCAGGGTGGGGAGAGGCTGATAATCATATCGATCAGGTGATTACGTTCCCTATCATAGAGTCGCCGACTGTGACTGAAGCGGACTTTCTTCAGACATTCTACGCCGATCAGCACAACCACGACATGAAGAACCACTTCCACGTCGATCCGGCGTTAGATGATCCGACGTTTCCCATGCTGAATGCTGACCACAGTACTCATGGTTTACCTGGCGTAACTTCCTTCCCTTCTAGTGGTGTGGATCACAGTGGTTTGTTACCTAGTATTTTAGCACGGTCACCTGAACGTCCGAGTACCATGTCTAGTATCCATAGAAGGATGTCGACGACGACTGGCAGGCCAAGGAAGAGCAGTCTCATGGGTCAACAAGCAAGACTTGGCAAGCACGAGCGGCGAAAGTCAAAGGATTTTTCGAAGCGAAGTAGTGGCGACAGGAAAGCCTTTTCTGCTGAGCCGAGTGCTGCCGCTCTGTACGGTAAGCGCTGGGAGGACCTCATCGACGCCGCGACCAGTGCTACAGAGGAGGAAGGGTCAAGAGATCTGACGCCCGTGAGCATAAACCAAACCCTTCTAGCATGCTGCTTTGATCTAACATCAACCCAACCAGATCCCCGCCTCACCCTACCAATCCCCCCAAGTCGCCTCCCGGACATCCCTCCCACCCTTCGCCCTAGGCTCGCAATTCCAATCCTTCCAAGCCTCCCCCCTTAACCGCGCCCTCACCCCCCCACCAGCCGCCGACTCCGGCCTCTCGGAACTCCACCCCTACGCCAGCGTCGAATCCTCCTTATCAAGCGTCTCACACCACCACCACGCCAGCAGCGCAGACAGCACGGGCTCCCAATTCCACATCATGAACCCCAACTCCATCGACTCGTCCAACACCTCGCCCATGTTCACCGGCGGCGGCACCAGCACGAGCGGGGGCGGCGGGAACGGTTCAGGTGGGAACGGGGGTTCGGCACAGAGCGTGCAGATCTACTGCGCGCTGTGTAAGCGGCTTTCGGTGCTGAAGGAGAGTTATGCGTGCACGAATTGCATTTGTGGACTCTGTGCTGTCTGTGTCGAGGCGATTATTAATGGGCAGAGTCGGGGACGCATGAGTGTTTGTCCGAATTGTAGGGGGATGGATAGTAGTTTCAAGCCTTTCCAGTTGGAGTTCAGGTGAGGTGGTGGGCGTGCTGGAGAAGCCTGGGATTGGTTTGAGGTGGCAGCGGGGTTCGAAGAGCCGGCTGGACGAATTTATGATTCTGGGCCTACCGACTTTGAGGCTGGGTACTACTTACTTCCTTGCTTGTCGATTCACTTGGTTCTTTGGGGCATTGCAAGGCGTTGGTGGCTTTTTGCTGGATGTCATTTCGCGCGAGACTTTCCCTTGGTTTCTCTCTCCGCGCTTGGCATGATGGGTTGGCGTTTGGGCAGGGTCACCAAGTCGGTGGGTTAGGAGAGGAGTGTGACGCGAAGCTTTGGAGAAGGAGAAAAGTCACGCGGGCGTTCGGGCGGAGTTTCGTTTGACAATGGATGCTGGGGTTGTAGATATGCGATTCGTGCGCGCTACTCCATCGGGCGTGCCCTTTGGCCTCACGATAGAGATGATGAACTTTTCTTCGCACGTTTTAACTCTTTTGACTTTGACTTGATATGGAGTCTATTTTCTGGAAGCCTGTCTAGATTACGCGGTGAGTATATTGTTACAATTGGTTCGTGAAGTATCGTGTCTAGCTGGCTTCGAGCTGACTTATACCGCCGGCACATAGAGCATCGACACCGCCAGTCCACAGCTCTGGATGAATTCCTGCGTCTCGGCCTTGGACATCCCGTCCAGTTGTCCACGTTCGAGCTGCACGAGCACGGGTTCCGGGATGCTTTGAGCCATGGCTTCGAGGTATGAGAGGATGTTGGTTTCGAAGTCAGTGATTGGGTACTTGGTAGCTGCTGTCTCGAGGATCGTCGTAAGTTCCGCGGATGATCCTGCTCCTGTAAAGGCATTCCTCGGTGCTGCAGAAGTGATGTTGCTTGGGAAGAGCTGGGAGATGTGTGCGGTCTTGATCTCTGCCCAGCCTTCCACTTCGGTTTCGTAGCGGCCGTCGGTGAACATGTCGATTATTTCGTCTTCGTGTTCTTCTTCCTCAGCGGAGCCGTCGTCACCTCCAGACGGGCTACTCTCTTGGTATCCCCACGCGAAAGCCTCGTCCACTGCATCCGTCCCTTCGGCCCCGAAGACGAGATATTGCTCCAGGGAGGCTTGCAGGCAGAATTCGGCGAGCATCTGCATGGAGATTTCTGTCAGGAAGCTCTCGCTCATGGCACATCGGGCGGCGGAGGTCCGCATGAAGGAGGGTAGGATGTCGAGTAATGACAGGCTGGCTTCGGTGCCGTAGTGGGCGTCTTCGTAAGTCTCGCCTTCGGCTGGTAGGGAGAGGGAGTGCAAGACGTGTGCACGATTGCGGTCGAGGTCGTCGGTTGTGGGGAAGGAGGTGGAGATGTCGTAGAGGGTCGTGGAGTGGGTTGATGAGGGTATGCGGTCGACGGTGCCTATCCAGGCACGTGCTCTTGTCTGATTCGCCAGACGAAGCTGTTCGAGTGTTGTCTGGGAGGGCGTGCTCCGGTTGCTGGTCAGGCGTTGAGTGAAGAGGGTTGTGAACTGCAGGAGCATCAGGCGGAAGCGGAGGTCGGGGTCGAAGGTGTAGGTTGGGTGTCTTGCGCGCACGTGGGAGAGGAGGTTGTTGGTTAGTGTGAGGTTGTGGTGGAGCGATAGCGGATGGGTGGGCTGCTGCTTCGAGGGTATGCGACTCGCGAGACACGCGGTGGTTGCTTGGTAGGCGAGGTAGTCGAGCACCATGATGTCGACCTCTAGAGATGTTTCCTCTACCACCTCTCGCGTCTCTAGTGCAGTCGTTGCTGTGGTATCCAACTTCACCCGCTTGCTTGCTGACTCTTGCCAGATATCTGCACGTTTGGCAGTAAGAGAGGGCATGGTGGTGAGATGTGCTATCCTGTCTCACGTGAGAAGTGCGAATGGTATATATATCTACAATATCAAGCCCAGTGAAGTGAGCTCAACACCCGCCTTCACTCCCTCTACGCGCTCAAGGTGGCCGTGAAGGTTTCACGCGTGGTTTCGCAACTTCGCTTTGCCTTTGCAACTGCATCGTCGTCTCGCCACTCGATTCCGCCACTGAGATCACAATCCTATCGATGGCGTGCAGCTTCAATAGGAGAGAAGGCGGTATTGTGAGACACAGCAGGTGGTGAGGGTGGATGAGGTCTCAGAATTGAGGCTTGGGACGTTGGAAGGCAGTCGCGCGGGAAGCGCGTGTCCAATGGCTTGGCTTTGCTTGGCGCGCATTCGGCTGTTCCTTCCTTTGGACGTCGCAACGGAATACTCTGTCGATAGTGATGATTATAGCAGGATGGCGGCAGGTGGACAACAATCGTACGTCGACTACGATGCCTTCACCGCCCCCACCTTCTCACCCACCGCATATGCCAACCAGCTCGTCCTCCAAACAAACAACCCCACCGACACCCCGCTCGACCTCTCCACCCCACTCTCCCGCGTCCTATTCGATGTGCAAGAAGTAGACACCCACATCGACACCCTCACAACCCAAAATGCCCTCCCCATCATCACCCACACATCCGAGCGAGCAGAAGCCAGCCAGCGGATATTAGACGAGGTAGAGAGCCAGGTCAATGGCTTGCAGGAAAGCTATAGACGATTAGAAAGGGAAGTGCAGGAGCGGTATGAAGCCGCTGAGCAAGTGCGTCTAGCGGCGGAGAGGATGGTGAGGACTTTGCGGTTGGGGAGGAGCGTGCAGAGGGCTGTGCAGATGGGACGGCAGGTGGAGGGGTTGATGGAAGGGATGCAGAAGGGTGGGTGTGGGAATATGGTTCCCGCTGCTAATGCGCTATTGGGGCTGCGGCAGTTGTTCAATACTACGGGAAAGGGTGAGGAGGGGGATGGTTTGGGGAGGGTGCAGGTGGTGAGCACGCTGAGGAACGAGATCGTGGCGCCGGCGGAGAGGGGTTTGCTTGCAAGGGCTCAGCAGGTGGTGAGGGAGTTCAGTATGTCCTCGCTCCTCTCGTCATCACCATCAGGAGGCCAGCAAATTGGAACTGGAGCCGGACCATCTTATGCACAGACGGAAGACATGAAAAGTCGATCCACCAGCGCGCTCCAAACACTTTACCTCCTCTCCCCGACAAAACCATCAACGACTCTAGACACCTTCGACCCTTCTCTACTCATCTCAGCCCTCCAATCCTACCTCCAAACAGCCCTGACCTCCAGCCTCGCCTCCCTCACCCGCTCTCTGGCCACTTTACCACAACTCGACCGCACCCTCCTCGAGATCTCCGCTCGGTGCCAGAACATCGTGGCGCTCGAAGCACTCCTCGAGACTATCAAAGCGCCTTCCCACCCTCTACTGTCCCCTCAGGATCTACCACCGGCTTCAGCCACAGACACAGCCGCACTCGTCCAACAAGCGCAGAGCAATTTCCTCGCCCCGCTCTTAAGACATCTCGATACCTCCTCCCTCCCCTCCTACTTCTGGCGCTCCATGGCGGGCCAAATGTCCGCGCGTGTTCAGGAGATCTTGTCGCGAGGCGGTGTGAGTGCGAGGACGTTGAGGTCGAATCGGGAGAGGGTGAGGGAGGCGATAAGGGAGTGTGTGGATCGGGGGTCGAGGTTGCCGGGTTCGGGGGTGGGGGCGGGGAGGAAAGAGGGAGGCGTGGGTGTAGGGGAGAGGAAGGTGGGGGGTTGGGAGAGGGAGGCGGCGGTTATGGTTGGGGCTGTCGTTGGGCCGTTGGGACGGTGAGGGGTGGACGTGCTTGCTTGCCGAATTATCAGCTCATGTGCCAGTGGGGGTTTATGCTGTGCGTCTATGCAGTGCCGATGGCATGATGGGGAATGCTGGCCTGGGCTGATGGTACAAACGCTGGCTGTTGACTTATTTCGGCTACGGGGCACCGCTTTGTGCGATGGGGCGACCGCTCCCTTGTAGCATCTTCGAGCAGCTCCCGACAACGAATCTGTTAGTATGTTCGACCACCGCCATCTCTGAGAGTACTGCTGACTTTGCTGTACAGTGAGACTCGTTAGACGTCGTATAAGCTCGCATCTCTCACCATTCTGGGGCATTTGAGCGTTGCTTCGCGCGAAATCATGCGACTCGATATGAGCCTGTCAAGGCCCGAGGAAGCAGTATCGCTACCGTCGGAACCGTTGTGATAGGCCAGCTGACTTTCCACGCACCTGGGTTTGAGAAAAAGCAATGCTCAGAGCAGTCCATGCTAGGCTTTTGGGTGTGCTGGGTATGAGGCAGACGAACAATCCCCGTCTCGTGCGAGACCGTTGCATATGCAACAGGCATCACCAAAGCATAGAAGCTGCTATGTCTACATGCGATGGCGG
This sequence comes from Recurvomyces mirabilis, assembly GCF_035927965.1. Taxonomy (NCBI): domain Eukaryota; kingdom Fungi; phylum Ascomycota; class Dothideomycetes; order Mycosphaerellales; family Teratosphaeriaceae; genus Recurvomyces; species Recurvomyces mirabilis. Next base: position 707,193 of record NW_027041939.1, on the reverse strand, counting down.
GCGCGAAGAGGAACGAGTCTTTACGATTTACGACAGTATCGTGAAGGTAGGTACGTACAGATGACACCAGACATTCCGAGGCAACTAGATGATCGGATAGCTTCAATACCCAAGCTATCTACACCTCGGCCAAATCCGTCCCCGTCATCTCATCCCTCGTCGATCTCCTCCTGAACCCATTCACCGGCGGCCCCCTCCCCAACCCGGGATCCCGACTCATACTCCTCCCGAACACCCTCTGACTGACATCACTCATGGCCCTACTCCCCCGCCTCGCCCTCAAAGCATTCACATACCCATTATCCCACACATCCCCGCCCAGAATATCATCCACATCATCCATCTCATCCACCACGCTCTGCGGCGGCTCGCTCTCAAACACGGCCTGCAGATCCCCGTGCGCGCCGAAACGCTCCCACATCGTCAACCAGGTGTGGCGGCGCGGCGGGTTGAGGTACCGCGAGCGTTTCCAGAGGTATCGGCGTTCGTAGAGGGAGACGGGGAAGAGGAGCGGGGCGTTGAGGACGCGGACGGCGGTGATGTTTACTTTGTGGAACCAGCGCGGGGTGAGGAGCCATTTTAATGGGAGTAGGGTTAGAAGGGCGAGGATGTTGAAGGGCGGGCGGTAGGCGAAGAGGGCGTCGGATTTGACGCCTTCGAAGGTGAGGACCGCGCGGCGGAATTGGATCTCCGCGGTCGCGTTTTGGGCGAGGTTCGTGTAGGTGTTGCTGAGCATGGCGACGAGGATGGTGAGGAAGAGGGTATTGCCGAGGAAGGCGAAGGTAATCATGAGGGTGGGACCCAAGAACCAGTGGAATTCGGCGGACCGTTGGATCCCCGTCCCGTCCAGCCCGAACCAGATCCAGAGCATCCATTTGGCGATGGTCATGATGCTGTGGAGGTTGTAGCCTTCTTGGCTCTCGCTGAGCCAGCGCATGCTGAGGAGGAAGCCGCCGAAGCACCAGGCGGCGAGGAGGGTGAGGAAGGTGAAGTCGGCCATCATGGCGCGGAGGGAGATGAAGAGCATGTTCTCCGGCATCAGGCAGAAGGCGAGTCGCGGGAGCAGGATCGGTGCGGCCATGGATAGCACGTCTAGGGCGAGTTTGGCGATGCTCGGGTCCATGGATGTCAGGCCGTGCATGCGGATGCCGAAGTATGTTAAGAAGATTGCCACGAAGGTGATGTCGAGGAAGGACCATAGGTTCTCCGTATGTACCGTCCAGCCGTGCTCACACACCGAAGCGATTTCGTCCAAGACCCAGCCCGAGGCATACACGATGAAGATGATCTCATAGACCGTGAATTGGAGATGCTCGGGACCGATATGGTCGGCTTTCGCCACCATCATCAAAAAGTATAGTATCAGTAGGACTACAAACTGGCAAGCCTCAATTATATTCCTCGTTCTCGGCACAATGAGTCTGTACTGGTTCAGATACGGTGCCTTCCTAGGGTCGTATAAGGAGATCCCACGGTTCTTATAATGATCCGGCAGGATATCGATGAAGCTCGTAGGCGTGTAGATGATCCGTCCACGATAGACATTCTCCACAATCTTCTGACAGGCAGATGTACTCAGGAAGTTCTTGGACTCTGATACTATCGCCACTTCCAACGCGGTAAGCATATTCTGATACTCCGGTCGGGTGAGTCGCCATCGTACGGCCCAGTGGACCGCATGCCTGTTATCGTTGATGACAGTGGATGGTGCATTCTGGAAGGGCTCGAAGCCTGCCACGAGGACATTGGCGAGCATGAGCAGACCCTCCCGTCCTTCGTGGTCTTCGTCGAAACGACGCAGGACTCTGCAGGCGATGAGTTCGCAGACATTGGCTCGGGTGATGTTGACTGTTTGGTGGTGGGCTTGGTAGGATTGCTCTCGTAAGAATTGAATGCGGTTGACGAGGAGGCAGTAGACTGTGGAGACGTCGTCTGGATCGTAGAGGTGGTCTACTAGAGGGCGAATCACAGCTACATTCATGCGAGGGCTCTTCAGTTGTTCGATGGAATATGGATCATCTATGTACATCTATCAGCTGCTGCTCTGTACGACGGCCTAGAGATATGCTCCACCTACCAATAGCAGCAGTGATCAATCGCTTGATCTTGTGTATCGTGGTGTATATAGGCAATGAACTATGCGGGTTGGGGGTCCTCGGGTCGTTCGTCTTTCGAGGCGGATAACATCCATCGTCGTCCGCCTGTTCGCCATCACCCAGCAGCTCTTCTTGCTCTTCTCGTGCTCTCGCAAGTCGTAGTGCTTCGCTTACACTCTTCACACTCTCTCCTCGGAAGGTGTTGCGCTTGTACAAGCTCGGTCTTGGAGGGTCCTCCACCGTGATATGACTAGGAGCTGCTCCATCGAGAGGTGAACCATAAGTGGCTGGATCGGAACTGAATTGCCTGCCAGCTTCTTCAAGAAACCGTGGCCGTCCGCCCGGGCTGGTCGCTGTGCTGTCACTCATCTAGACATGAGTCCAATGGGATGGAAGAGATGGAGTTCAAAGCATTGCCTTTCACGCGTGCAACGTCCTTGGCGGGGAGCTTCAAAGCCAGCAAAAGCAATGATATCTCAATACACTATTACCACTTGCTCAGGCCTACACATCATTATGACTCTTCCATGCAGAGATCGCGTCTTCATTTTCTTGAGACATTCTTCCAAGTCAGGAGGACAGCCAAAAAAGATGGCTTGGTCGCTGCGAACAGGATTCGAACCTCAATTAACGTTAGTTCAAATCCAATGCGGATGTTGGTAACAATTGGCAATTACCTGCGCGCCCGAAGGCATCAGATAGCTCAAATTGATTGATTCAAGTCTCTGTATGGTTGTTAGACTTCACTCCAAGTGGCAGTCGAAGTGCTGGAACGTACGACTCGTTAACCACTGGCCGAAGCATTAGCTAGTGAAGGATAGATGGACTAAGCAGACGGTCTAACCTCCGACATCGCAGCTTCATGTCAACATCTTTGACAAGGACAATGTAATATGGCTAAGCACAAATTACAAACTATATCCCTCAAGTTTTGTGGCCGAAGTCACGGCGCGTAAAGGCAAGCAATCGGAGATGAGACCAGATGAAGCAGCTTCAATCCCCAGGACGACATTGCCTCGTATGAGAATGGCTTTCGCTACGGTAGCTCTTGCTGTAGACGCTCTATCTCAGATATCGTGGCTGCTCACTATTGATACTATTGATAGCTAGAGCGCGGTAGACGCGGCTTCATGTATAGGCAATAGTGAAGATGTCTCAGTGAAGTCGCACACCAACCAGAAATTACCCGACACAAATTCGCCGAGGCGGAGCCTTTCCAAAATGCTCCGCTGAGCAGGATAAAGATTTAGATTTAGATTGAGCTCGAGTAATGCGGGCACTTCTTCGTTCTTTTCTTCACAGTGTTTGCCCTAGACTCCTGCCGTGTTTCAGTATCTCTCTGGAATTATTGTCGACGAGATAGAAGCAAGCAGCAGGCCGTCTGGATTATTAGAGAGTATTGGAACGCTGACTATTGACATAAGACGGCCAACATGTCAGGCATGGAAGAAAAGCCAGACGAAAAGGCCGAGAAGACGGTCCTCGACGCCGCGAATGGCACCGAGTACATTGGCAGACGTCCATCGTCGAGTGGTAGGGACACGAAACGAATCAGTCAGTTCACACCATATCCAACGACTGCACTTTTGCGATCCATTATTCCAGGTTGCTTGCTACTACTGTCATGAGGCTGCCCACATCCGCGTGGTAGCCGTTGGCTGAATGCACGGATCCCATTTTCCTTTCAAGTCGATTTGCTGCACAACCAGCACTTCCACATCTTCCACACGAATGCACTCCGCATCAGCCTTTCAACAAGGTCTTTGCCATGGCTGACCAAAAATCTGTTGTTCTTGCAGGAACGCAAACACAATCCCTCCCACCTCCCGCACTACCGCAGCTCGTGGCCGAACAAGCGAACCCGATACCGTCGAGCGACAAGGACACGAAGAGGTTGATTGTGGTGCTCTCGAATGCGAGTCTCGAGACGTACAAGGCATCGCACGGCGGGACAGCACGCAATGGCAAGCCGGAGAACGCCAAGTACTCTCTACTCAACAGCGACGAGCATATAGGGGTCATGCGCAAGATGAACAGGGATATCAGCGATGCCCGACCGGACATCACCCACCAGTGTCTCCTCACCCTCCTCGACTCGCCCGTCAACAAGGCCGGCAAACTCCAGATCTACATCCACACTGCCAAGGGTGTTCTCATCGAGGTCAGCCCCACCGTACGCATCCCACGTACCTTCAAGCGCTTCGCAGGTCTCATGGTGCAACTTCTGCATAATCTCTCTATCCGCTCCACCACTTCACCCGAGAAGCTCCTCAAAGTCATTCGCAATCCAATAACGGACCACTTGCCGCCTAACTGTCGCAAGGTCACACTCTCCTTCGACGCCGAGGTTGTGCGTGTCAGGGACTACATTCAGGATCTTGGTCCCAAGGAGAGTGTTTGTGTCTTTGTTGGTGCCATGGCCAAGGGAGCTGATACTTTCGCCGATCAGTTCAAGGACGACTCGATCAGTATCAGTAACTACAGCTTATCTGCCAGTGTGGCATGCAGCAAGTTCTGTCATGCTGCTGAGGATGTTTGGGACATCATTTAGGCAAGTTTTGATTGGGGTTAGGTAGATACGACAGTGGTTATTGTGGGAGTCAAGGCAAGTAGTATCGGCAAAACATCTCGGCTGCGATCACAACATCTGGCTGGTGTACTTTCTGCTCCTGCAACTGGCAGCAGTGTTATGGTGTGGCGGGAAGCCTTGAAGAGGAATTGGGCTGGCAGTGGTCGTTGTTGTGCAGGATGCGGAATCATTGATTGGAACCAAAAGCGTGACTTGACAGGTATCTCATACTGCAGGGATTTGGGGAAGACACCATACGCGGAAATGATATCAATTTTCTTATCTTTCACTCAGCTTCTGGTTCTGATGCAGGGAGTACACCGCGCCTGTGTCTGTACTGTCTCTCTACACCCTTGACCTTCTCGAGGAACGCTGGACGATGTGCACAGTATTGTTCCTTGTCCTGAGCACCACAAACATCAGTTCATGGCCACCTTTGATGGACTGGCGCCAGACTACTGCACTTACTGGTCGCCACTGGTCGAAGTCGTCCAGTGACCCTGCTGCTATACTGACGATATGCTCTGCTAGTGGCGTGATGGCGAAGAGCTTTGTGCCACAGTTACTGCAGAATTGTCGATGTAGCGCGTTGCCAGTATCGGTCGTCTCGCCGCTGTAGGTCTTGATGAGGTCTTCTCCTTGTGTTATGGCGAAGCCCTGTACGTTACTCTTTATCAGGCCAGTCTTCAAGATCACGAAGATGTATTAACCTTTTTGGGCCAGATTGATGCGAAACGAGAGCTGCCACCTAGGCGGAGGCAATTCGTACAATGGCATACTATGTTCCATAATGGTGTTGCTGATGGTCCTACAAGCTTGTACTGGACTTTGTTACACAGGCAACGGCCTATTCTTGGTGCATTCGTGTTCATCGTGTTGGGATCTAATGATCCGAACGGGTCTGGATGGAAAAGGTGCTCTCCTTCATCCTTGTATTCAAGCATTCAACTGCCATTGGCATACTCTACGATTAATAATGTCGTCGATCGTCCCACGCTGGCTGTCATGCTCGGGTATTGTCTTTGCCAAAGGCAATCTGCTTATTGGAAAGTCAATATCACCATCAACGATCTCGACCAATTCGTGTCCCTACTACGACTAGGACAGATCACGTTGTTGCGAGGAGTTGCGGTGAAACGTGTGGAGTCGATGCCGTGCAACAGATCCATCTCGACTCCTGACATTGGCGGCCACGGTTGAAGTCGGGGTTGGACTGTTTGCGCGTCAACCTCATCAAGACCTGGAAAATCCATGGACAACTTCGCATCAGCTTTGTCAGTCACTTCAATTTGATACGCAACAGCATCGCTCATCTCATTAGGTGTCTTCCCAGGCAATCGAGATGTCAAGAGCGCAACCGCCCCACTCCCACCGATCTCCCGACCAGTCATGCACAGATTCGCGCCGTACCGCCCACTCACGTCGCGACCTGGCATTAGCTGCATCTGGCTCGACGTGGCAGGCTCGCAGCATCTGTATGCCTGCCTAACGTCTTCTGTGTACCAATCGCATATTCGCGGCGAGCAGGCTGAGGAATTCTGCCCCGGGGCGTGATCGGGTGGAATCCTACTCGTCTTTCTGGAAGCCACAACCACGATTCGGCCGTGCAAACTGGTGATGGATCACGTTGAGGCATGGCCGCTATGGACGGCTTCACGCTGTTCGCAATGCAGAGACGGCCACCGCTTATATGATACAGTAGCGCTAACGGCGGTCCACGCGCTATGTGTTGCATCCTGCTAGTATCCACCAATAGCCCCGTTATCGATCGCCATATTGATGAAGGCTCCGGACTGGACTGTATGGCTTCGGATCTCTCGTCAGCTGCTCGCAGTATCGACGGCAGTCTCACATGCAGAAGATCGTCACGATTACTTTCTCACTCTCTACAGTATCCTGCATCAACTCATCCCCAACTTTTTCCCGCTTGCATTCTCCTCCAGCATCAACGTTGTACTATCTCATACGTTCGCTTCCAGCTGTGTCATTGACCCACTCTTGCCTTACACAACATGCCCGTTTCGCATCTCGGACTTACAGTTTCTCACATATCTTCAGCTACCTCATTCTACCTCGCTACCCTTGGACCTCTAGGCTATCGATGTTTCGGCCAGAGCGGCGACTCTGTTGGACTTGGAGTCGATCGCGCCGACCTCTTCCTCACACAAGAGCCTCGAGGGTACGACATTTTGGCAGTCCATAGAGAGTATAACACCAGCAGAGCTGATAGTCCCTTAGACAAGCCGTCTCCCCGGCACATGTTGCCTTCACTGCCGACAGTCGTCTCACTGTCCGAAATTGCTATGCGGCTGCCTTGAGCTCTGGTGCGCATCCCAGTGGCGCTCCGAGTTATCGTGATAGAGACTGCACTGTGTTCAATGCGGCCATCGAGGACCCTGACGGTAATGTCGTCGAGTTCGTACATCGAGAAGTGGTAATGGTCGAGGAGGAAAGTGCTCCCGTAGATGCCTCACAGCAGAATCAAGTTCTGTCCTGGCAGCGGAGTGTCGCCAACAGTAGCTTACATGATGATATCGACTACCGGTCTTCTCGAGCATCAAGAGCAAAGTCACGAGCAGAGACCGTTCATAGTCTGGTCACCTCGGCGTCGAGATCAGTCAGAACACAATCCGAAGCACCGACACGCGGTCTTACTCGAGCGCAGACCATGCCTCATAACTCTAGCCCGACCCCTGAGTTCCCGTCGAAAGCCATGCTTGGAACACTGTTGGGTGCCACTGCTGGAGCAGTCCTGGCCTGGACCATGATCAAGACGGAAACTAGAAGTACACGTGATCAGGCTGCATATGATGCCTTCGATCCGTTAAGATCTGGTTCTCGTCGCTCAGCGAGTGAAACAAGACCTCATCGCAACTACAGCACGACCGAGTCGCAAGCACCGAAGAGCCATCGAAACCTCAGTACGACCGAGTCGACCTACGGTCGCAAATACCCGCCACGAAGTCTTATTCGTGGTATGGGGCAGTGCCGGCGAGCTATCGAGCCTGTTGCATACTACCAAGACGATGAAGTGCAGGACGCCATCAGCCGAGTCACTGCCTCACGACGACCCGCCCCACCTGGAAGGAGCCGGACTATGGTCGAAGCTCTCGAGTATAGTCCGTGGTCTGAAGAAAGGCGTAGCAGCCGATCTGGCGCTAGTCGTGCTGCCTTGCTACCTGTGGATAAGCCTTACGGCTACCTAGAGGGTCCTATGTCTACTAGTCCTACCTCTCAGCACAGTAGAACGTCCAGGAACTCTGCCGCTAAATCTTCGCGCGACCCAGATAATGAGCCGCGCCACTCCCGCCCAAGCTCGTCTCGGCACAGCACTACGTCTCGTCAAAGTCGTCGAGAAATCGACGAGGAAGGCGACAGACGTCGAGATAGCGGCATAAGTCTCCAGTCGAGACGCTCACTCCATTCTCGACGTAGCACGCGAAACGAGGGAGACAATGATACGACGTCGAATGCTAGCACACTGAAGCCTGACCGCCGCTCGTACTCATGTCATGAGTCTGCTGCTGGCGTACCACTACCTGGCTCGCAAGCCAACCCAACGGCTTCCACGGCAAAACACTCTCGAGCGGGCTCTCGAGCGACGTATGTTACCGCAGCACAAGTACCCATCCTCGAGACTTACGAAGCCAACGACTATCGTGACACCGAAGAGTCCGATGGTATGGATGATATGAAGACCGTAGTACCAGATGACAGCATTAGCTGCGTCGACTTCAGCAAACCAAAACTCTCCGCACGAAATCGCAGCGACCGAGGTGACAGTAGAAGTAGACGATCGGAGGCCGCGGAGAGTGAACGGACGGCTAGAGCAACGAGAACAGGAAGCAGCAAGCACAGTGCTGCTGCCATGCCAGACAGATCTCGGGGTGAGCAGCACAATAGCCATGGCAGAAGGAGAAGCATGGCTAGCTATTCCTGAGCCGTGTATGAAACGACAGCTGGGTGGCTCTACAGGACATGTTATTGCATTCAGTAGTGGAAGGTGTACCGGTTCTGCAGAAATCTTTGGATCGAAACAAGTCACTCTTTAAGATCTAATCTAGTACAATGTACAGGGTATCTCTATCTCACGCATCAAATCGAATTTATCATATCACCAGCCACTGTTCTGTGATCGCCGCCGCTGCCTCTTGGTTTCCAGCAAGAGCGAAGAGCTGCTGTAATGCATATGCTGCTTCCTTCGCAAAGTCTGCCTTGATTGCATAGCCATCCATCGCGGGCCCACCGCTAATTTGGTCGCTCAAGGCCAGGACTTTCTCGTAGCCAGGTATTGCCAGGTGTATCAGCCCGAGCATATGCCAGACCTTGGCCATATTGTACTCCGCTTCTTGTGTATACGAGACGTCGCCACTGTCAGTACGCAGCTCATGGTAGCGCTGCACGAACGAGATGCCTTGCTGAATGGTATATTGGCGATTCTCAGTCTGTCGTTTCATGCCCTGATGGATGTAGCTAATACCGATACTGAGGTGGAGCATAGCGTTGTCCGGCTGCAAAGCCAATGCTCGTAAGTAGTACGGCAGGGCGGCATTTCGTAGCGAAGTCATTGCCAGGACATTGCCGTATATGATTAGCACACCTGCGTCTGGTGGGCCACTTTCTTGGCCATGCTTCGCAAATCGCGTCTCCAACCCAGGAAGTTGTTCTCCGTACTCTTGTTGTTCGCGCAGTGCTGGTGGTAAGAAGTTGTAATCCATAGCCTTGACTCCTCTAGCCATGTACTTCTGACTCGGTCCGGCATTGAACGCATTCTCTTCACCGTAGCAGAGATTTGACACTCCATTGATGAGCTGATATGGCACACTTGCGCGGAACTCGCTGCGGAGAGCAAAGTCACGGACAAGATCGTTGGCATACTTGCTGTCGTTGAATTTAAGAGCGCAGAACAGCGCTACTGTGGAGTTGATTTCTCTGAAAGCTGTTTCGTTGAAGATGTTGGCTCTGAGCAGAACTTCGGTAAGCACGTCGTAACAGCGCAATTGGTCGCCATGATCGGCATAGCAAAGACAGAGCTGCACAATCAGTCGATGCCATTTGTGGAAGTCAACACCCTGGAAGTCGTTCGGCACCATGAGATACCTCATGCTGTTGGTGGGCGTAGGCTTGTGGATGCCTGTGCTCGGCCCCGACTGACTGAGCATTTCAAAGGCAGCTTGTGATTCTTCTTCATGGTATGTGGTATAGCGTCGTTTGCCATAGCCATGGAACTTGCCTCCAGTATTGAGGAAGAAGGCTCCTTCTGTCCGCAGGAGATCTGTTGTATTTGCAGCGAGTTTCACCCACGCACTTGGAATGCCCCTAGAATCTGGGTCGGCTTCACTAGTGTCCCAGAGTGCCTCAAGCTTCTCGAATGTAGAAGTCTGGTCAAGCAGATACAGTGGTACACGTGCGATATCCTCTTCTGCTGGTGCGGCGCTGGCCTTCCGTGACGAGCCAGATCCACGTCTTGCGCTGTCCGGTATAGACTCATGCTGGCCACTGGTGGGCTGCGCTTTGGTCTTCCGTCGCACGTATGGACGCTTCGTGCGTGGATTGAATCGTTGATGTGCCTGAACTGGCAAGGTACCGTCAGAGGAAGCTCTAGGCGCAAGTCTTTTCGTAAGCTTTGGCCTTGGCAATGCAGGAGTATCGTTATCGCCCGCACGAACCATCTCCCTCTTCCCAAGAGCCAAGACCTCCCGCAGCAAAGGTTCGGCGTCTTGGTGCCAGCCAAGCTCTCGATAGAGGCGACTAAGCATGATCCGCGCCTTGACACTTGATGGATGGTCCCTCAGCACGGACTTGTAAGTCTCTTCGGCTTCTTCGTTGCGTGCTGCAGCCTCATAGCATTCAGCGATGCCAAGCGCGAAGTCTTCTGTCGTACCATCCATCACGTCCTTCAAGGACTGATAGAACTTCATAGCATCGTCGAATCGTCTGTGGAGGCGCAGGCAGTCTGCGACAGCATAGAAAGTATCGTAGTGCTCTGCCGCATCTTCGCGAAGGTCATAGATAATCTCGAGGTGTTTCATAGCCTCTTCGCGGTATTCTGTGCCCATCTTCACACGAAAGAGCCCAAGCTTGACTCGAATATCTATAGGAAGGCCATCGCCATATCGTGATTTGTCGACACTTGCTTTTCCCTGCTGGAACTCGCCGACATATCCTCTCCGATCGTTACCACTGTCAAACTCCCTGTCATCGTCGTTGTACTGGTCCCAGAAGTTCTCTTCTTTCCGACCCAGGATCCACCTTGCCAGACGCTTGAGCATGCGAATAGCTTCCGCTGTGTACTTGAGTTTGTCAAGTAGCTCAAGGTAGATATTGATATGTGACCAGATCTCTGGCACGTCGCCAAGTTCACGCTGTTGCTTGCTAGTTGCCTCGAACGCCACCTCGTACGCCACCTTTGCGCGTGCCATTTCCGTCGATTCTTGCGTATCGGCGCATAGTTCCGCATACAGGACAAGGTTGTCCCAGTCAGTTGGATCCAAAGTGCACACACTTTTGCTGTATAACCGAGCCTTGCCCAGGTCGCCGGTCTCAAGGTAAGCGTCTCGGATTCCCAGACGTGCAAGTAAATCCAAAGCCGGATCCTTCTTGGTGAGCTCCATTGCGTGACTGTAGCAATACAGTGCTTGGTTGGCTGCTGCAAATCTCGAAGTCACAGTCTCGGCGAGCCTCATCGTCCGGTCGCCCGCGTCAATCCACATCTTCGCATCGCGATCGACGACTGCGCCAGACATCAGTGCGCCGATGGAGTCCTTCTCGCGATCAAGACCTCGAAGCGCTTCGGACACAAGCCAATGTGCAATACCAACCTCAGGATTTTTGTGGATTGCTTCTAACGCCGAAGCAAGAGCAGCCTCGTGGTTACCATCCATGTATGCTGCCATTGCTTCCGTTTGGAGGCGCTTGAAATCTCGACCAGGATCCGCAGTGAGGACGCCACGCGGACGTCCCCTTCGCTTCCAGCCGCCACGGCCTCGGCCACGACCACGACCACGCGCCTGGCGCTTGAGCGCCGGATCATGAGATGTGCCTCTTAGAGCCCAGCGGAACCCTCCACGGCCTCGAGGACGTCCACTACCACGACCTCTATTCCTCATGTCTTGATCAGAAGCACGAGCATCCAGAGCTTGGAGCTGAGGATCAAGTACCAGGACTTCCTCTTCAGCCTCCTCGTCAGCCACGTGGTAGTCACTCTCCATGGGCGCACCCTGCGGTATGCGCAATCTCTCCACTTCGGACATAGCTTGTAGGCGAGCCTTTTGCTTTGCGCCATCACCAAAGCCAAGGTTTGAGGTCTTGCTCCAGTAGCTGGAAGCGTTGGCCAGGAGCGCGGCAAGCCCACTGCTGGTTGATGGTGGTGTCTCGACATTGTCTGTCGGTGGTGCAGCGACCGCAGAATAAGCATTCCCACCCGTGGGTGTCGGCGAGAGTGAGTCCATAATCACACCATCACCCTCTTCGTAGTCATCGTCGTACTCTAAGTCCTCATTGGCAGCCAGTACAGGATCGCCATTTTCGTCCACCAAAGGTTCGCCATCAGAACCAAGCACAGGTCTGAAATATGGAAGATTTTCGCCAGTGACCATTTCGTCGCCCGTTGTGTATGTGTAAGGGTCATCGTAAGCGTAGCCGTCTCCGAAGGTGTCATAGTCTCCACGAAGTGAATCATTTGAAGCCGGCATAGGCACATGACTGGGCATAAATCTGTTACTGTAGGAACCAGGAGTTATCAACGCGCTGTCGGCATCAACTCCAGCAGCATGATTGCCATATCCCGTGACATCGTCCATGGTCACATCATGACCATTCGCCATCGTGCTCATCCTCCACTAAAGTACCGTGCCTGCGATTTTTGCCGCTTGGACCGGTTCATTTATGCGATATGCGTTGCTCGGTCAAGGCGATGTGCAAGTCCACACGCGAGTTTCAGGCCTCAAGTTGTTAGTGAAGCACGCCAGAGACGCGATGAGGCATTTGTGTATCGAACCAAGAATCATGAGTAATTGTTCGAGTGAAGAAGTGGAAGTGGCGCTAGTAAGTAGCGTCAAAGTTGAGTGTACCATCACGTGATCTCACCAGCTATACATTATACTCTTGTGCCGTCTATTCTACCTTGCATTCACTCTTCCCAAGCTCGCCATACCCCGCAGGTCACAGCATCTGGCTGATCTACATAAAGCTCAATGGTGAACCTCTCCTCCTGAGCCTCAGCACTAACGTATCTTCTATCAAGCACCAACCACAACCCGTCTCCCTGCTGGGTCAGCTCGGGCCTTAGGTCAACATCCTCCATGCGGACGCCACTACCGCAGTCCGCATACTCTCCACCATTCGAAGCAATGTAGATGTGTCTGTGCGGTCCGCGACCACTTTCTATACTCATGCGGATCAATGAGCGATTTGCAGATGATGTTCCTCGCCTTGCTGCAGTGTCGAGCGGTTTTACTACAGCATAGAATCTTGCAAGACGCTTCGCCACGATGCGAGCTGCAACCATGTCCTGTTCTTGCCTGAAGGCTACTGTGCTGAGCTCGAGTCGTATCCGACCAGCGCCTTCCCGCGGGAGTAGAAGCATCTGCATCGGCTGCGAAGATTCTGCTGTCAAGGTAAATGTACCAAGTTGGCTCTGTTCGAACGTGCTACAGATGATAGTGTATTGTCCGGGCTCGAGACCTTGCCCTTCTGATACGCAGCAGCCACGCCTATACTCGTTACTGTCGAAGACAATGTCCTTGCTGCGTATACCGTACACTCGCTGCCCTCGACTGTGCACGAGCTTCACATGCACGTTCAGATCCCCTTGTGTGACCTCAAGCAGGAGACTTATGATGGTCTTTCGAGACACGGCAATCGCAAATTGTGGGTTGGTGGAGTATGCAGGGCTATGCGCATTGCCTCCGGCAGTGTCGATTGTCCAAGCCGATGCGAGCGTAAGGGCATATGGGTACCGCACAGACGCTGGCGCGATCTCCGCCGGACTATGACTAAACACTGACAATGTGAACGTGTGCTCCACAGATGCTAGGTCTTGCTCTAGTGGCACTATTGTTATAGGCATTTCGGGCTTGCAGTCCTTGAGCTTGAGCAAAGTCTGTGGGCTGTCGACATACCAGCCTTTCTCGATGTGCTTTTCGGGGAGAAGCATCCTGCGTCCACCAGACGAGAAGGCCATAAGCGAGATATGGCCCTGCAAGTCGATACTGTATCGACCTTCCTCAATCTGCTCATCAGTCGCATCATCCGGAATAGAGTTCTTGAAATGTCTCCACAGCAGAATCCAGACTATCCCACTCTTGCTGGGTGTGATCGAGTATTGCGGATGTGAGCTCAAGCTTGCTGATTGGCCTCTTGGCGTCTTACCGCTACTGCGTAGTGACGTGAGATCCCAAGCAAAATGCACATCCGCTCGGTGCGTGAACAAAGCAGGGTTCCAGTTCAGATAAATCGATTCGTAGTGCTGCATGACGTTGTCCAAGTCCATCCAAAAAGTGCCAGATGACAGCTGCTCGTCAGCATTGAGCAAGTCGCGAGAGCTCTGTAGCGGCCCAATTCCATCATCGAGTTCGATCAAAGATTGTTCAGCACGTTCTTCAGTCGGTGCTACGTCACTTCGCTGACTTTCATTGAGCTTACCACGCCAGCTCGTCCCTTCACACCAAGGATTCTTGATCAAAAGTAGGCGCTGCCCATCCACCTCTCGCAGATCAAGCACAGCATAGTCATGTTCGCCTGCCAAGCCAAGCTCCCGCTCCGTCTTCGCAGTCATCTTACCAGTACCCATTGTGATCAGCACATCGCCATGGTTGAAAGATGTATGGACACGTGACCAGAATTGATTAGGCTCCAGCTCGTCTGACTGTAAGAAGACCTGTTCGGGGATCCAGCCTGTAAGGATCCACAGGTCGGTAGCTGAATTACTTCCGGGAAAGTCGTAGCCTCCTCGCACTTTGAGGTAGGCCTTCTCTATCAAGGCTGGCCACAGTAGCCCAGGGTTACGACGGTCGATCACATGAATGATTCGTCCAGTACTGCTGACGGGAAGTCTATCATCGATGACAACCTTGCGAGAACAGCCATTAAAGTTGAGCCGAACCACATACTTGCCATTGGCAGCCATGGCTGGTCGAGCCTTCTCTTGGTCATAAGGATATATGACCGTGCCCAGAATCTTACCGTGGCCATGCTCAGCTCTCGCCACACCAGCACAAAGGGAGGCCACCACAGAGCAGTCGGTAGCAGCGTCTTGCACAAGGTCAATCTTACGAGCGAAGGACATGCTAGGGCCTAGATTAGTCCGATCACCTGAAAACCAAGTCGGCGGTGGCATAGCCTCGCTAGGCCGCTTCCAGTCATCGAGTACGTCTTCCTGGAATTCGGAAAGAGGCAGCTCTGGCGTATCTCTGTTGAAGAGACCGTCAGCTTGCTGAATCACGGATAGAATCTAGCATACTCTAGCACGTACGTGAACAAGCCCTCGCCGTCTTTTCGCTCGAATTCGTCAGGAGCAGGGAGCGTGGACCATGGCGGGAACTTGAAGCCATTTAGATAGCCTGCTTTGAGCAGTAGTATCTGCTCAGCACGAGGCACGATACGAGTCGACTCTGGCTGTCTGAGCTCTTGTACGATGGCTTTGCTGTGTTCGCAGTCTGCCGGCGTATTATTTCGCGACGAAGGTGATTTCCAGTTCTTTTCGTGCTTGATGCGCTCTGCCTCCTGGAGTAGCTGCTTGAAGCGAGTAGATTGTCTGGCCTGCTCATTGGGATCCTTCGCGAGCTTCAGAGCTCGCATGGCAGCTTCAGCTTCTGCAATAGCCCGCTGCAGTGCGACATCCCTACTGCTCGACCGTGGAGACTCTGGAGAAGGCTGTTTAGCTGCTGGTATAAGCTCATCGAGACCATGTCGGGCATTGCTCATGCTGCCGGTTCGCCTCTCGCTGCTTGAACCATGGTTGGCTTCTTTGTGAGCAAAAGCGATGTCCCTCGCCAAAGGCCGAAGTTGCGACGAGGATCATGCAGCGCCACGTGCAATCACAGCAACGAGAGTTGGAGTGAAAGTTCGAGACCACTTACGTCCACACTACAGTCTCAAGCAGCAAGACTTCTCTACTCTTGATCAAGGCTCCTGCTGTGACGGCTCCTGTGGAAGAACCTTGACCATGTATGAACGACCGTACAGATGTAGTGCGTGCACATGTCATTGTTAGTGGGTCCTATTACTAAGCGCAGTTCCGTTCGGCATCAAATCGACTACCTCGGCTGGGAGTTTATTGCCGTGACGAGCACGATGATGAGCCGCTCACGAGCCTCAAGACCTCTGATCGCAAATCTAGCACCTTTGTAGCAGCATTGGCAGGTCTAACCACTTTCTCACAACTGATCCTAAGTGTAATAGGATGTATTAACTACCCATTACACCACTTCTCTTCATCACCAACCTCAGCTCGGCACCCTCAAGCCGTCGGCCAGCTACATATCCACCTTCGACTCACTCTACACAACCCGAGCTCAAACTACATCCACAATGGCCGTGCTCTCCAAATCCGAAGTCCCGCCCTGGGGCCTCGCGATAGCAGGCAGCACCGGCGCCGTCCTAGCCAATGCACTCGTCTACCCACTCGACATCGTCAAGACACGACTGCAGGTGCAGGTAAAAAAGCATGCCAGTGATCCCGCGCACAAAGCCGAGGATACTACGCACAAACACTACGAAGGGACTGTGCACGCCATAATGTCCATCATGGAAGACGAGGGTCTCTACGGGCTGTACAGCGGTCTAGCGGGTAGCTTGTTGGGTGTAGCGAGCACGAACTTCGCGTATTTCTACTGGTATAGCACTGTTCGAACGCTATACCTCACCAGGATCAGCAATGGCAAGAACCCTAACACAGCGGTGGAACTGAGTCTTGGTGCGGTCGCGGGTGCTCTGGCACAGATCTTCACGATCCCGATTGCGGTGATCACTACGCGCCAGCAGACGCAGCCGAAAGGCGAGAAGAAGAGCATGATTGCTACGGCGAAGGAGGTCATCGAGAGCGAGGATGGCATCGCTGGGCTGTGGAGGGGTATCAAGGCGAGTATGGTGCTTGTGGTGAACCCGGCGATCACGTATGGAGCTTATCAGAGGTTGCGGGAGGTGCTGTATCCGGGCGATAGGCCGTTGAGGCCGCATGAGGCGTTCCGTAAGTCCATTCTTGTGTTAGTGAGGAGAGCGTGTGCTGATTGCGTCGATAGTCCTCGGTGCTCTGTCAAAGTCCCTTGCGACCATCGCAACCCAGCCCCTTATTGTCGCCAAAGTTGGTCTGCAATCACGCCCACCCCCAGCACGAGGAGGCAAGCCTTTCAAGTCCTTCACCGAGGTCATGCGATTCATCGTCGAGAAGGAAGGCGTGCTCGGTCTGTATAAGGGCATCGCGCCGCAAATTTTGAAGGGTCTGCTCGTGCAGGGCTTTCTCATGATGACCAAGGAGCGAGTAGAGCTCATGTTCATCTTGCTTTTCAGATATGTGCGGAAGGTGCGGAAGGAGAAGCTGGAGCAGTTGGCTGCTATTGCGGCGAGGAAGATTGATGAGGCCAAGTCTGCGGCTCTCAAGAGCTAGGCTGTATGTAGCTCATAGGGTATGGTAGAGGTTTTTTGTGATTTAGCGGGCGTTGCAGGAATTGAGGCTGAGATATGCTAGAGCCTGGGTTTGGGGGTTGAAGGAGATCTCTTGGGTATATACATGTTGTACATGAGCTGATTTCGCTGGACACTCGATTTGCCGGGCCTAACATTCTCTTCGCACTGACGTTGTCTCATTTCTTGCTGGACTTTACCTCTGTTTCTATTTCCTTAACATAGCCTTCGAGTCGTTGTACAGCAGCTTGAAGCGCCTGTAGTCTGTCAGTATGGTACTCGGACCTGTCGGATAGCTCTAAGCATACGTAGATGTCCTCCGTAAGCAGCTCGTTTGACACCTTGTACTCGTCGATCACGTAATAGTACAGCCCTCCACCTGCCAGAACTGAGCCGAAGAGGAAGCCGAACAGCCTGTTATGCCCGGGTGTCAGCTGTTGTTCTACAACCGATCACATCTTCTTCCTCCAGTCTACTTACGTTCCCCTGAAGGCTCCCACTGGCCTCCTTGCGATCACGCCATCCTGTAGAAGTTGTCGGCTCGTCTGGAACGATCGCTGTGTTTGTTGTGCTATGGAGGATCGAAGCAGGGATGCGGTTGGCTTAGCAAAAGTCGCTGATCGTAGTGCAGCTGGTATACGGCCAGCCATGGTAGCTGTGATACGACTGTGGAGGTCGAGGACTGGAGAAGAGAGTTGTTTGGGGTTTGGTCAGATATTAGGTATGCTAGGAAACCCATATGCACTTGGCTCATGTAGCTTGAGGTGTGCTTCCCGTTCCGGCCTAGCGTCTTTTCCGAGCTGTCTGGCCGCTTGACTTTCAACTTCAACATCTGTCGATGTCACGGGTATTTGTGCATGTGGAGTACGAGGGAACTCTATGAGGATGCAGCAATGTGTACGAAATGCGCATCGCTACACCATTAGACAAAGACTCATCCAAGAAACAAGCGTCTTGCATATGGAATGGTGTATATCAGGTATCATGTGCTGCAAATCGCTGCTGCGGCTCTCAGCCACCGCCACGAGGTCAGACGACTTCGCACCTCAGCCTTGTTTACGAAGCAGCTCTTCCTCCGAGTCTGCATCCTGGTCTTTGCGATATGCTCTCCGGCTGATCTACAGGGTAGCAAGGACGACGACTGACATGCGCAAGCTCTCTCGAATATGACACCATGCCCGTACCCTTTGGAGTATCTGTGGGCGACTTCGTAAGCGGCATCCAATTCATCTACTCGATTATCGAGGCTGCCGATGCAACAACTGGCTCCGTAGCTCAATATCAAGACGTTCTCGCCGCACTACAAAGTTCCCAAGATGCATTGCAGCATCTACAGACGCTCTCACCAACTGGTCCCAATAAGCAAGCTGTCACGGCGATTCTGGACCGTTATAGAAAGACCGTAATTGCCTTCGGGCTCGCGATATCTGGTTACGAGAAGTCTTTCACGTCAAACCCAGCCAAGAAGTGGTGGCGCTGTCTTCCCAAGAAGGTCAAGTGGCAGCGCGCATCTATCGAGAAAGTACAGCTCTTTCGCTCCGAGCTGCATGAACATACCCAGGCATTGCTCCTGATATCGCACTGTATTGAACGGTAAAGCTAGTGAGCGCCCGTTGCGACAGCAGTCGATACTGATACCAGGAGTAGGGGCCATAGACTTGACTCGCATACACAAACCACCAACGACTTGGCCGCTCTCCGAGACCAAGTAGACAAGCAAGCTGGTTTACATCGCACCAATCAGACAGCCACTGAACGATGTCTCGGAGAACAGCACAATCTACTTACTACAATCAGCTCGAACGTAGAGCGCCACCTCGAACGACAAGACGATGCTTTGGAGGAGCAGCAAAGTATACTCACCACACTCAACACGACTGTTGACAACCGACTGATTCATCAAGACAACATTCTTCAGCGGATCACAGCCGTGGTCCTAAAGAATCAGGAGTCTCTCCACGACCTACGGGCGGCATTGACTCTGCTGTTCGTGTGTCTGATGAGCATGATGAACCTCATGAGTCGCATGCTGGAGGCTATTCCGCAAAGGATATTGACCAACGGCGCGGTGATATTCGAGGACGCACACGCCTTCACGTATCCCATCTACACCCAATTCATGGACTCCTGGGATGCAAGTGCCTAAGCTGTCTTCGATGTAAGCATAGGCTGACCGAAGTCCCAGGCTTTCTTCTTCGTACTCGCGGACAATTTCAAAACACATAAGAGACCAGGCTACCTTCGCGTGGCCCGGAAAATGTTCAAGCTCCACTATCGAGCAAACGGGCAAGAAGTCTCGCTAAAAGTCCCTTTCACGACTGCTTTTAGGCCTGGCAAGCACGTTTTGATGAGCATGATATTCGAACAGAGCAAAATGCCCCAACGTTGCTGCCCAGATGGTGTACAGATTATGTCCAATCCTACAACAAAACGATGGTAGGTCGCAAATATCAGATGAAGAGTGAGACTCCACGGCTGACAAGAAATACCCAGCACCTCGTGTGGCTTTGTTTATCGATTTCTGGTAAATGGAGAGAGCAATTCGCCGAAGGCTTTAACCATGCCCCAAATCGGGCGGAGGGAAGGTACCGATCCTGCACCGGTAGGACATGGTCCTCAAAGAGCCGTGATAGAACCTGGGGACGAATCGCTACCGGACGACAAGCCAAGCGACTTCTCGCGGGTAAGCGTTACACCACAAGCGCGTCATGTGGCCGACGTCAATAAGCAGCCTCGAGGTGCCGAGTCCAGCTCTCTCATGAACAGTGCGGCGCAGATCAATGCTTTGACAGAGCAGTACATGGATGACTATGGTGATGCGGCTATATATCGTGAGGGACTCTTCGAGCTAGATTACGGCTATCACGATGGACTGGTGCAACGTGATTTCACAGGAGACCGAAGACATCCTCTGGAGGTGAGCGATGACGTCTTCGACTTAGAACATGCCATTGAACATCAGAAGATCACATCGGACATCTCCGAGGCCGAGCTTCGGTATAAGAAGATCGGAGATCGACTGACTGCCGCTGAGTTCGACTTGGCGAATCTAAGGGGAGCAGACGACTCTATCTCCTCTAGTAGATCCGAGCGATACCCATACCTCGCAGGAGCTTGGGCAGGCGTGCGAGACGAACCATCCACGGTAGATTGGACAAGTAGCCCAGTCGCGAGATGGCTGGATTCTCTAGACGACCCATTGGGTCACCGTGTGATGAATTCCACGAGACCCGGTGTCCCTGAAACCCCTTACGCGCCAGAGATCTCGCCATTCACGGAATAAGAGACTGATGAAAATTCCGGGGATAATGCCTGATGCAGTTCGATCGATCCCGACGTTGATTTTGCTGCCAGCTGGGGAGTAAGTCGCAATTCAGGGGGCAAGCCAGCGCGTCAACATATCGGACTCGAATGGCCACACAGCACTAGGAGACGATGCTTCTGAGAAAGCAGAATGTACTGTTGGTGCTATGGCGATAATTCACTCCTGTATTTCTGTGCCGAAGCAGCAGCAGCAGCAGCATCAGTATCTACAGCTGCACCCGATATGCTTGAGCTCTACACCCCATCTAACACCAGAACGCCTGGCGCCTCAAAACCCATCAAGCCAACATCTACAACCCAGCTCACATCCCTACATAGCCCCATACTCGGCCTGCGGCTCCAAATGCCAACTCCCCTGCTCCATCCCCAGCACCGCCCTCCTCCCATCCTCCGTCAACTCCGGCCGTCCACTCGGCTCCGTAGCCTTGGTGAAATACCTCGGTCTCCACTCCGTCTGCGCCTGCTTCCTCTGCGCCGCCTTCTCCCTCTGCCGCTCCTCAATCTCCGTCTTCTTGGCGGTCGCGACAGAGAATTGCTTCGCGGTGATAGCTTCCGTGACCTCGTTCCAGAAAAGCCGACTTTCGTTGGGCAGTTGTTCATTTGTCGGCGGACATATTTTGGGCACCGGACGTAGCGGGTTGACGTCGATGAGGAGGATGCGGTCTTTTTCGCTGGTCTTCTTGAAATCCGTAGCGCCTGGGGAGAACCACACTTTATCCGTCCACATCCCGTCGATCCTGCCCAAGATATCCTTATCCGACACATCCTTTATCCTCGTAAGCCTATCCGCCGCCGGACCCGCACATTTATACACCACGCCCTCGATTCGATTCTGCGTCTTGCCAAAATACCCTTCCTCCAGATAGTGAATTATCACTTTTATCCCTGTCTGCTCGCACGAGAAGAAGCAGGCGTCTGCCACCGTAACGTTGAGGTTGCCGCGGATGAAGCCGCTAAGGAAGGCGGCAGGGTGGGTGAGTTTGTATTCTTCTCCGCGTTGGGAGAGGGAGACGTAGATGCCTTGGTTGTGTTCGCCGGGTGTGACTTTGATGCTGGTTCCGGTGAATTTCGCGCTGAGTTGGTCGTAGCCTCGTGCCGAGATGCCTTTTTCCGGGCAGTCGATGAAGTAGGCTGAGACGGGTGGGTGGTGCGAGGTTTGTTCTGTGAGGAAGTTGACTTTGACTGGTTTACCGGCTGTCGATGCACCGAGTTGTGCAGTTTCGGTTTGGAGAGCGCTGACTTTATGCTCTTGGCCGAGTATTGAGGGGGCTGTGTCTTCGATTTGCCATTGACAGCGGAAGAATTCGCCGAGGGTGCTGTTGTAGGGTTTGCAGGGCTTGCCGTGCACGTATTTCAGGTCTTTGGAGAACCAGAAGCGGACGCAGCCGAGCATCCGGCCTAGGGCATCTTCGCTGTCGCCGATGGCTACGAAGGTCTCGGGTCGTTCGAGGTAGTGCCAGTATTCCAGGTTGGGTATGGGTTCGAGTAGCTGTGCGGGTAGACTGAATCGCACGGCGGCGATGTCGGTGACGCCGATGAAGCGCTTGAGGATGGAGAGGAATGTGCGGAGTTTGCTGCTGTCGTCTGGGGTCTTGCCGTCGACGACCTTTTCGTTCGGCATGGGTGAGGAAGTGCGGGAGGTCGAGGTCGAGGTGGGGGTGGAGGGGATGGGTGTTTCGCTCTGCGTTTGGCCTTTGATGTCCGGCGACACGTTGGCCGACGTTTTCTTGCTACCTAAGCCCATGATGGGCTAGGATCTGCTATGTTTTATGGTTTGTCGTGTGTATGAGAACGTGCGAGCTTTTATGTGTATCAAGACAATGGGTGTCTGTGTCCCGCCTTTGTTCGCAGCGAGAACTTGGCTCTGACGTCAAGGAAGGGTCGCGAAGGAGACGGTCTACGAGGAGTTGGATGTGAGGTGACTTGTAGGTTGAATTGTTTTGCTAGACTTAGATGATCGTGTGAGAGGAAGGACTGGTCGTGTGCGAGTACAGTTCGTGATCAACTGAGACGGTGTATCTGAAGCTGTCACGATGCGATTGAAAGATGGAGCCTATCATAGCTTCGAGGCAGACCATGCACCTACTAACGCCACATGGTCATGCATATCATTCTGTTGTGGCGCAGACTGTTTCACATGCAATGTCTAGATGCTACCAAAGTCTCCCCAAAATGCCCGACATATGAAGTGATGCTTACATCCAGCGAGTATTGTAGAATCGACTCATCAATCAAGAAGCTTAGCAGTGGCATAACCTGTAGCGAGATCGATTATTTACACTAGTGTACAACTATCTTACAACTCGTCTCAATGCAGTGGTCCGCTCGGAACCAATTGGCGAGCACTCGAGTGGACTGTCCCTCCTTGACGCTCAAAGTCTTGTGCTCGAGTCCCTGAGCTCTGCCATATCAGTCGGCGCATAGCTTATCGCGACGAACCTCCTTCGATCATTCCGTCGACGTGTGGCAGCGTCGTCTCTAGCCTGGTACCACGTGCGTTTTGAGGATGGCAATTCACCACTGTCCTTCTCAGACTGTAATGGCACCCGTGCCTAGATTCTGGGGTACCGCATGCCTTTCAGAGTGGCGAGTCGACTTTCTAGTCATACAAGCTCAACGGACGTCGAGGTCAT
The DNA here is from genome assembly GCF_035927965.1 of Recurvomyces mirabilis. Lineage (NCBI taxonomy): Eukaryota > Fungi > Ascomycota > Dothideomycetes > Mycosphaerellales > Teratosphaeriaceae > Recurvomyces > Recurvomyces mirabilis. Next base: position 683,947 of record NW_027041939.1, on the reverse strand, counting down.
CTTGAAGCCGGTGCTGCCATCGATCCATTACCAGTCATGTCCATGCCCGTAGCGCCCTCCTGACTGAGTTTCTTGATCGTCATATCCCGCTGATACTCCATCACTCTCCGCTTCTTGAAGTATGTCACCTGTTTTCAAACCATTAGCCACTTGCCCAATTCCTCTACATCATACCCTTTCAGCCACTCCGACTTACCCAACTCGACGCGCAGTGCTTCTCAAACTCCTTCAACTCCGGCGAGCACATCTTCTTTGCCTTCTCATCCTCTTTTACACTGTCCACAATTCCGTTTCGCTCCAAGCATTGGAAAAAGCTATCCCGTCCATCCCAGCACATCTGCCTTGCTGATCGGTCGGGTGCGATGTAACCTCCATCTTGAGATGCTTCGGGTGCCGAGACGGCGGATTTGTCGGAGGAGAGCCAGCCCATGGTTTGTGTGGAGGCGGTGAGGATGTAAGGGATGAGAGCCGCGATTTTGCTAATCCTTACGTGTACGCAAATGTAAAGTTCGTAGGGAGCGAAATGAGATAGTACTGACAGACAGATAGAAAAGTGATGACCTACTCTCGGCTTGATGTCAAGAACGCCTTCCCCAGAAAGTGAAGATCGGATCGTGCCGAAGAGAGGGTCTTCTGCTTCATACCGCCAAGAGCAATTGAAAGAAGCTCTGATGAACTGAAAGTCTCCTCCTATTTCAAGAGGGCAGCAACATATAACCTGTCATCACAGAGAATGAGGAGTAAGGCATCAAAAATGCTTTCGGCTATCTCAAGAGCACCCGGCTGGTAAGCGTTCGCGCTGGCTGACAGTCCACCAGCCGAGAAGTGCCACCTTGGCAAGGCAAAGACAGGTGTGTGATAAGCGAAGGAAGCAGCTTGCCTAGTGGCAGACATGCGAGGCGTGCCGGATAGAAAGGAAGTGGGTGACATGGATGCGTCAATGACATAACAACTCGAGCCTCTTTTGGTTCTCCCGAGGGCTATAGTGGTTTGGTGGCGCTGCATACACTGACCAAAGCGGGCTGACTTGACGAAGTTCGCCATTCCACTGAGCAGAGAGGTGAAGACGCTTGACAATTTTGTTTTCCCTTTGATAAGCAGAGGCACGCAGGATTCAGACAGCAGATTAATCTTGCCAACCCGCGCCGTCGGTCTTGATTTAGGCTTCGAGGAAGGAAAAACCGCATGCACGGGCCTGCCTTTCTTCCTCTTGACGAGGAGCTGCCAATCAAACGGAGCTAAAAGTTTCTGGCATGAGCGGGTAGTGATCGTTGGGTGCAGTTGCACGAGTGTTTCTGCTATGTAGCTGGGGTTTGTTTGTATGTGGTGAATGTCTTTCTATTCTATCGCTGTCCCCCTCCACGGCAAAGTCGTGAATATCGGCGCTTAGCCCAGGCAGAGAGTCGAGATTCGAGAATGACGAAGGCGGATGGGGGCCGTCCCCCAGCCCGTTTCGCGACTTCCTCTGCTCCTCAGCAGCCGTCGTACTCACAAAGGACCATCGCCTAGGACTACTGCTGCGGCTTTTCCGGAAATCTGCGAGGTGAGTTTCTCGTGCCCGATTGTCATCTACCTACATCAGCATCAGCATCAGCATCAGCATCATCAGCATCATCGCCGTCGGGCAGACACGGCCCACGTGTCTGTCTTTTACCTGATTGCTTAGATGGCGCCTTCCCTATCGCACGCGTCCATTCTGCCCATTATTCGTCCCCGCGAGTCGGCCCACTGCACCGACATGCTCACGCAAATACCACTGCGTTTGAGGCGACTCGATCGCTCCTGCCTCACCTGTCACACACGCGTGTTGGCGCGCTAGTCTGTTTTGTTTACTCGCTGCCGCTGCTTCACTCACCCACACCCACACTACTGACTGGCTGTCGCGCGGCTGAGCGGCTGGCCATTCACGCACCACCATCCCACCCTATCCTATCCTACCCTATCCTCTACTAACCATGCCGCCTCCAGCAGCCCGACGACTCGGATGCGACCGCGATGAACCAATGGCCGAACGGGCAGTCGAACGGCATGTTCTCCCAAAACGCCTCAGGCCACCTTAACCCGGCCGCCATGTACAACAACCTCGCCAACCCTAATCAGTTCGACCAGTACAGCCAAGGACTCCAGAACGGCAACGGTAGCACGCCCACTCCTACTGCCTTCAACCAGACCTTCAACCCGGCTTCAGTCATTCCTGCCAAGCGACCTCATGATGGCGGTATGGCAGGCTCACCACAGCAATCTCAGATGTCACGTTCTCAGACGCCCAGCTACGCCTTCCCAAACCAACAAGCAGGTGGATCGCAGTTTCCCAATGCGCCGACACCGTATCAGCATCTGCAACAGCCGGCTTCCAACAATGCGACTCCCTCGCCGACCATGTCCAACCAGCAATTTCGACCTCCACAGCAGACGCGCATGAACAACGCGTCACCCAGTCCATTTCCTCAACAGCAACAGCAGCAACCACAGCAGGGGAATTTCACAGGACAGATGCCACCCTCTACCCCACAGCAGCACAACCAGCAGCCTGGTATGCAGCAGCAACAGCAGGGTGGCATGGTCAGCTGGAATCAGGGCATCGGCATGAGTACGAATAACATGAATGCTGGCGTATCGATGGCACCTCAGATGAACAACATGATGTCGCAAGCGAACGCGCAAGCCAATGCGCAACGGATCTACCAGATGAAGCTCCAGCAGCAACAGGATGCGATGCGAAGAAGTGGGATGGTGCCTCCACGGCCAGCAGGACAGCAAGGTGCCATAAACAACATGGGCAGTCAGCAACCAGGGGCGCAGATGGCCAACGGCCAGAACACCAATCCGGCCGCTACCACCAATCATCAGCAGAAGCGAGCACAATTCTTCAAGGCTTTGCAGGCTAGTGCGATGCAGACGGGACGACAGTTCGTCCCGAATCCGACTGTCGGTAACAGACCTATCGACCTCTACATGCTGTTCAACGTCGTCGCTTCAGCACAAGGTGCCGCGAACGTGGAACGAATGGGACAATGGCAGATTGTGGCTAACAAATTTGGCCTGCCTCCTAGCCAGTTCCCGAATGCTGGTGAAGAGCTCAAGCAGCTTTACATTCGAGATGTCGGCAATTACGAACGTGCTTGGTTCAATATGAAGGTCCAGCAAAAACGTGAGCAGGCTCGAGAACATGCGCATCAGATGGCTGGTCTGGGTGGGCCAACACCGTCCACGCCTAGTCGGACGATGCAGCCTCCAAATCAGCAAAATCAGTTTGCGCAGTTTCAGCAGGGTATACAGGCTCAGCAACAAGCGCAAGCTACGCCAGTACAGATACCTGCGCAGTTGCAGCAGAATGGGATGTCTACGCCTGAGCAGCTCATGCATCATCGACGGAATAGCAGTATTCAGAGACCTCCACAGATGACGCCTCAGGCTGGTGTGGCTTCAGTTGCAGCAGCGTCGCCAGGCTCTGGGCAGAAGGTGCAGCGCTCTCCATCAGCCAGACAAGAGGGCGGCGGGGCAGTAATGAAGAGCGATGAGCCTCAGAGTTCGAATTATGTCCCGAACTTTCGATCGATGGAACTGGATGGCGGCTACAACATACCTGCGCTCCACGAACTTGGCACAGTGATCTCCCGATTTCTGCCCAACATGCCTACTGTCGACGAGATGGGCATCATCGACATGCGAGCGATTGGTCTCAGTCTGGCGTCTGGTATCCACAGCGAAGTCCGATATGCTCTCGATGCACTTGTGATAGTATCACGTGACGAGCGGATACACTTCGAGCTTGCGCAGTGCGAGGATCTCATCGAGTACGTCGTTGATTGTGCTGAAGAGCAGACCGAGACACTTTCGGAAGATGCTGCAGAGGTGTCCGATGCACTTGATCTGCCATCCTACGAAGACATCATGCGCGGCGCGCGGGCAGAGAACGACACGCTGCAGGATGTGCCGGCATTTGGTACTCACCCTTACGAGCTTGATCGTGCTGCTGATCGGCTGATCGCTATCACTACGATCATGCGCAACATGTCTTTCTTCGAGCACAATCATGTTCTGCTCACCTCGGCGCGTCTAATCAAGTGGTTGAGCAATACCATTCGGCTACTTGGAACCAGGAATCTATTGCTTCGTACACTGCTCAACACGCTGGACTTCTACAAGGACATTATCACCTTCCTGTCGAACATCACACAGAGTCTAGAGCTGCCGGGTCGAGATGATGCATTGCACGTTCTCCATTTCCTTCTAGCTTTCGCGCCACAGCCTGCCCCAAACTACGCGGACGACCCTGGCTCGGTGACATTCACGCACTTTCAGCCAGCGGTGCATCGATACCTACCACCTGCTGTAGACTGCCTGGCGAAGCTGCTGGCGAGACAAGATCCGAACCGACAATTGTACAAAAGTATATTCACAGCCTCGAGCTCCTCCCTCGCTGCATCAGAATCACCACTCGATCTCCTAACACGAGCTTTCGCCTTATCAATCTCCATACTACCAGATCGTACAAAAGGCTCCCTCAGCAACTCCCACCAGCTCCGAATAGTCGAGGCACGCAAATCCTACCTCTGCCAAGGCATGCTCGCAGCCGATATCCTCACCACTCTCGTCCCTGGCAACGACACAGCACTAGCCCGTGCCTGGATCGAAAGCGAAGACGGCTGGGTTATCGGCCTCCTGAATCTCGCGAGCTTACTTTCGGTCGACCGCACGCCACCTGGTGGGCCCAAGGTCAGAGATCTAGGGCACGATACAGAGAGTTTCAAACTCATTACGCATCGAGCGCTGAGTATGATGAAGAGGTTGGCTGAGAAGGCTGGCAGGGGGAGTATGCATCGGGCTCTTGCTCCTGGTATGCAGAATGGGAATGCCGTGAATGGCGATGCTGTCACCAATGATGAGGAAGCTGAGCTTTCGGCGCCGAAATGGGAGGGTGTCCCGCATGGGCATGCTATACTTGGTGCTTTGATGATGCCGAATACCGACAAGGTTGCTTTGGGCTTGTTGTGCTCGTTGCACGAGATGGCTATGCAGCAGTGATGCATGCTTAGGCTGGCGGTGTATATATTACGAAGGGGGTGTTGCTCTGGAACGATCTCAGCTTGGAGAGCAAGCTGGGAATGGTGCGAAGCAAGCATGCACAGTAGATTAGAGATGTGGATGAGGGATGTTACGATTGTGTGCTGATAGTGTACATTTGGCTATAACTGCTTGTAAAATTGAGCTTCACTTACACACTGCGTGTAATCACAACCCCACCAACGCCATGTTAAGTCGTCTCATCGTCTCATCAGTTCATCATCCACGACGGCTAGGAATCACAACAAAACCTCACCCTCCACCAAGGCTGCCTCACTTACTCATCATCTTCAACCTCGACCATACCGATACTTCTCCCTACCCGCAACCATCTCGCCCATCCCAACCCCAGTCCTCCCCATCTCAACCACCATCGTCTCCAAAATCGTCAGGCCGTCTCCCATACGCTTTCCCAACCATTGGGACATGATATAGGCAAAGTACTCAGCGACCTGCTTGTTAGCATATGCACTGAGAGCGAGATTGCGGATGCAACGATTTTAGGCGTTGATTGTTATATCATTCTCGCCTGAATCTGGACAAGTCGGTGTATGGACGAGGTCGGCGAAGGTGGTGAGGTTGAAGTAGTCGGGACGGCGTTCGGTGGAGCGGATGAAGCAGCAGAGGGTGCTGTAGAGTGGTAGTCGGTGAGGTTCGAACTGCTTGATGTTGAGGTTGGCGTGGATTGGGGGGATTGGGTGGTGGTGTTCGCTTATCAAGTGGAGCGGAGGTGTGGTATGGCGAGCGGATGTGGTGTGGCGAGTTGCGGTAGGACGCGAAGTGGCGGTAGGAGTCTGATGAGTGGCAGGGGAGTCGGTAGTCGCTGTGGTGCGCGGAGTTGAGGTAGCCTGTGTGCCAGCATTGGCATTCGCACCAGCCAAGCCAACACCGTTGTTCTGGACGATGTTTGCCAGACGAGGACCAATCGCACGAGCCTTTAACACATGATTACTCAAGGATGCTGAGGTTTTGAAGCCCATCAGCCCGTATTGTTGCGGGGTCGTGTCACGAATCGCACGCTCCATCTTGATCCAGTATTCCGAAGGATACATGAAACCCGCCGCCTACTTCTGAGCATAGGCTGCGCGGACACTCTCCAGCTCGAGGAGATCTGGGTTGGCGCTTAGGTTGACTGCGGAAGGTGTATGTTAGCTACGTCTATACGGCGATCCGGTAGATTGAGCTGTCCGATTTCTACGTTCAGGTGTTCGAAGGCATAACACACTTGCGCTTACGCAGGATAGCGAGAGTCTGGTTGGGTACATCGCCTCTGGCCTCGAGATTGCGCAAGCGCTCGACATCGAAAGCCTCGCGGAAACCATCGGGCTCTTGGCCGTGGTCTAGCGCGTAGTCGAGACAGGCACCTCTTAAGAAATGTGTGAAGGCACCGCGCTCCATCACCTTTGTGCTGAACTTCTGTGCTTGCTTGAGGAGCTCGTCGTTGGTATAGTGTTTCGCGCTGTGGATCAGGTCAGTGCCAGCGAGGCGGCGAGGAGCGTTGTCGTACAGCTGCTGCTCGCTCCAGTCGGCGTGATTGTTGTGTCTGCTGAATGCCGCCATCTTGATGTCGTGTAGGATGATGTGGTACCGCTTTGTTATAGACGCAGCTCATATGTATGTTTGCAAGTCTGCTTGATTGTGCAGGCGAGGATGGGGGAGGAAGATCTTCAAAGCTGGCTGTGAAAGCTAGTGGTCAACACACCGCTGCCGCGGCCCCCGAAGCCGCTCGGACGCTTCCCAGGAGTAGAGTAGCCTCGTAAGACGCCCAGTGGGCGATTGAATAGGTCCGGAGACAGAGTGATCATCTCATTCAAGAGAGAACATGCTCCAGAGTCCATAGTCTACCTAGCGGCGAAGAAGGTGTACATCTTGCGAGGAGGAGCAAAAAGAGGGAACCCCTTGACGGGAGAAAGACCGTGAAGCTCCATACGTGCACTATCCATTACGCAGGCCATTGGGACGATAGAAGGCCGTCACTGCTGGTTAACAGAAGGGTAGGGGCCAGAGCCAGGTGGATGGGACAGCGCACGATCGTAGTGGACTGGAACCCCGGCGTGCCTTGCCCAACAGGCTTGCATCTTAGGAATGGGGCCTATCGAAAGACTATGTGAAAGCGGTAGAGCGATCCGCTGCTGGACATACGAGGTGTCGGATGAGCTCCCGTGCACGATCGAGGAACATTGCGATTACTTTTGTAAGCAACGGTAAGATTCCCGGAAGACCAAGGGCCTCCAACACTTCAATGGACTGGACACCAGACACCGCGGCTCAGTATGCCTTTGAGACTCCAAGGGGATTTAAGCTGCACTGCGCTGGAGACAGGAGGCAATTACTCGCCATGCGATTACATTCCGGAGCCAATGAGAAAGATTCGAGGTAACGGTCCGCCCGAGATCCTCTTGTAGGTTGTTGGGACCTAGTCGCGGGCGGATCAATGTCTCAACTTCGGTTTATCGTCGTAGCCACATCCTCGATCACGAGAACGTACAGGCAGCAATCGCTGGGGTACGACTACCTAGAGGCCGTTGCTGGCCAAATCCAGGAGGCTGAGAGTACTTGGTGCAAGAAACTGTGTTATCACAGACGACATAGCAGAGTCCGTCGAGAGTGTATCTTAAGCGGTCACAGGACTTTCAGCATTGGACCATGGACTTGGTGCTCATGAAGCCACTGCAGCCCAGATCTTCCCCTGGAAAGCAGTTGCCTGGTGCCCGTCATAGGAGCGGAAGCCAGCTCTTGCGACGAACTTGTCGTCGCGGAGTTGATCTACAGACGTGCTGTGATGAGCGGCAGTATCAAGCTGGAACCACAGTCGTGCAGCTGTGTCCATGAGCACAAATTGCTGAACGATCTGGAAGTCAGCTAGTGCAATCGATAGCAGTGCCATATGCTTCATCATTTGCTGAACGCTGCATGTCCCTCATCTCCTTGGGCGGCAGAGCGTCTGACCCTCGCAGGAGCCCCACGCAGAGCTCTTGACGGTTCTTGATCATGCTGCAAAGCAATAGTACCGAGTCTTGATATGACATTGGCGTCACTTCAAGATGACGGTAGGCAAGCACGATAGTGCATTTGGATGCTCCTTACATGCGGCGTCCCACCAGTCACAATCTTGAAGGCGCTTCTGTTATCATCGATCACCCATGCCGCGGCGCTTGGTCAATTTGGGGCAAGAACAGCCTAAGATGATTGGTCTCATGTTGTATACAATATGCAGACGACGTGAGTCCCTGTGGTGTCACTTCGTGTCATGATCTATATTAGCGAGTATTAGTGACCGTGGAAGAGAGTAGAGAATGGAATGAAGATCTGAAGTGAGGACGAATGTGGTCTGTAGTCCAGAAATGGCGGAGCCTCGGAACATCTACCGGCCAACGGCATTTACCCGATGGCGCTGCTCTACCGACGTATTGCTATTGGCTACCATGCGATATCGGGCCTGGACTAGTTGGGCGAACCTGCATGACGACAACTTGGTCCGGTAGTGACTCGAGGCATCACCTGGCCCAGGTCTCAGTTACTCAGCGTCTCGAACATTCGACCAATTTGAAAGTGATCTTGTCCTCTTCTCCAGACATAATCTCACAAAGACACTTTGCAACATTTTCATCTCTATAATATACCTATCAAACCCGCCGCCTGCAGTTCTACTGGACGCCAGCTATCGGCTTATCTGTCACACGAGGGCTTACAACCACGCACACGACCACCAAAGAACACAACTTGCACTCACTTAAGGCCACCAGAAGAACAACACAGTCTACCATGGCCCGTTCCAACAGCGTCAGCAGCGTCAGCAGCGACTCCTCGATCCTGTCACGCGCCTCATCCGCCGGAGCCGTTGAGACCATGCAGATCTTCGTCAAGACAGTGGCGGGCGACAGTAAGTAGAGCAACCATGCCTTATCGCGCACATTTTCCCTAACCAACCTGCCAGCCTTTCCCATCACCGTCCCGCAAACAACCTCAATTGCCAATCTTCGCAAAGTCCTCGCCCTCCGAACCAACATGCCCGAAACCGACCTCCGCATAGTCTACGCCGGCAAACATCTCTTACCCTCCTCCACCCTCCTGTCGTCCAATGTGACTCGCGAAAGCACCCTACGCATGGCCTTGCCTATTCGTGGCGGCGCACCCAAGAAGATTCGATGCGGAGCCAAAGACTGCAAGGACGCCGCACAACGTATCGTGGGCGACTGCGGGTTCTGTCAGGGGCATTTCTGCGGGAAGCACAGGATGTTGGAGTCGCACAACTGCTCGGGATTGGAGAATTGCAAGCAGGAGGAGAAGGATCGAAATGCGCAGAAGTTGCAGCAGGAGCGGACGGCGCAGGTTGGGAAGGTGCTGTAGTGAGTTAGACTTAGAAGGATCGTCTACAACCAACACAGGCTAAGGCCTGAGTGTAACACATACACGTGAGCGGTACTGTTTCCAATGCGGCTGTGGGAGGATTACTTGGGATGATTGGGTTGCTATCAGCGACGGCGCTTAGACAGCGATACGGCTTAGACCACGAGAACTATGAACATCAATGGACCAAAGGTCTCCACGACCATGTCAGTGAATACTGTCACATTCGCGACTCTTCTGATAATGGAGCACGTTGACTCCAGCAACAACATCATTTTCGCAGAGTGACAGGCATGGTCACTTCATATGAGGAGACTCCGTCCACTGCTTCACGAGATAGCATGAGCACATTCGTAATCGAACGGGCAGCAGGAGACCTTCAGATGTTGCTGTCACGCCATTCACGAGTCCTCGTATTGTTGTGGCCCTGCTAATTGTCACTTGAAGCTCACAACGTGAGTTCACTTCACACAAAATCTCGCAACACATAAGAAGGCTACAACACTCTCTTCGAACCAATGACTTGGATCGCTGTAACGATCGCAATCAACGCACTTCCAGCGAGCTTAACATGGCGCAGACACACGCATGTGGTGACAAAACCTCTCTCCCGCCAGTGTCTGAGGCGCTGCGACCAGAAGAAGCCGATGATCGCGAAGGCCACATCGCATCTCTCGAAATGAACACAGAAGAAGATGACATCGGCAACTCAATCGCAGCGATGCTCGAAGACGACAAAGCAATCGACAACGCGAACGACGAAGCTGCCGCGACCGAAGAACGTGAGGTCGAGCTCACTCCAAATGAATTCCTAACCAAGATGAAGGAGTCCAGACCCGACTTCAAGGTGAAGGTCAAGAGACTATGCCACCACCTCGAAACATCAGGTCGTCCATATGCTGGCAGGAAGGCAAATGCGCTACGAGAGCAGATTGCTGAGATTGGCAAATTGACTAGGAGGCTGAGAACAAAAGAGAGGAAGCGCATGCGTGGACCAGAGGAGAAGGCACCGAAGCGGCCGGACTACTTCACCATTGCTGTACGCATACAAGAATTGGGAGGCCTGGAGGATGCTCCCGGGTCGCCTGTAGCAGAAGCACAGCAGGTTGTGGAGGATGAGGACTTCGTCGTGCCTGCCACGCCACGAGCGGGTGCTACTGGTGACGAGGGAAGTGATTTCGACGAACCACCGACGAAGAAGCGGAAGCAGCGCAAGCATATGAATGCACAGCAGCAAGCTGAAGCGCTGTCAAAGCTTGAGGCGAAGATTAGGGAGATCAACTCTGCTGCAAATCAACCCGAGAGTCTGGCCTATGTCGATCAGCCGGGGTGGGCGCCATTGTCGCCTCCGAAAAACGCTTCGAAGCCATGTAGTCCCGAGAAGAAGGCACCAGCAGCTCGCTCAAGGGTCGTCACCCCAGAAGCTGACCCTGCGACTTTAGAGAAGGGTTGCACGATAGCCGCGGCATCAGAAAATCCGGCACTACAGGCTCAAGACATTGCAGTAGTCAGCCGTCTTGCTCTGGCCGCCAAGTACTTGAGCGCCGTCTCGACTATCGAAAGTAGTGTAGCACAAGACCTGCAGTCCTTCGGCTCGACCTTCTGTGGCCAACGATGCTGGCAAGATCGCTACGCATACTACGACCAAGATGACTTCGTAGAGTCGGATGCGGACAGAGTGCAGTGGGCGAAGGCTATCTTGATAGGTTTAATCGATATCGTGGAGCTGTTCGACGACGTGGCGGCTGATGAGATTGACCGATTCGTAAATTCGATATGATCTTCAAGGCATCGGATGGCGTGTTTGCAATGCTGGGCAATCCTATTTCTCGGAACTCACGCGAAGGCCCGGCTGACTTCAGGCAGGAGTTTGGACTCTTTGTTCCTTACGGCCTTGGCTATGCAACGTGGTGGTACTGCAAAGGAGGTGAGAACCGTACACCGAAATCGGATAGCTTCTGAGGGCGGATCTGATCGAGCCTGAGAGTCTCGGCAGGACGCTTGAAATGAAGCTGCTACCTCAGGTTGTTTTGCTCGGCGCCTGCTCATGTGTAGAGCTATGCGTCAGAGTCGTCAACTTTCGGAGCGCAGAGTAGCAGGTACGTCTGCCCGAGCCGATATCAAGCCTTTGAGGCATTTTGCTTCGTGACATGGTCAGAGGCTGCCTGGTTGATTCGTGAATGTTTTTGCTGGTCAAGGGCGTTCCGGAAGTCTGTGATACGCTTAGCTGAGGTTTATAGTGTGCTTGTTCAATTGAATGACGAATTCGACCCTATTCTTGCTTGGCGTGAGGCAGTGCCTTATGCCAAGTCCCGTTGTGATACAGCTTGAAAAGCTGGAGGGCCGTAGCTAGGTGACTATGGCTAGCCACAGTGAGCTATCATTCGGCCGGAGTAGTAGCTTACTACGCTCTGGAGTAAGGGTACCCCAATGTCAAAGTATGGGGCTGCAGGATTGCCCCATGTCCAGCACAATAGCGGCCCCGTAGCTGGCTCCAACCACAAGACGGACGCTGTTGGACTTCAAACCTGCTGACACATTTCTTATCTCGTTCCCGGAGCGGTATATCATGTCCCGAGTGCCCAGACGATCTTTGCTGCTCCAGACGTACCATCTGCGGTTCATCTAGGCATGGCTTCACGAGTACCAAAGTCTTTGGGATCAAGCGTTGAGGCGTATCCAAGGTTCGGAACGGAAGATCCCCTTCTACAATTCCGAGATAAGAATGCTTGGGAGGGTCATGGACTCATGCAGGGAGTTCATGACTACGGAGGCAGTGTAGTGTACGTTTGTGTCAAATCGTATTACTCTTTGGGTTGAGCTGAGGTGCCGAGAGAATAAGGTTCCACCCGGCCTTGGCGGTCCGCTACTGTCAATTTCCTCCGCTTCTCCTCACCACCACTGCGTCTCTATCGTGCTATGACCTAGGTATCTGTATACTGATCGCAGCTACACTGTTGACCGGAGATGGTCACGTCGTGCTAGTTGCGCGACGTTGTCAGCGTGAGCACAGATACTGCGAATCAGATACCAGCTGGCTTCTGCAGAGCATACCTGAAGTCTGGGCAACGCTACCAAGGAAGCCGCATCATCTTCTACTTCTTGGCGTCCTCGCTTCATAGCACCCACGATAACGATCATGCTACACTTTCGCTTGGCTGAGTGACGATCGCAATCCACAGCTGGCGACATGCGCAGGATAGTGACTCTAACAGAAGCAAACACCTCAACGCCGGTCTCACTGCCAGGCTTGGAGGCCCACAGCAGTGCACACAGGCGCCACCCCGTGCATCACTGCCCAGTGGTCGAAACCCACCACATTACAATGTTTCATCATCTGGTCCCCTGGCTCACATGTGTGTCTACCATTCGATAAGGATGTGGTCTTGGCCATACGTTGTGCACCAAATTGCTATAATCACAACTCAAACCTTGGTGACTCGCCAGCTCGTAGGTTACATTCCTTCTTGACCGCTGGATACTCCCTTTTGTCCCTGAAAAGAACATATCTTCTGGCCAGGCCCAGATCTGGCTGTTGTCTCCTCACTCCATTCCATTCCACTCCCCATCTTTCTGCCCCAGGCAAATCTGTGTTCCATTATGTCATCGTTTAGCCGACCCTCTATTGCATCTGATACAAGATCTATGTCGGAAAAGAGCTTCAAGAAAGAAACCTTGGTCGGCACCCCTAGCAACGATCGTTCTGCTTCGCCTACGGAACAGGCGGATCGAAAGGAATGGTCATCACCAGATGTTGAGCGCGGGCAGTCGACAGCTACTCAGGTCGAGACAGGATGGCCGACGGGATGGAGACCTTACGCTGCTTTGACGGCGTGCTTTATGCTCATGTTCAACTCTTGGGGCTATGTTAATGTTGGTCGCGTCGATTGGTTGACGTCTTGCAAGCACTAATCAGTCGTCAGGCTTTCGGCACATTCGCGACCCTGTATCACGGCCAGATCATCCCAGGACAAGGCTATTTGAACATCAACGCAATCGGCGGTATCGAAATCCTCTGCATTCTTGGATTCTCGTGTATTACCGGGAGACTAGTGGACGCCTCTCATCAAGACAAGGTGCTCACTGTTGGTACTGTATTCTTGACTGCCGGAATGTTCGCTCAAGCTTCAGTTCGAGGAGACCTGCCGAGCCGGGCGTACAATATCCTGGTGGTGACACAGGGTGTCCTCGGTGGCATCGGCATGTCTTGTTTCTTTGTGACGTCTTCTCAAGGTTTGTGAGCCGCATTACCAATACTGTCATGGTTGCTGACATGGTCCACAGTGGCTGGAACATGGTTCAAAGCAAAGAAGGCTCTTGCGCTCGGCATCGTCGCCTGCGGTGCCAGTGTTGGTGGTGCGATCTATTCCACCGTACTCAAGTACCTTGAACTCGAGCTAGGCTATATGCGCGCTGTCTTGATCATCGCAGCCATCATGGCTGCCACATGCATTGCTATCATCTTCTTTGCCGGGCCCAAGCCGACTACCGAAAAGCATCCCAAGTTTTTGTGGCGTATAGACACGTTCTGGGACAAGCATGCGCTGCAGAATTCTGCTTTCGTCTGGTTCTCTGCCGGGTTCGCGTTGATGTTCATGGGCTTTTATCCGATCTTCTTTGCCCTGGAGCCTTGGGCCACCCTATCCAAGCTTGGGTGGAGAGGAGAAGTACGCCCAGAAGAATTACCCCGGGACACTTTGGCGACTTTTGCTTTGCTCGCCATCATGAACGCCACATCTTTCACTGGTCGACCAGCATCTGCTACTCTCTCCCAATACGTCGCACGTTATCGCTCCGGTGCGCTGCACGTACATGTCGTGGTTAACGCGATCGGCACGATCCTGGTCTTCTGCATGTGGCCATTCGTTATAACGAGCAAGGGAGCAATCGCCTTCGTGGTCCTCTTCGGCATATTCTCTGGCGCTATCATTGGCTTGCCAGCAGCTTCGGTAGCCCACATTATCGGCAATCACAACGATGCAGGGCAGAAGAAGCTTGGTCAATGGGTTGGCATGATGTACACCATGGCTGCCGTACCTGGCCTCGCGGGTGCCCTCATCTGCGGCAAGCTGGCCGACGTGTACCCGAACACCTTTCTTCCAGTCATGAAGTTTTGCGGCACAAGTCTGGCTATCGCAACGATATGCATGGCGATCGGAGCGTGGTACAAGTATCAGAACGAAAAGCGGGAAGTCGACTTGAGACCACGCATGCACGGGTTGGAAAGTTCCTCGACTACCATGGTCGATCAGACTGGATGAAGATCCCAGCATGAATGATGAACATTACAATTTCGGCAATACGTAGCAACGACAGCGAAATGAGGCATTTTCATGTCGCCAGTATCATCAGCAAGAAAGAGAAGCAGACGCAACCATCGAGTATGCACATGTATCCCAGAGAGCAGGCCGCGGATGAGGTATTTCGCTGGACACCATGGACGTGCACTGGATCTTGCCCGGCTGGTATGATTTGAGATCGATCCTTAGATTGGACTATGGAACGACTTATTGGACTGAACCTTTTAGTTGGCTTATTGGAATTGGATGCCACTAACTTGGCCAGCCGAGAGCTTAGAGAACAATACCATAGAGGCAGAAGCAATTATAGACATTGCTACGACATTAACGAACCTAGTCAACGCGAAGCTTGACCAACAAGAGATCTTCCTCCTCAATTTTCTTTCGCTTCTCAACCAACTCCTTCGCGTCCCAAGTGACGGAGACATATCGTCCCTGCAACCATTCGCGCCTCTCTGCGGTCAGCCATACCATGGCATCAGCAGCTAACTGTGGTGTATCAGTCAAAAGACCCTCCATCTCCTTGCCCATCCGCTTTGCCAGTTCTGTCAACACACCTCCAGGATGAATGCTGAAGGCCAGGACCTCGGGATAGTCGGCACAGATGATCTCGCTGAAACGCTGCAAAGCTAG
Organism: Recurvomyces mirabilis; assembly: GCF_035927965.1. NCBI lineage: Eukaryota > Fungi > Ascomycota > Dothideomycetes > Mycosphaerellales > Teratosphaeriaceae > Recurvomyces > Recurvomyces mirabilis. Next base: position 668,597 of record NW_027041939.1, on the reverse strand, counting down.
TTTGCACGGTCCATATGCTGAGCCGAGAGGCAAGACCAAGTTCCCGCCAATGCTACTGAGCATGAGGATCTCCTTCAGACCATTGGGAGACTTGAGCATAAGGCCCAGAAAAGCTCTGGTGACATTGTAACTACCGATGAGGTTCGTCTCAACACTCATTCGCCAATCCTTTGGGTCGGAGTCGAGCAACCGCTTGAACGGCTCCAGAAAGCCAGCGTTGTTGATGAGGATATCGAGTCGGCCGAAGGTCTGCTCAACTTCCTTTGCAGCTGCCGCGGCACTGTCATAGTCGGCGACGTCCAGCTTCAGTACTACAATCTGAGGGACTGATCTGCCGGCGTTCTTGGCTGCAGTCTCGATCTCCGGCTTCAGCGAGTCGAGCGAAGATCTGGCGGCAATGGCTATCTTCGAAGCACCAGCTTTGGCGAAGGAGAACGCAGTCTCCCTGCCAATGCCCTTCGAGGCTCCTGTTATCAGCACTGCGCGATCTTTCAGGTCGAACTGCTCTGGTTTAATGTAGTCGTATGTGTCACTACGAAGTGTCGGCACAAAGTCTGCTCCACTAGCGAGATGCTGCGTTCCTGGAGCCATGTAATGCATTGATTCCGTCATTGCGCAGGTGATTTGAAAAGTAGATGAGTGGAAGGTATAGTGAGCAGGACTTGAAGCGTTGGAGTTGATGGAGGTTTGGAAAGTTAGACTGCTCTTTGGACTGCATACCTGAAGACATATCATGGCCGGATGTAAGGCCACCAGTCCATCCGTTGGCCACTAAGCATCGCCGCGACTTCGGCATTAGTGGAGGCGATATCTCTGTCAATGAGGCGATCGGCTGCTCTGTGGCGCGTCATGTACTCGAACCCGACTGTCGAGTTTGCAATCTGTGCCGTCATGCAAACATCCATGTCGGTTTCGGGCTTTTTTTGTGCACGCGGATGCGCGGCCATGCTCCGTGGGATGGTCGGAAGCTAGCTTTAGTAATGGATAGCATTAGCCTATTTAGAGACCTCGCTCACCTCTGAAGTAACAATATAGACCTGTTCTATATCAAACATATGCTTTTGGTAACGATATCATATCTATCCGAACGCCTCGGCCCACCACGTGACCATCCCACTTACACGTTCGACATTCAATGTTCAGCAGTCCACATGTAATGCCATGCTCAGCATGCATTCCATACGTTAGCTGAAGGCGTACGCTGGCGCATCGCCAGCTGTGTGAAGGATGCAAGAGGACGTCGGCCAGCGCCTGGATAGTGAGCAGCACTTCTGGGAAGGTAATCCTTTACACAAAGTACCATTGATACATAGTGGTCTGGACTGACATGTGCCCAGAGCTGGATGGCATCCTTGCTGCACCACACGCGACTCACGAAGGAATCGACGATGTCCTACGATCATATCTAGCATTTGCGGCAGAGTGGAAGCGTAAGCCGCGTGGCCTAGATACTGGTAGCGAAAGCTGACCAGTGAAAGAGGAATACTTGAGCTCGGAATACGATGTTGCGAAGTATTGCTACAGGCTGCTTGATGCGCCGTTGTTCCAAGGTAACCAGGATTATATCAGACGACAGTTCTTGTACTGCTTGCTCCAGGTAGGCATTACTTCGTTGTATTGAGCGCCAGCACGATGCTGACGTCTGTTCAGGACGACGATGTCGATACTTTGCATCTTGCAGCTGCGACCTTGCTCTTCGATGGAAGAGCTAATGAGCCCGCATTCGAGCTGATGCAAATAGAAGGCGCATTTCCACGTTTGATCGAGCTTATACGTGCAAGACGAGACGACAGCATTGGCCTGCATCGACTTTTACTCGAGCTGACCTACGAAATGGCGCGGATTCAGAAGTTAAGGCGAGAAGACCTAACGACCGTGGATGATCCTTTTGTGCTGTTCTTGTTCCAGCGGATTGAAGAGCTATCCGACGATGCAGAGGATCCATATCACTATCCGCTCATTCGGGTGTTGTTGATTCTTAACGAGCAGTATATGTGTCTTGCCAACGAGCCCGCCTCGCCAGGCAGCACTGGTGGAGTCACCAATCGAGTCATGAAGTTGTTGTCAGCACACGGGCCTTTGTACCGTACTTTTGGGGAGAACCTGATTCTTCTGCTCAATCGCGAGTCTGCACTGGCACCGCAGCTGCTAATACTGAAACTGCTATACTTGCTTTTCACGACCCAATCGACTTACGAGTACTTCTATACCAATGACCTTCACGTTCTGGTCGACGTGATCATACGTAATCTTCTGGATCTGGACCCGAGCATTGGAAAGCTGGACGAAGAAAGGGATGGCCAGAAAGCACTACGACACACTTATCTCCGAGTTCTTTGTCCCCTGCTCCGGAACACCCAGCTGGCACGCGAGGGTAACAACTACAAGCGAGAAGAAGTACGCAAACTTTTATATCTGCTTGTCAACCGGTCAACAGCCCACTTTGCACCAGTGGATGAGACTGTGATTCGTCTAGTGATACGTTGCAAGCAGATTGAGTGGTTGAAAGAAGATGGTGATGAGCAAGATCAAGAGATTGAACGCAAGCTTGCCGAGGTGGCGCCCAAAGAGTCCGACGTGGCAAAGAAGTTGCTAGGCATGTCTCTAGATGATGCGGGTGTTAGTAGTCTCAGTGTGGTCGAGGTTTCGGCGAAAGTCACCAAAGAGAAGCCGACTGTGCCCGCTCCTCGCAGACGTCGGAAGAAGACCAATGGTGTTGTCCCGAACGGCACACACGGTGCTGAGCTCAAAGTACCACCAAGAGATCTGTCTGCATCTATCTCAAGCTTAGAAGATGCTCGCGAGGGCGGCAAGAGTCCATTCGCGGACGACGCAGATGAGGTGTGAACTCGAACTGTCGTTATATCGCCAGGGGTGCGCCACAAGTCTCTCAATATGCCGCCCTTGCCCAAGAACTCGGAGCTTTGGGCAATACACAGTACTTGGTGCGAGGCACCATCTTGTTGCTTTTAGTGACAAGGCTGGACACTCTGGACAGATGCCAACCAAAACGATATGTTGAGGTGGAACGTGGTTGACACAAGCAATATGCGGTGCCGTTGTTTACACCTGTACCCACCCGCGGCAGTCGCAGACTAAGATCTGGTCTATGCAGGCCTTTGAGCCAGGACGTACGATCCCCAGAGCTAAAGCAGATCTGCTGCACGGGTCTGCAGAGGCACAAGTGGTGACACATGATGTGGAGCTGTACCTGCATCAAGCGACGTGCATCGTTTAGCAACCATCTTGCCTTGCATGAGCCGTGAGGGTGAAGTGTTTGTATTATGGCGGCGAACACGAGAGTGTGGCAGCCATGTAAACAATATCCATGCGATGGCTTGCCATCACAGCGCCGTGGCGGTCTCAGCCACAGCGAGCGTTAAATTGGCCTGGACTTCTTCTCTTTTGAGGTAAAGTCTTACGGTGTATGAGTGTGATGTCGCTTGGGTATCGCAAGTGCACGTTGGACATGTACCTGTTGCAACATACACAAGAATTGTTCTTTGTGAGTGTCCGATATGCAAGATATGGTTGAGCCGCAGGCTGCAGGTACTGGTTGCACAGCATCCGCTGCATGGTCAGGGGTCGTTCTCTGGTTCCACGAAAAGGCCTCGAACAGCCGCGCTTCATCACAAGTACTCGAAGGGTGAGGTTGACGACCATCACACCCTTGTTCGCATGTGCCGTTGTGCATCTATCTTGGGACAATCTATCTTGTGCACAAGAGCAAGCAAATCAGCGACTTTGGAGCTCTCATTGGAAATAAGCAAGCAGCTGTCGCATCGCACAAGCGGGTACCTGCCTTGCGGAGCTGGGTACAATCGCAGCTAGAGTGACTCAACCAGGTCACCATCGGCAGCATCAGAACATCAGAATACCATGGTAGATGGAGAGCTTACCCGATGAGCTATCAGTGTCCAACTCAACCACATAATGCATGTACGCGAGAACAAAGAGAGCGCTCTTGATACTCGAGAAGCTAATGTCAAGATGCATGCCTTCCAAAAGCTTTGAAGCTTTATCAAGTCATGCCCCTTGTGGGGCGAGCAGAACGTCCATAGCACTGAACCTCGCACGGCACTGGGGCTGCACGACTCCACTTCCTGTCAGGTACCATGCATATGTGACTGCAAAGGTGGAGACAAGATAGGAAGTGGGTTGCCGCAAGGTTGGTCTCACTTGGGAGACATGTAAACGAAGTATAAGATGTTTCTGTTGCCTTGGCTCACCTTGGAAAGTTTCACGCTCCCATTCGTTGAGTACACTCGCTTCGCCTTCTTTTGTTGTCGTTGACTAGATTTAGGAACTGTCAAGATGAGAGCATCATTCTTCCTGCCGGCTTCTGGGCTGCTGGCTGTTGCTCTTGCATTTCCAGCTCAACGTAAGGCAAACATGGCATGATCGTTCTAACTCGGCTCTGACAGCGCACAGCAACCGAGAAGCTCTTGGCGAGGAGACAAGACAATTGTACAGAGGTCAGCTCTTCTCCGGTTGGTCCAGAAACAGCCACAACCACGAGTGCAATCCCAACTTTCCCCGGAGGATATGGTCCGCCTCCATTTGTATCCTTGGGCTATGGCCCGCCGCCTTTCGCACCATCAGGCTACGGACCACCTCTATTTGTGCCTTCTGGCTATGGACCACCGAGATTCCCAACAGTAGCGACCTCGAGCTCTTCTGGTGCACCCGAGACTACCTCTTTCGTGTCCCCAACATCTGGGTCGCCTGTGACGGCTTCAAACGTTACGGTGTCTTCGCCGACAACGAGCTCGTCCACCTGGAGCGACGCCGGTAAGTTCAACGCGTCCACCGCCTCCTCAACTTTTTCTCTGCCAGCGCCATATGGCCCACCAAGCAACGCAACAAGCAGCTTCCCAAGTTCACCTGCCACAGCCTCGTCATCGAGGAATGTCACGGCGGTCACTGTTACATCAACCAGCTTGATCACGATAACAACTACCACTTCAACAAGTGCATCGACCTCTGGCGAGCGGCGAACAGGCTCCGATAGTAGCACGAGTTCCACTGTCACAGGCATCCCGATCAACACAGGCAACAGCACATCTTCCGGTCCAACGGCTCTGTCTACGAGCTCGGCCTCCGTTAGTATCACGACTACTGGTAATTTCACAAGCTCGTTCCCGACCTCGCCTGTTACAGCCAGCAACGCTAGCTCCAGCCTTCTGACGACCTGCACGGAGAACAGCAATCTGACAACAGTTATATCGACTGTGACATCAACATCCACACTCAATTTGACCCAAGGCATTCCCATCTCGACTTCGGCTTCCACGCCAAGCACAGTCAGTGGACCTGCTCAACCTGGTAATACGACCTCAAGCGTTCCACTGTCCACAGGAGTCTCGAGCTCGTCACTCACAGGGCCTGTGCCATACCCGTACCCTTACCACCCATCCAGCATCGTGAACGTCACGAGCTCAGCTCATACCGCTCCGCCGTCGACTGGTACGTCGCCTGTCTCGCCCGAGACAACAAGCAACAGCACATCCTTCTCCAGAACGATCGGCCCTCCAACTACTCGTGGACCTTCATCTTACGGTACCTCGCTGCCACCAATGTCTACTGCTGGTACATCGCCAATTGGACCAGTCACCAACTCGAACTCAACAAGTTCAAAGATGGCGACGACCTCCTCCGGAACTAGCGTGAGTAGCTCGACAACCGGATCGCTGCCACCCACGTACGCACCTCCATTCCCATATGGAACTTACGGACCGTACGGTAGTAGCTCTAGGCCACTATTAAGCACTGGTACTGCACCAGGCGTCTCTACCAGCTCTGGTACCTCGCCAGTTGGACCTGCTACGAACTCAAATTTCGCTTCGACCTCGCCTACCACCAGCAGTGTCAGTACGTCAAGTGGGACAGCACCTGCCTTCTCGACCACTTCCTCTGGGACTGGCCCAGCTCCATACGCACCGTACAAGCCATCCATACCATTGAGCACAGGCGCCACCACATCCTTATCAAGCTCCAGCTCCAGCTCCAGCAGCTCGCCGATCTCACCCGAGACAACAAGCAACTCAACCTCATCCATCCCAGCCACCGGTGCGACTTCCTCATCCTCCACAGCACCGACCCTCCCACCACCCTACAGCTTTACATCAACAAGCAGTGGCACCTCTCCTATCTCACCCGAGACAACCTCAAACATCACTTCCCTTCTGCCAACCTCACCCATCACCACATCATCTGGCACAGCACCTCCATCGACCACCTCTAGTACTCCGTCAGAGATCACTGTCACTATTTCCACCACAGTCACCGACATCATTACGCCAACCAATACGCCTTACGCTCCGACCACTAACCACAGGTTCCCGAACGGCTATGGTCCGCCAAGCTATACTCAGGGTCCTGCCGCTGCGCCATCGTACGGCACTTCGTGGTGGGAGGGGTGGATTGGAAGGTATGGACATGGTCGTCACGGTGGTAATTAGTTGACTTGAGTAGGAGTGGAAGCACAGGGTCAAGGTTTGAGGTTGAGGTCGGGTGAGATGAGATGATGGTGGTACCTTGCCTTCGAAGGCAATTGGACTACATTTTGGCTTCACTGATCTCGTATGCCTCGCATGAGATCTTTTCTTGGATTGAACGTAGAACGGATGGATTGTATCTTACACTCTAATACACATTTGTCTTTCTTCTTGGCTTTCTGCTCACCGTCATCACTGCTTACTATCAAGAAATTGTGACGCCGCTCCAATTCGCACAGCATATGCTGCTCGACTGCTGCTCGCCTTCGTAGAGGACGCTCCCCTGCAGTGCGGTGCTGGAGTCAGGTATCGCATGCAGACATGGCTCTCGCACTTAGTCTTACGATCAGTTTCGTCAATCGAGGTTGTCTTGGCAATGAAGCTTGAGCAAAATCTACCAGTCATCCTGGTGCCTCACAACATCGGACCTCTTTTCAACAGAGACGCAACTGCTGCCTTGTGGTAGACAGATAGTGTTGCGTAATGTTGCATGGCTCCTAACCTCAGGAAACACGCATGGCCGCCATTATTTCAACCAGTCTCCATCGTCGCACTTCTCCTCTCCAGTTCTTGTTCTAACAGCGCTTTCGCCTCCTGCAGCAGCTCTGCCTCATTCTCCACACCCACCTTGTTACCTCTACTGTTCAACCATCCCACATCTAAATTACCCAGTCCACCATTAGTGATCCTGTCGACTTCTTTTGCAGGTGGAGCGGGAGGCACGCCGCTCTGCCCAGATCTCCCAGGTGGACCGTTGGGCCTGCTCTGCTCCTGTTCCCGCGTGCTGGTAGCAGACAAGACTGGCGCTTTGGCGAGGATGATGCCGGCCTCCTCCAACGCATAAGCCTGTCGCTTCATGCGAGCATTGAAGGCCTGGATCGCGACATATGCTGCACGTGACTCCTGCTCAAAGGTCTCCTTACGCGTTTCGATGTTCTCGTTGTCGCTCTGTGGGCTCGGCGCGAGTGCGTTGATAGCTTGACCCATGTGATTCAACATTTCTGCTATGCCGCCACTGATCTCGTTGAGCTCGCGTATGCGATCTGCTGGCGTCAGCAGCTTCGACGCCATGTTGAATGGCAAGCTCGTAGAGTAACGCGATCAAGGTACGCGTGTGTTCATGTTATATGTGATGGCGCTAATTGTTTTTTTGATGTGGGTCTCGGGCCCCAGATCTTCCATCTGCAGCCGCAAGCCACTTCCACAGAGCCGCACTAGGCATGCTTCACTCATATGCGACGACCAGTCTTCATCTTCATCTTCACCCCAATTTTACTCCTCCACTACGCGCCGCGATCTCGATCACCGCACAGCCGTCAATACCGCTGTCGTCGCCGCATGTAAGCGTCTGCAACCAGCTATGGCCGTGCAACCGCTTCCGCCCTCACGGACGGCAAGCGTTGGTCCTCCCAGCGCCGGCGGCATGAATGCTCCCCCAGCAGGCACGCCTGGTGGACAGGGCCCCAACTCACAGCAGAACCTCAATCAGATTGTAAGCCACGTTTTGCTATTAGAGCAGCTACGTTTCCCACATATTCTTGACTTTTGCGATCATTCTTCCCTGCAAAGTGGTGAGAAGTATCATAAATACTTAGCCTGTTCGACAACTTTCCGTTCGGGGTGTGAGATATCATGGCTACAACTGGAACACCAAATCGCGTGACACGCTCAATGGTCGGATCCACGCCTACCAAGGCCACCGTTAAAAATGCGACTTCGCCGCACTCCGACAAGGTGAAGGGGGAAGATATGAAGCTGGCGCTGGACCAGGAAATGTCTTCGCGGGCGCACGTGACGTCGCCGCAGCATTCACCGTCCTCAAGGAAAACATGCACAGGCAACAGCGCGAGGTCAAATACTCGTTCACCTGCCACAGCTGCGAACAGACCTCCACTTATCAAAGCCGTAAGAAGTCAGAACGGAAAATTTGCATGTCCAACCATCACTATCATCGGACACTGGAGTAGATCGATCATCCGGTGCATCGCGAAACTCTAGCCACGAGAGGAGATTGCCTGGACTCACGGCAATATCCTCAAACAAGCACACTTCTTTGCTTCTCCCACACCAGCAGATTCGACCATATCATGGCTCACCTAATCGCTAATGTCAATCCTCAGGTGCTGGAGTATCTCTCTAAGAAAGGTTACAGTCGGACAGAAGCGATGCTGCGAAAGGAGAGTCGCCACGCCACATTCGATGCGAATCAAGAGCCACTCGACTTTGCCGACCGTACAAAAGGTCGACAGTGGCACGAATCATATATCCTTGTCAAGGGCTGGATCGACGACATTCTCGACATCTACAAGCCCGAGCTGAGCAGATTGTTATGGCCGCTTTTCGTGCAATGTTTTCTGCAAACAGTGACGGACTGTTTCACTATAGAGGCGAAACGCTTCTTTGAGGAGTGCCAAAAACCATTCGGAGAGGAGCACAGCGATGATCTGCGCGCTTTGAGCTCTATCAACGAGCCTGAGCATGTTCAGGAGAACGACATTGCGCAGCTCTACCGTACCAACAAATACCGCCTGACACTTAGCAAAATGGGCTTTGCTACGTTGATCGAATTTCTGGAGGTCAAGGAGGCTGAAGGTGGCAAGGGCATCAATTATCTCCTCAACAACCACATTGATATCCACACGGTTGACCGTGCAGCGATTGGTGGCGCGCGTGGCCTGCAGCGCTTGATGGAGGAGAAGCACGGTGAGGAGCAAGCACCGGCAGAAGATGAAGGCATACCAGGTCATCATCCTGGATCTGCAAACCTTTCAGCTGATGCGACAGGGGCTCTCAACAGACTCGCGCTAGGCCCGATGCCGATGGAAGCCGATCTTATGGAAGACGTCAAAGCCGAGCTTGGTCACGAGGACATCACAAATCCGCCCCCACCTGGTCGAAGCACGTTGACAGATACGTTTGAACAGCGCATCAAGAGTGAGCCGGTAGAAGACACAGCGCCATCGCGTGAGGCTATACCATATCCACCATCAACAGCGCGAGACGTGGCGATGGAAGTGCAGAAGGTGAAGGAAAATCGAGATCGCTTCCGCATCGAAGGCAAGACTGGTGGTGTCGGGCCTGGCGTAAGCGTCACGATGTTCACGTTCCACAACACTTTCGACAGCGTCAACTGCATCGAGTTCTCGGACGACAACACTCTTGCTGCTGTCGGCACAGCTGAGTCGTTTATACGTGTCTGGTCACTCGACAATCGGGCACTCACATCACCGCACGATCCACCGGGCTTTCAACAATCTTCTTCACGGCGCCTGATTGGTCACTCTGGGCCAGTCTATGCGCTTTCCTTCTCACCCTCCGCCGCTGTCTCGGAAGCAGCCACAAATGGTCACACAGACCGCACCACTACGTCCGAATCGCAACCCCGCTATATGCTTTCCTGCTCCGCGGACACCACAATCCGACTCTGGTCGCTCGACACATGGACGAACCTCGTCGTCTACCGATCACACAATAGTCCAGTCTGGGACGTTCGCTTCTGCCCTCATGGCCATTACTTCGTCTCTGCATCTGCGGATCGCACAGCCCGATTATGGAGTACGCCACAAATCGCACCACTGCGACTCCTTGTTGGCCACGATTCAGATGTGGAGACTATTGCGTGGCATCCCAACGGTGCGTACGTCGTCACCGGTGCAGGTGTGGGTGACAGAACAGTGAGGATGTGGAGCGTCGCCAGCGGCGGGCAAGTCCGCATCTTTACAGGTCATACCGGCAACATCACTGCCTTGGCCTGCGCGCCTGATGGCCATATCATCGCAAGCGCAGACGACAAAGGTGTCATCGTCCTCTGGGATATCCGAACAGGTCGCCTCGTCAAACGCATGCGCGGCCATGGCGCAGGTGGGGTTTGGTCTCTCGACTGGTCTGTCGAATCTACGGTCTTAGTATCAGGCGGCGCAGACAACAGTGTACGCGTGTGGGACGTGCAGCCGAACAAGGAGACGAAGGAGAACAAGGTCAACGGCGAAACGGGAGGCGTGAAGGTCGATGGCGTGACCGTGCACGGCACAGGTGCCGCGGCCGCTGCGGCGGCGGCTGCTGCCAAGACGGCGAAGGGGAAGAGCAGGGAGCAAGCCACACCTGATATGATCAGCGATTTCAAGACGAAGAAAAGTCCGGTCTACAAGGTCAAATTTACGCAGATGAATCTTGTTGTGGCTGGTGGAACGTATCTGCCTTAAGAGCCGGAGCGAAAAGGAACTCTACCGTGGCTTGACTCGAATTCCTTAGCAAGGCGTTCTTGGCATTCTGGGCTGACTGAAGCCCACACATCATGTATTGAGGGGTAAAGATTGTAAACATACCTAGCTATGCCTCAGAGAATGCACTCGATTATGATGCTTGAAACCCATTCTGCCTTGATTCTCCTGTGACCATGCCTAACGCAGTATTTTGGTGCGGCAATTCGGACTTGATGATCCGGTGTCGAGGCCTTCATGGGCAATCCTGCGCAGAGTTCTGCTTAAGAGGTGCACTATCTGTTCGTGGCTGGTGAGCGACAAGGACTTAGCGTGCCCCTTATCGGCACCAGGTGCGTTTGTGAAGTGCTGGTTGACATGTGCAACGAGGCGCTCGCAGCCAGGAAATGCTTCTTGCGGTAAGGTCAAGCAGGAGGTCGAAGGTGCAGCTCGTGGCTAAGGTGAAGGTCGCCAGCGTGTACCTTAGCCTAGCTAGTAGTCAGGCCAATAAGCGTGGTGCAATTCTTTCACATGCCCACGGGCGGTGAGTGATCGAGGGTGCGTGAAGATGAGGTGTCAAGGTCGAAGTGGTTGATATGTGGCTGGTGTGGGTACGTCCGCTAGCTCTGCCCAGAAGCGAGCGTATCAATTGAGCACGGCGCCCGAGTGGCTGCCTTCTTTGGACTCAATGGTACCTTGGTGGCTGAGATACAAAGTCCGACAGCCGCTGGGGCTTCATTAGCCAAGGAACGTCCGACGAGCATCCTTCTACCCAGATGGCAGAGGAGATAGTCGTGATAGTGTTGTGTGGACCATGTTACATGCCCAACAGCAACGAGGTCTGCCGTTCGTGATTCTTCCCATAGAATGCTTACAGCCAGCATATGTTACCGCATTGCGCTCGTAATCTGGCTTTATTTCTTGCCTCGCCCCTTCTTCTTCCCAGACGCGGGCTTGGGGGCAGCATGCTCAGGATGATCCTGGAGATGCTGGAATAGTCTCGTCTTAGTGGCGTACGACTTGTCGCAACCAGCGCATTGTTGACTCGTCTCACTATCGTCAGTAGCGGCCGCAGCAGCCTTCTTCGCTCGCTTCTTAGCTGCTGCGCCCATCTTCTTGCCTGTTGGCGCCTCACTTGCGTCGTCCGCCGCTAGCGAAGTGCCCTCGTCAACGTCTGTCGTAGTACCTGGCGTGCTCAATCCACTATCTAGATGTGAGGATGTAAGGCGGGCTGCAATTGTCTCGGGAGATGCGTAGTCTTCGTCTGCTGAGTCCGAGTCCTCGGATGATATATGTGCCTCTGCACTCTTCTGTTCACCATCCCCCTGATCCGCAGAGAGATCTTCTGGACCGCGGCTAATATCACCTGCGGCTTCTTTGTCGCTCTTTTCGTCATTGTGATCAGCAGCCTCGTGTTGATCATCTCCAGTGACTCGAGTCTCATCTGCTACAGCCTCTGTCTCAGCACGGTCTACCGGATCATCATCATCGTACTCCGTATCAAAATCAGGCGTGACGACTCCGCTGCTAGCTGCGCTCAAGTCCAGGTCGGCATTGTCTTTCCGCATCTTCTTCTGGAGTGCATAGACAGCTTTCTGATGCTTTTTGCTCTTCTCGTGCGCCTCCCATTGCTTTTCACTCTTGAAGATCTTGTTGCAAGCCACACATTCGAAGACGTGCTCCTCTTCGCTCTCCTCGTCGAACGTGCCTTCCATCTCGGCCAGCGGATCCGGCTCACGAGATTGCGTCCACTCTGGGACTTCAGCATTGAGCTTGGCTTCGTTCTCAGCCCTTGCCCGTGCTGCTTGTGCGGCAGCTGCATCACGCAAGACCTTTTGCCGGTCAGCCTCAGTCTGGGTTGACGGCACATAACGAGGATCACGCTTTCGCACGAACGCTACAAGCGATCTCACGGCATCATTGAACTCGCGGATACCGTCCTGACGAAATCTCTTATTCTCCTGCTCCATACGTCGCCGGTACCATCTGTCAGGGGCTTCAGATAGCCGGTATCGATCCTTCCAAGAAAAGTCCTTTGCTGTTGAAAAGCCAGTCCAGGCACTGTAGAAAATCTTGGGCACATCCTCATATGTGTCATCTTTATGACCAAAAGTTGGATACTCTGGAAACACTGTGCCAGCAAGGCCGCTGGCAATCTGTTCCTCCTTCGCCAGTCGCTCGAATGTCTCTCGCACGAAGCCGAAGAAACCAGACGGAGCATTCGTGAACTCTACATTCTTGTTGAACTTGCCTACTATACGAGCCAGATCGTCTGCAGATGTGGCACGTATGTTTTCATATGTGGGTACAGCCTCATCATCATCACCTACGTCGTCGCCACGCAAGATCGCACTTTCATGAGAGTCATACCAAGCTCGCTCCTGCGGGTCAGACAGCACCTCATATGCTGCCTGGATCTCAGCGAAGACCGTGGTGGCCTGCTCTTCATTCCCATGATTGCGATCCGGGTGAAGCTGAAGAGCTTTTTTCCGATATGCTTTCTTCAATTCTTCGTCTGTGGCTTGCCTCTCCACGCCCAGCAGTTCGTAGTAGCTGGTCTTGCCGACTTCCTCCGGACTCTGCGTTGCCGAACTCTGGCCGGCGCCCATGCTGCACAATCTGCACCTTTCTTCAAATATCAGCGGCCAAGAGACTCCGCCGAGTGGTGTGTCGGCTTCATTGCCGAAGTATGGAGTTCGCTCCGGTACAGTTTCGCCAAACATGTGGATATCGCATTATCATCACTAGCGGTGAACCTTGCTAGCCGATCTCGGCCATCTCCATGCAATCTACATAACTCGACGGCCAACGTTTGGACAATTTTCCTCGCCATATGCAATTTGTGACCAGTCACCAAGCAGCAAAGAAAGCGCCACGAGGCTGGGCTTTGGTTGGTTGACCAAGACTGCATGAAAGAGCGGCTGGAAGCGGCAAGAAATCACGCGAGCGCTTTCTTGCACTCCTTCTCGTAGTCCAGCAGTCAGGACGGTGTGCCGTCTCCGTCCTCGCGCCGCCGGCATAAATGCGAGACCTCAGCAAAGTAGTGAACGTACTTCCCCAATCAAAAGACTAGGATGTCCAACCACAGAGTTCTTCTACCCTCAACTCTAATACTATAAGATAGTTCGTTGCCACTTGATGCGACACGTGCTACTCATTTGTCTGAGAAAGTCGCACATCACATTACTCACACCTACATCAGAAAGAGACTTCGGCGAAGTATATCATCTTTTTGCCTGCAACAATTATCATCTTCGAATGGTTCTCAGGCATCCGCAAACATGAAATTCGGACATGAATACGAGCAAAGCTTGGCAGAAGCACGCTTCCCAGAACAGTGGCTCGGAAGTGCTATCGACTACAAATACCTCAAGAAATGCATCAAGAAGGTGCATAGAGAGCTTGATCAGTGCGGCCTGGACCCAGATACCATAGTCCGACTGAGCAAAGATGCCGATGGCACTGGTGAACGCCGTCTCAGTACTGTTCGACAACAATTACAGGCTGCCCAAGCGCCCGATGAATCGCCTCTTAACTCCATAACGGAAGAATTCAGCCCACAGCTTCGAGTCCTGGTGGACAGCAAGACTGGCACTCCGCTGGACGCCACGCTGACTGAGGAAACGAAGGTTGGCCTGCAGAAACTGGCGCAGCACGAGACAACAATTGGCCACCAGAACCCACATTTGGCAGCCCACGCCACTCATGCTGTGCTCGGGCATAACGGCGGTCCTGTCACGCAAGAACGAACAGTGTCTCCACCACCAGACACAAGCGACGCCAAGTGGGTTCAGATACCCCTAGCTGCTGCAAAGGACTTCTTCGATCTCCTTGGACCCAAGCTTGATCAGCTCGAGCAGCTCCGGATTGTCGAGACTGAGAAGCTTGAGATGGAGATACTGGATCTAGGCGATATGGTCGAAGACGTTGTGGAGCCCGTGCGGGAAGGTTATGAAGCTGTGCGTGAAGTCAACTACCGCGATCTATACTTCTGGCGCGAGATGTTTCGGATGTACATGGAAAATCCCATCTTCTACGATAGCACGGAACAGAGGCGCGGGGCTGTTACATACGAAGAGGCCAAGACCCGGCTCGAGGCCTACAAACAGCAGCTGAAAGACACTGGATTACTCGCAAAGATGAAGACGCCAGAGGCACGCAAAGCCGCCAAGCAATTCCTGAAGCTCAATGTCGACATCCTCAGCATCATGCGTTTTCAGGAGATGAACAACAGAGCCATGACTAAGATTCTGAAGAAGTTCGACAAGCAGACGCATCTCGAGGCGCAGCCATTTCTAAAGGAGCTCGTGGAGAAGTACCCGGCTCTCACACCGGCATCTGCCAATGGCGGCGCAGCGAAACATTCGGGAGGCTTCGCAGAATGCATCGCCCGCGACCTACATGCCGAGATATCGACAAAAGTGCTTTCCATTGTCCCTCAAATCCAAGACTGGACATGTCCGGTGTGCACTGAGATGGCGTGGCGACCAGTGAGTCTAGGCTGCTGTCAAGCACTTTTCTGCATCCGCTGCGTGATTCACATGCAGGACGAGAACATGACGAGGTGTCCCGCATGTAATGCAGAGACAGTGATGAAAGCCGATGGTCGAAACATCAATTTCGAGGCAATGGATTTCTTGGAGAAATATTTTCCCTTGGAGACGAAGAAGCGGCAGAAGGATAATGAGAAGGCCAGTCTGGAGAGGACTTATGGGGAGGAGTTCACCAAGCCTGGGTGCTCGATCATGTAATTCGCAAGTTATTCCACTCTGATTTCTTGAGCAAAGGACACAACAGCACAGTAATGAATGAGGATGGTTTGACGCAATACGATGATGCAACATGATACCCCGCACACGTCAGGATGGCAGGTACGCTTTCTCATAGGGTTCAAGGTATTATATTTTAATTCTCTCGGCATCAACATTTAGAAATCTTTTCGTGCTTAACGCATGCTCTAGAATACTCATCAGAAAGGGCTCACCATCAATACTGCTATCAAGGTACAACATGACGACTTCACAAGCCCATCCAGATTCAAATCTCTTTCCGCACGCCACTGGTCCCGCGTACGACATAGCCAAGGCACACGAGGTCGAGCAGCCACTGAAATTATACTCAGGTATTCCAAGCGCCGTCGACGCCTCCAAATTATTTATCCAACTCACAGATGACAGGCTGGTTCTGCCCCTTCGTCCAGCGTGCCTGGACTGTTCTCGAGGAGAAGAAGATACCCTACGAATATATCGAAGTGAATCCATATCACAAGCCGGAGTCATTGCTCAAACTCAACCCGCGAGGTCTCGTCCCGACATTACAATATAATAACAAGCCGTTGTATGAAAGCACGGTGATTTGTGAGTTTCTCGAGGATGCGTATCCGGACCATGGACCCAAGCTGCTACCCGGCGATGTGTACGACAGAGCTAGGACGAGGATCTGGACGGTGAGTTCAGGTTGACATATGATCGTGAAGTCTGAAGTGTGAATATGCACTGACGTGTCCCGGTGCAGGACTTCTGCACCAGCCGCATCATCCCAGCTTTCCACCGCTTCCTTCAATTCCAGCCTATGGACGACAAAGATGGTCTCAAGCAAGCTCAACAGGAATTCCTGAGCAAACTGAAGGAATTCGCGAAGGAAATGGACAAAACAGGACCTTTTTTCCTAGGCTCCGAGCCATCGCTCATTGATTTCGTGGTTGCTCCCTGGGTGTCAGTATCGATCGTTACCATCGCAGTGGTGATTTACTACGATCATGACTAACTCGTTATGATCAGGATGCGCCTGTGGGTATTTGATTACTACAAGGGCGGCTTAGGTCTGCCTGTTCCTGGCGAAGAAAGTGGCGAAGACGCTGAAATATGGAAGAGATTCCGAAAATGGCAGCACGCTCTAGAACAGCGCCCGAGCATCAAGAACACCACCAGCGAGACCGAGAAGTATTTGTCGATCTACCGGCGCTACGCGGACAATACTGCTCAGAGTGAATTAGCGAAGGCCACAAGGAGTGGGAAGGGTGTGCCGTAGTCAACACTGATTGATTCGGATCCAGGAGGGATGTACTTTTGGTGAACAAGGTGCGAGAAACGACCAGTTGATGCTCGTGAAGGAACCTTCGTTTCAGTGGGTACATGAACGATAATTTGCCCCTACCTGAAGATCTCTCTCACTTCCACACGATTCCCGATCACATCAAAAATGTCCTACAACAGATTTACTTCCGATGGGCAACGTCAACGAGCTGCTTCCATACAGGCCATGGCTGGTGCTCAGGTCGATGGAGTGAGCTGAGGATTCCCTGACCTAAGGCATCCAAAAGCTATCATTACTGACCAAGGTTCGCTCATAGCATACTGCCGAAACGAGCGCTGCCGACTCCTCCATATCGATCGAGAGACCGAGACTATACCTTGCCCGGGCAGTCATCATACTACGAGCCGCAAGTCAAAACGAGCTTGCTGATCAGTACGAGGCTGCTGCCATACGAGACTTCGGAGAAGCAGAATGGAGAGATGATGTCCACGATGCCGAGCAGCTCGAGCATCCCTGTCCTCTTTAAATCATCCCCGAAGTATCCCATGAATCAGCTTTTCAAACAGTGAGGTCAGACCAAGGATGTCCTTAGGTAGCCAGAGAAGTAGCTGTCTGCCCAGGGAGGAAAAGCGACACCGGAGCACAAGAAGAACAAAACATACAGCAGCAGGTATCCGCTTTCCAGTGACGCTCTCGCATTCCACCTGGCCCACCAGTAATTATGATGCAGGCGTCTATCTACACATGCTCCCTTGCCTTCAGGGAATCTGGAAGTGTCCCCTCAAGGAGGACGCTGACTGCGTCCATGTCCTGGTCGGCATTGATAGTTGCGAGCTTCTGCTTGGATGCAAAAAGTTCAACCACCTTCCCAGTCGCCTTTTGAAACGTCTTCATACGTTTGGAAACATTGTCTGCAGTGGTATCATCGAAACGTCCACGGCTTCCTAGCCGTTGTGCAAGTACCTCTTCCGGACAATCTAGGACTATGATCTGACGAACAGGGGCGATCTGATTCTCGAAATATTCACACTGGTCTAAAGACCTAGGAAAGCCTGGCATTGTTCGTTAGTACGTCCGATTAGGTGACCCATGACCAGCTTACCTACCATCGAGAACAAATGTGCAGACTCCTTTTCGAATCGCTTCCTCAATATGTTGCTTGACTATCCCCACTGTGAGTTCTTTGGGTCCCACACGACCAGCCAACATGTTGTCCTTGATAATGCTGGCGTATGGGCTGTCCTCCCTCTCCATCTCGGCCCTCATTACATCACCAATGCTGATATGTTTTAAAAGATACTTCTGCTCAAGGCGGGCGCATTGTGTGCCTTTCCCAGAGCCTGGTCCACCGAGTATTCCGATGACCAATATGTCCAGCTTCGAAACAGTGTCTTCAAGCGCCATTTTAGAGCGCGGTAGCAGTAGTGTCTAGCAATCGCATAGCCAGAAGCAAAAGAAGAGTAGGTTCGAGGTAAGAGAGCATGGTGGGGCAATCCAGCTTTCCCATTATTTTGACGATTGGCCTGTCATGAACAGAGCGTGCAAACACGTGAGTTGGTTTTCGTTTACTGGGCAAACATGGCACCTTCACTGCACGAAAAGAACCGCGGAAAGCGATAAAATAACGCAGTCAACATTCCCAAGTGGAGGGGTTCGATTGGTCTTGAACCGTAGATTTGTGGGAAACGGACAGTTCCGTTGCCGGTTTGAGCCAATTCGCGAAGCAAACACTTCGCATTATCCAAGAAGTCTGGGTACGGTATCAGAACAGGTCTGCGCTTCCATGTGCGACAGCTTTGTGTCTCGATTGTAGGAAATCATGGGTGCAGTGTTCTCGGCTCATCGCGAAGACGAAGACCCGGACTTCGTGTCGTTTGGCCTTGTGGTATTGGACGAATTGCATTTTCCAGACAAGGGCAATCTATACGATGTGCCTGGAGGCTCAGGCTCCTTTGGTCACTCTCCGATGCAGTTCTCCTCACGTCTGTCGATATGCTGACACGCTGCAAGGCACGTTTGGAGCCCGCATCGCCATTCCAGCAGCTCGCTCGAAAACAGTCGCTTGCATCATCGTAATGGGCGATGATTTCCCAGAGGCAGTGCTCAAGCAGTTTCAGTCATGGGCTCTAAACCTCCTGATTCGTAAAGTGCCAGGCGCAAAGTCAACACGAGGGCTACTTGAGTACAAGGACAAGGCTTTTGGGCGTGAGTTCATTCGCCATTGTGGGGTCCCTTCAAGCGTCTACTAAAGTACCTCATCGGCAGGCAAGACATTTCGGTATCTGACACCGCCGTTGAATACGACTCCTGAGCTCCTCGAGGACTCAAATCTGCTTTACTCAGCATCTTTCCATTTTCTCGCACGACCCGAAGACTTAGAAACACAAGTAGCAAATCTTCTTCGTCGGCGAGCAGAGAGAAGTAAGACCGGCCGGCCACTGCTTGTCTGGGAGCCCGCGCCTCCGTACTGTAATTCGCGTACTCGTACTGCGCATCTGGAGATGTGCAAGCGAGTTGATGTCTTCTCACCTAATCATCTCGAACTTATCTCTCTTTTCGAAGACCATGAGCATATAGAGCAGCCGTTTGATCGCAAGCAAGTTGAGAGATATGCAAGATGCTTCCTTGATTCAAGCTTGGAAGAGAGTCAAGCCGGCGCCAAAATCGTAATACGCGCCGGTGAACATGGCTGCCTGTTCATGTCCAACATGGATGAGCCCACATGGCTGCCAACCTTCTACGATTCTACATCGGTCAAGATTGTGGATGCTACTGGCGCAGGCAACGCATTTCTCGGTGCTTTGGCAATCACGCTTCGGAGAACCAACGACCTCAAAGAATCGGCAATATATGGGAGTGTGGCTGCCAGTTTCGCTTTAGAACAAATTGGCCTTCCCACTACCAGCATACGACGTGGCAAGGAAGTCTGGAATGGGGTCGAGTTCACGGCAAGGCTCATGGAATATAGACTAACACTGGTCAACTGAACGGAGCAACTCTCCATGACGGGTGACCATTTGTGTCGGGTCGCTTTCACTCTCAACTCAGCTAAAGCTTCCAGAATACTAACCGTGACCGTTCTCTCAAACCCAGACTCTGTCAAGTAGATTGACCAACACGGGTGAGATACGCATTCCAACCTGCCTGCCTGTACTCTTGCGCTGTTTTGGTCGGATCCTCGGATGCGTAGATGCCCCGGCCAGCAATAATGAAATCAGCACCACGTGCGACAGCATCCGAGGGCGTCTGGTACTGTTGACCCAAGTTGTCACCCTTGCTAGCGATGTTGACACCCGTGGTAAAAACAATAAAATCCTCTCCAGCGATGCCGGCGCTTGGAAGCAAGTCAGATAGCGCTCTGGTGGCAACAAAGCCTAGCATTGACTTTGGGTTCTTTCTCGCCAGCTCTATGCACTTTTCAGTATAAGAGCCTACCGCAATGCTTCCCTTGGACGTCATCTCGGCGAGGATAAGGAATGCCCTCTCTCCAGGATACGGGAAATTCGGCGCATTAACCGTCTGCGTCAAGGCGTCCACGATGCCGTCTCCACCAAGAATGCTCAAGTTGACCAGATGAGCAAACTCGGAAATGTGCAGTACACCTCCATGGTATTGCTTTTGCACAGTGCTACCTATGTCGACAAGCTTGCGGTCCTCGAAGATGAGAAAATTGTGCTTCTTGGCCAATTCGTTGAGACCCTTGACAGTACTACTGTCGAAGTCGCTCACGAGATCCACATGGGTTTTGAAGACGGCTAGGTATGGCCCAAGGCCTGTTCCAGTAATTAGTCAGTGGTCATAGCAGCTGAGTTTAGGAGTCACATACTATCCGCGGCCTGCAAGAGGCTCTTCGAATCCGTGAAATCAGCCGACAAAACCAGGTTAGATTGTTTGGCCTCCGCGATGTCAAAGAGCCGGCGGGCGAGAGGATGTGCATGCTGCTCTCCACGAGTCGAATAAGACTTGGTTGATAGAGAAGTCATGCTGATGTATTTTGAGTTTGGATGGCTGCTCCGACTCGCGTTGTGGTTGAGGTTGAATCAGAGAGGCCAAAGGACCGAGAATCCCTCCACGTCTTAACTCAGTCTCACAGCCTTATTATACCTGCCTTCGCACAGACAAGGCAAGAAAAGCAAGGCCTTGTGTTGGTTTGGCCTGAAAGGGGAGATCATGCATGCGTTTGCACTTGTTGCCTTATTGTGGCGTTGACGGAGGCAACTACAGACCCATGAATTTGCGGATGTGGGGCAGGGTACCTTGGCGGCTACTGCACCTCGAGCATCAAGAAGGCAGCCTTTGCGTACATCGAAGCGCATCAATACGCAGACATGCCTGTACCAGTGAAGATTGTGGGTAGATACGTGGCGGACCGTCGTAGACATGATGAGGATCAACATCGATCATAGGAGGGGCCCTGCCGCGACTCGCATGAAGCTGAAGCTGGAAGCGAAGACGGGCGACGCCATCTATTCCACGCTGATCGTTCAGACGTTGTGATTGTGCTTGATCAACAGCGCCACGAAAGCCTCGCGCGTTTGGAGGTTGGGAGTCTGGGACATTGGTGTGCGTCAACTTTTGGCGGTTCGTACAGCAAATACTCGACCTTTCCCGGAGTGAAGCAAGATAGGTCTGAGGCTTCCAACTCTGCTGCAACGACCGCAAAGTGGCCGCGACACCACGATTGCCCATACACTCCGGCACTGCTTTGCCATTCCGTATGCGAGTCGTGCAGGTGATCACATTAAGGCTCCGCAGATCCGCACCGCAGATCCGTGCCGCAATCAGCCACCAGCCTGGGTTGCGCAGAGAGCATGCATATCACAGACCGGTGAGTATCTTGTTCCAGCCTGATGGCTATGGCGGTGCAACCGAAGGACCGGGAGCTCTCCCATCCCCCCCCCGTTCCAAAAAGAAGCCTTGCGCGTTCTCAGCCGCGCGACAATATTGTATCTTCAGATCGCTCTAATTCAGCCTTCTGGGCTGCTGTGGTCGAGAATCCGCCTTTACTATGGAGTTGTATGGGAAAGACAACAAGCAGCTCGATGATTATATCGAGAGCTTCAAGTCGGATGCAATATCGGTAGAGCTTATTGAGGTTTTCAGGAAACGCGGAAAGTCACACGAGGTAGTCCAGGAGAGCCATGCTGACTTCGAACACCTCAAGACGTATCTCTGCCGGAAGGTTTGTGTCTATCTTCAGCGTAGGTTATGGTCCGCAGTGCGAGATAGCTGAGTGTTCTACAGGCGCCTTCTCACCAAGTCATTCGCGTTTTGTAAGTAGCGATAGTGTCGACCACCTTCCGCGTCGCTTCCTTCAAGGGTAACGGCTGACGATGCCGCTCATTGACAGGAGCGTTACACAATTGTCTGGACCCTTGATCAGACTCCTCGGCAGCAAGTACGAGATGGACTATGAGCTCTGGACTTCGCAATTTCAATCAAGCGACAGAGAGTGGTTTGCTGGCCCACTCATTGAGCGAGGTAAGTGTCATCCCCAATCAGCAACAATGCATGAGATTTCCTGACCTGCTTGCACAGGTGCTCGCCGCTTCTCGCACTTCAATCTTTCGTGTGTAGACTTCAAGCGAGCGACGCCAGAGACGCCACCAGAATACCAATCAAATCGAAGAATTAGTCACACAGTCCGACTGGTCAGGCTTCTGAACTTGATTTCGAGGAAAGGAGGCCAACCTGTCGCCACGTCGCGAGTCTTCGTCATCAGAAGAATATCGGGGCATATCCGAAAAGATGAGGGCCTCTGGACCTTCATATATTTCTGCTACCCAAACACGGATTTGGCCGACGCACATCTTGTGACTGACATCCCCGGAGGCGTTCAGCCACACTTCACGACCTGGATAACCGACTTTTTGCAAGCCGCATCACCAACCGAACTGCTGGACGATCTCAGTCACGATGGGTATGGCTTTGTACTTCGAGTCCTTCGCGAAATCAAGACAACTTGGAAGTTGTTGCTCAATGAAATGGAGGTATTCCTGGAAGACCTAGTCAGTGTTCGAGCCTTCGAGAGTTAAATGATTTGGTACTGACCTTCTGCAGAATGGGAGCATGAGTGACGACGAACTAATGGACTCGGCCACGTGGCTGCATCGCCAATTCATCTCCAATCTCGACTACTTTCAACGACAACTACTCTATCATCAGCGCTATGTCACCTACCTTATGAACGCACCTGCTCAAGAAGGCCTCTGTATTGCCCCGACTGTGTTTGGGAAAGATCTCTTACAAGAAAACAATGCTCTACGTGTGGTCGACCAGAGGCTTGCAGCACTAAGAACTCAGACTACAGCAATCCTTAATACTGTTAGTCTCCGTGATCACTTCACGAGCACTCTGTACTGACTTATTCCAGGTCGTCAATCTCAGCGCTGTACAACAAGCACGGCTGGCTCAGGAAATGACACTTTTGCAGCGGAAGGACGCCATCCTTACATTCAATCAGGGAGAAAGCATCAGGCGATTGACTATCCTTAACATGATATATTTACCTGCAACTTTCATAGCGGTAAGTCATGGTATGAAGCGATAGTATTTACACACTCTTCTGACCATTCGTGAATCAGACCGTTTTTGGAATGAACATTGTCGAGAACAACCGTATTGGAATTTGGAGACTCTGGACCTTTGCACTTATATCTGTGTTGCTCACAGCGTTTACGCTATGTTTTGCCATCTTCAAGGTCGAGAATACTTCCAATGCAGAAGGCTCGGCTCTGCCAGGCCTGTTGAAAGGCGTCATGGGAGCGGATATCGAGCCTCCACTCTCTTCCGACGCAGCTGACGGTCGGGACGACGAGTCCAGTAGTGCACCTAACTCGTTATCGACCGTTTATCGATGGTTGAGATCGCTAAGAGTGGTAAGAACGCATAATGATGAGAAACCAGCTCGATATATTGCATGATATATATACCATCTCAAGTCCCCATGGATTGGAATCAGCTCAAGAGTGATATCCTCTACAGCCCCATTGATTTGACCGGTTATTGTCAGTGTATTTGATATGCGGTCTTATGGAGAATCAGGCTGCATCTTTTGTGTATGTTTGGGGGTGGCTTAGGTGGACGCAGCTAAAAGACGATCAGATCGGTTGCCTTCGTGCGGGGCGTCAAGACTATGCATGTGTTGCAACCATCACAGCTGCAAGGCTACTACGGCGCGGCATGCAGATTGACGAGGCGCTTTTGATCAGGATGAAGCCTCTTTCCCAGGCTATAAGTGACCGCGCCTTTCCCCGTGCGATGTTCTGATTTCACGAAACAGACACCTATTGTATCCATCAGTAAGATCGCTTTCGCTAATCATGCATCAAATCTCAAAGGAGCTGGGGCGATCGGTCCAAGAAGATTCGGAGACTGCCAATGGTGATTGTAGTGGAGACAAGGCTCTGGTGCGAGCACTATGCTTTTACAATGACCCACCGAACGGCGAGTCTCCCAGATATGTCGTCGTGCCCGACCAAACCCCCGGGATCAGGAATTACAGTCATCATAAAGTCTTGGTATCTATCAATGATGTTCGCGGCTCCAGGCAGAGATTCACACTCGAAAGCAACTCATTTGCACCATACCCCAACACATTCAAGCAGCAAGTGCATATTGACTATGACGAAGATGATGATGTCCGCGGTATCTACCTTCCATGGGTTGGAGAATTCGTCAGGGCAAGTGTTGTTGGCGATGTGAAGGTTTTGATTTGGGACTACACTGTACGCAAAGCGTCGAAAATCAAGAGAGCAAACCGCCAAGTCAATAAGATCCATATCGACCAGTCTATCGCCGGGGCACTCGGAAGGGCTCGTCGCCACCTCTTACCAGAAGAAGCAGAGAAGGTCTTGGCAGGCCGACTGCGATTTCGCATCATCAACGTCTGGAAGCCAATCAGAGGGCCTGTCCTGGATCATCCAATGGTTTTCGCAGATCATCGCTCCATCATGCAGAAGGACTTGGTGGCAGTACCCCAGATATACCCCGACTATGTCGGCGAAACGTATGCGCTAAGGTATGGCGAAGGTCAGAAGTTCTGGTATTGGAGTGAGATGACGACCGCGGATGTGCTGCTACTGCAGTGTTTCGACAGCAACAGATGCGAGTGCGGCGCAGAGGGGATGCAGCATGTACAATGCGCACATGGATCATTCGAGCTCAACCCTTTTGGCCAAGAAATGCAGAACCGAATGAGCATTGAGGTCCGCTGCCTTGTGGTTGGACAAAACGAAAGCCGTCATTGTATATTTGCCCGTTGCTGGGAACTCGATTTCCTCCTCGACCATGGCACTGCTTAGGAAGAGGCCACTGTGATAGGCTGCAGCCGTGGGGTGTGTAGTGAAGGGCTTCCCCTTTCGGTTAGTAAAATGCGGGAAGAACTGCATGTTCCGCTTCGCAGGCCCCGGCAACATGGTTCATCTTCCTGTAGCTCTACAATCGTAACACTCTGGAACGCTCTTAGGGATATGGTTGTCATCTCCTGGAGTAAGTCAGGTGTTGCGACTGGAAGTCGGTCTTTTGTTGTCTTCGTGGCTGGCTTTTGATCGGCCCATTCATGCTCCTCGACACACATCCCACCTGGCAACCCTACGAGGCACTCTTGGGCTTTGTTCTGGCCCTAGATCTAGTAGGCTCCAGACGCGATGTGTCAAAGTTGAAGAGCCGAGCCATGGTGCCTGGTTGAAGGAAGGTGGAATGGCTTTATAGTCCATCGAGCAGCCAGACAGTGGCTGCTTGACGCGAACGAATCAGGTGGACGAGCTCCTGATGCGCTAAGAGGGAACACATTGAGGGCTGCTATTTGTGGCCTGCATGTTCGGGACTCCCTAAGTATCTTAACAATGTATTCCAGACATCAGAGCAGTCGCAACGCATCACAGACTCTCATACCAAGGCCACTAATGCAGCTTACGCCCGAATACCTCCACGACAAGCCACTCATCCTTGCCACGACGGATCATCATTGAGCAGATCCCGTCCATTATTATGCGCGCAAGGAGCCTCCGGATTACCATGACTCCCGGCACCCGCCCTACTACGCCAATACGTCTTGGCCCACTTGGGAAGATCAATATACCCATTCTGCCACATTCCACACTGATCATCCAGCATGATGTGGAAAGTGTTCACTTCGCCGGCGTCTCCGCGCACCAATCCAGCGTAGTTGTACAATCCCAGCAAAGCCTTTCCGGTCTGACAGTAGTACCACCATTGTCCCGGAGACTTCCAATGGTAGGCTGCCACGCCGAGCCAGGCCTCGAAGCAGTTTCGAGCGGATTCGTAGTCGTCTTGGCTGGCGATGGTGAAGCCTGTGCAGGTGACTGCGGCTGGGGTACCAAAGCCTCTTTTGATGACGCCGGAATTGGAAGTGGTGTCGGTCTCAACAGTGTTCGCCAAACGATCGGTCTGTATACCCTCGAGAGCAGTAATCTCAGGCACGTATGCACGTTCTTCCTGGTCTGTAGTCGGGCTGGATGGCACTGCGACAATGCCAAGGGCAGAAGTCGCCAGAATGACTATTTTACTGTACTTCAAGATGGATGTCCGAGTGCGTGGGAAGGTGAAGGATAACAAGAAGCAAGATAGTGTGTAGATACTATGACAAGCTTGTTACAATATTAAAGCAGTCGGTGATGCCAAATGTCTCACCTTGCGGGATAACAGCTCCATTGCCACGGCAGCCTGGTTGTATGAGAGTGTCGCAGTTCCCCACCTGTTGAGATGGACTCGGCCGTAGAGTACCACAAAAGCCGTATGGTGGCACACGTGATTATTGACGGGTGCTTCAGATTGTTACATTGTGATTGACGGGTGCTACGTGTGATCGTTGACGGGTATTTCGACTTGTCCCATCGTGAATAGCCTGTGCGACCGAGCAAGTGACGGCCTTTAACAGTGATACAATCCTTGCAGTTGCACACACGAATTCCTTATTCCGGATAGTGACAATCTGATCTTAAATGCCTGCCAGCTCCGTTGCTGGAGGAGCCGAGATAAGAGATAAGTGCCACCACGGCCCTGTACTCCGCTCGCAGCGTAGCAGCCAGCTGTGTAGGCCAGGGCGTCCAAAATTTCATGGCGACCAGATCGGATGATGCACAGTCAAACCCGTGATGGGAGCGGCATGCACTTCCGTAGCCTGGAGAGGCAGCCGCGGGTCTCTTGGAAAGTAAATCGGGAAAGGAGTCGGCAGACTACCAATTAACCTAATCATCAGGATACTCGTCCCTGATATTACTCACAAACACCCCCGCCCTCCCATCCCACCTCTTGAACCACCGGCCGGCCAGCGCCAAAACAGCCCGGCTAGGCTTCTCCTTCACCACCTCGATATTCTCTTCCGCCACATATCGGACACTTTTATCCGCCGCCCTGTGAAAACACAACAGTCAGCGTGCAATCTCATCCACAAACCATGGGACACAGAGGTCGGGGTCGATACTCACACGACATTATAGAACGGCTGCTCCCTGCCCCTCGGCAACCGATCCACACCCATCTGCTCAATCCACCTCGGCTCGGCACTACACTTAGTATCCCACCCCACCACCACGCCCTCATACCCATACCTCCGATGTCGAAACAAGGTCCCGATCTTACACCCCACCCCTCCCGTCCCCGGGATAGGGAAGAGACCCGCTCGTAACTGATCCCGACTCGGCCTTTTAGATATCGGTCTCGCATTCGCATCCCCCGTCCGAGCGGTCGTGACGAGGTGCAGAAGGACGTGGTGTTCGCGTTCGTTTCCTAGCATGGGGATCACGAGCGTCTCGATCAAGCCTAGGTCTTCGGGGAAATGGGCTTGGTAGTGTTCGATCAAGTAAGGGAGGCATTGGCGGCGGCGGTGCAGGGTGGTGGCTGCGTTGGTATCGCCGAGCACGAGCATGGACCAGAGCATACTATACCATGCTGCGTCGATGTCGGGATAGAATGGTCCTTCTCCTTCACCTCCATCATCACCGCCCGCTTGTCGCTGGAGATCTCGCGCTTGTTGCACAGAGTTCATGATGTTCCTTCCCGTCCGCAAGGCGATTTCCAACGTACTGGATGGACCGAGATGATAGGAGTGTTGGGCCCGCGGGGCACCCATCTGTAAAAGGCGACTGGACAGGGCTTCGCGGGGGAGTTCGGTCTCGCTGCGCCAGGGGTCCATGTGCATGATATCAGCCGGATTATCGTAGTCCAATTCCCGGGTTGCGGAGCGAGGGCCACCGTCTAGAGTCGTATCGAGTGGTGTTTGAATGACGGCGTGCACGTGATGCGGGTAATTTGACGGACGGGCATCGATGCCTAGGCGGCGGGAGATGGCGCAGTAGATCGCTACCGATTGTAGTGGGAGGGAGGTATGAGGTGAGTCGAACAAGGCTATGGAGATGAAGTTATTACGCAGGGCATGATAGTCTTCTTCGCCCGGGTTGCCCACGAGATTATGCTCGCGGAGCCAGCGCGCGACTGCGATGGCTTTGTCGCGGATGGTCCAGGCGTCGAAGTGAAGGTCTTGGGATTTAATCGCATCGGCCACGCGGTTTAGTTCGCGGTCGATGTCGTTGAGGTCGCCTTTCTTGCCCGCGAGGACGAAGAGATCGTATGCACCGAGGACTTCTTCAAGCCGCACCATTTGCTGCTTTTGCAATCTCATCCATTTCTCCAGAGCAGTTGCGCGGTGTATCTGGCCCAGAATAGCATCGGCGTAATATCTTCTCGCCAAGACGTCCTCTGCATCGTCTGGTGTATGATCCCGCTCCCGCAATAATAGATCTTTTACATCATACCCATGCTTTGCCACTTTCTCCATCCGATGGATCCGATGCTGCTGTGTCTTCAGGAGCGCCTCGAACAGCTGTTGTGCTTCCTTATCCCTCTTCTTGCGCTCTACGAAGAGGGCTCGCCACTTGGTCTGAGCGGGTGGCTGCTCAAGCCTGTCTTCGATATCATGGCTGGGTTGCCAGTACCGAAACTCCCGAACACAATGCGATCGCCATATTAGTGGTTCGTAGGTGGTTTTGTTGTTGCGTCTGCATGTCCTACCGAACGCGACGGTGTCCAGTGGAGGAAGATAGGTCACGATGATTTCGAGCAACTCCTCGGGAAGATTCGTGAAGGGTAAGAGGGACATGGTGGTCATGTGTGATTGATCTTGTCCTTCTGCTTTCCCCTAATCGTGTCAAGTGGTATGCAACGGCTTGGCGACTTCACACGTCCAGCATTACAACATCTCGATTACTGTCCACATTTGTGATATCGTGTGAGCATTGATGACGTCGGGCAAGACGGATCGATAGATCTCTCGGCTCTCGGGCATATCAAGCCCTAGCCCTAGCCCTAGCCCTATGGGACAAGCTCGGCGGGCCTCAAAGACTATCGCAGGACTAGCAGGTACACGGTCTAGTTTGTTCACTTTCATACCGTACGCAACACGGGATGGACCAATTCTCCTCACTTCACCATGCTTGGCAGGCAATACGTGTCGACCACCTGACCATGCACCTAAGACCTTCACCACCTCGGCCAACGGCTTCTACGGTGTCTCCAGGATCCGCTTATGCCAGCTGCCAAATGCCAATGCCAATAATAATGCCAATCCTTGCACCACGGACAGCGGGGCATTCCACAACCCGAATCCGAAGAGGACACAACCATCAGCTCTTATGTCAGCCTCTCGCGGCTCCTTCGGACTTTGGAGCGTTGACGTAGCGTCTTAGCTGAGCTTTCACGTGGAATCATAAATATACATAAGTTATCTGACTGCCGCCGTCGATCACATATATAGCTGTACTTCTGCCGTCCCGTGTGCCTTTCAGCCGCTTTAGATATCTATCAAGACCGCATCGGTACACAACATGACCGCCCAACATGCCGATGGCGGCGAGCTGAAGCGTGTGGAATCGTATCAAGTAGGTGAGCAGTCGAATAGCTCGCCGCAACAAACAAATCTAATAAATTATGAAAAAAGTGGCCGACTGGACACGTCGGACACCTCAGTGCCAATCAACAAAGCTCCCTCACAGCCTTCAAAACTCTCTGCGAACAAAACGGCTACTACACCCCCGCCACCCTCGACGGCAGAACACCCGCAACCCACGACGAGGAAACGCTGCTCCGCTACCTCCGCGCCCGCAAATTCCTCCCCCAAGAAGCCTTCAAACAATTCAAAGACACGGAAGACTGGCGCAAGGAGAACCAACTCGACCGCCTCTACGAAACCATCGATGTGCAAGAATACGACCGCACCCGCCGCGTCTACCCGCAATGGACCGGCCGCCGCGACAAACGCGGCATCCCCCTCTACGTCTACCAAGTCTCCCAAGTCGACGCCAAGGACGTCTCGGCCCACGGCAAAGATAACAAGACCTCCCGCTCCTCCTCCATGTCCACCACCGCCACCGGTACGAGCGGGACCCCGGACACCCCTCCCCGAATGCTACGTCTCTTCGCCTTGTACGAGAACCTCTGCCGTTTCGTCCTGCCTTTATGTTCCGCCATGCCAGATCGTTCCCACGCCGAGACGCCGATTAGTCAGAGCAATAACATCGTCGACATTAGTAAAGTCAGTATGGCTAAATTTTGGTCGCTGCGGAATCATATGAGTGAGGCGAGTACCCTTGCCACGGCGCATTATCCCGAGACGTTGGATCGTATTTTCGTGGTCGGGGCGCCCGGGTTTTTCAGTACGGTTTGGGGGTGGGCGAAGAATTGGTGAGTTCTTGTTCTGGAGGATGGTGGTGGGGTTTTGGGTGGGTTTGTGATTTTGTGCTGATGTGGTGCTTTTTCTGCAGGTTCGACCCTATTACAGTGGTAAGTGTACTGAGAGGAAATCGTCCCACGACTTAGAAGCTGACTTTTTGGTGCAGTCCAAAATCTTCATCCTCAACGACAAGACTATGCTCGCCACCTTGGAGAAATACATCGATCGTGACAATATCCCGAAGAAGTACGGTGGTAATCTTGATTGGACTTTCGGCGATATGCCTTCTCTTGAGGACGGGATTGCAAACAACTTACGATGGAAGGAAGATATCCGCCACAAGGGCCACCGAACCCTACCAATAGGACCTATCAGATGGCAGTACGATGCAGAAGGTGACCTTGTCGCGATAGCTATTGGATCGGAGAACGGCAAACCCAGAAGTCGCGTACTCGCGGGACTGCATCCGGATGACCACGTAGCTAGGCTAGCTTTATCGCCTGGTCGCTCGGAGCCTTCCTTGAACACTCGCAACCTCGCGCCACCAACCCCGACTACTGGTAACTTGGCACCTTCGTCCCCGCAAAGATTGGCACTACATAGAGTGGCGTCGCAGGCTCCGGCGCCCGAAGAAGGTCCACCTGTCAAAGCTTCCTCACCACCGCTCGAGGGCGCTGTGCCTACGGATGCTGTTTCGCTACCCTCACTTGAGGGATCCACGCCTCCAACCAACGCAGCGGCACCTACTCAACAGGCGGCGGGCGAAAGTGGATGGGCAGCAGCCGTAGCCGCACGAGCCATGAGTGGGAACGCAGATCTAGACGTCGGCAAGAACGCGAAGTCGCACGTGACGCAGACGAGTAGAGAGGGCACCTACACCATCCCCTTCCGAGACCACGCAGAACAACCCAACGCGAGCATACCCACCCACGCAAACGCAGCAAACACGAACACCGCCCCCTCAGCCCCCGCAACTGAAACCCGTCAAGGCACAAGCCACACCCGTCTGGAACAACAAGCCGGCACCCACGCCGCCGGCACGATGGCGGAAGGAACTCCACGCCACACCATCGACGGTCAAGGCAGCAAGACCGCAATAATGGAGCCTACGACCGTCGGGCAAGCACCCAAAGAACATCCGGTTCCTGAAGCAGAAGGTGGACAGCACCCGACTTATCTGGAGCAAGCGCATAATCTGGCAGGGCAGGCGGTGGAGCAGGCGAAGCATTTACCCGGGACGGTCATGGCTGCTGTGGGGTATGGGGGGAAGGGTGAGCATGAGGAGGAGGTGCAGCAGGTGAAGAGGGATGAGAGGCGGGATCCGGAGATTGAGGGGATGGAGAAGGGGGATGTGGAGGAGTTTTTGAGGAGTCGGACGATGAGCCATAAGAGTGGATGAGTGAGGTGTTAAGTGTATCGATTGATGGCAATCTGGTAGGCACATGTAGGCAGAGGAGTATTTGTGATTTGCAGGCGGTAATTTCTACGGAATATCTCCAGAATGACTTCGATACCCCTTTTCCACATCTATGCTAGTTTCTTAGCTTGTGATGCAACACAGTAACAACAACTCTCACCGCCGGTATCTCATATTCCGCCGCTTCCGCAGGTGTGTCGGGCTGCGCTAACCTGAAAACGCAACATCGAACTTCTGTGGGATCCTCCCGTGCCTGCCCTTGCTAGGGCTGACCTCACTTTCTTCTTCACAAGTCAGCCGCACGGTCCGCGGCGGTGTGATATCTGCATAGTAAGCATGATATGCTGTCTAAAAAAGAAGCTGGTATACGGGAAAAAACAAGAATGGTTATCTAATCTACATAGGCGGTGCTGCCAGGCGAGCCGGGTAATACCAACTCGTAGTGATTAGTGAAGGATTGATTTATGCTTTGATTCTCGACCACTAAAGAAGAGCATACAGCTAATTGGCCAATAAGAGATGGTCACCATGCTCGATAAGAACGAACTCGCCACGCTACTTCCCGGAGTCGATGTCAAGATACCTTCGGAAGGCGACGACGTAACGAAATATATCTCCCGCTGGAGCAATACTCGACTCTCCCTTCCCGCCGCCATAATCACGCCGGTAACCGAAACGGATATCATCAGTACCATCCACTTCACCTCCGCCCGGAAAGAAGAAAATCTGAAGGTAATCCCTACCGGAGGCGGCCACGGCACCTTCGTCCCCATTGACAGTAGGACTCTCTACCTCGACCTCCGGAACTTCAAGTCTATCCATCTAGATGAGGATGCAGAGACAGTGACTTTCGGCGGTGGGGTGGTTAGTGGAGAGGTTCTGAAGTATTTGGGGGAGAGGGGTTGGTATACTAGTGTGCCTAATTCTAATGCTGTGGGTATGGTGGGGTATGTGCTTGGGGGTGGGAGTTCGCCGTTTAATGCTGTCAAGGGGTTGGCGATCGATAATCTTATTATGATGCGAGTAATTACTGCTGGCGGGGTGGTGGTGAAGGTGGGTCCGGAGTCTGTTGGCGAGGAAGCTGATCTGTTTCGTGCACTCTGTGGTGCTGGCTTCGGGTTTGGGGTGGTGGTGCAAGTTACGCTCAAGACGTGGAGGGTGGAGAATCTAGGAATGCAGGAGGATAAGGTCTGGACCAGGAAACTCATCTTCCCTCCTACTGCTATCAGGACTGCAGCAGGGACATTTGTGAAGATACAGAAACCTGATGATCGGATGGTGGTGGTTCTCCTGCTCATGCGTGCGCCGCCTTCGGCTCCCAGACCAGGCGCGCCAATGATCATGCTAAACGCCAGTTTCTTTGGCCCTGTTACAGATGCTGAGGAAGCCGCAGTGGCCTTGTTTGACGAGAGCATAACTTCGCAGGCGATCGTGGCGGATACTGGAGCCGTGTCTGTGAGCTCAATGAACGATTTCTCTGCTCCACTAGATCGCCATGGGGACTTCAAGGAATTCTACTCGGCTTGGTCCCCTGGACTGTCAGCGGAAACGATCGTGACGGCCTTCGACCGCTGGCTAGCCTTCGGCGATGCGACACCAGAAGCCAAAGCCGCAAGTTTCATGGTCTTCGCCGCCAAAGGCACGAAAGCGATGCTTGAGCATGATCCCGAAAGCCAGAAGTTCTTTCCACGGCCTCTGCGAAGTCGTAATGTTTTCGTGCAAGCGGTCCCGTGGTGGACGGCCGAGAAGGCGGAGGACTCATCTAGAACCTGGGCAGCGGAAACGATGGCTCTTGTCAACGCGCCGCAGCATGATCGGCTTGTTGAAGGAAATGGACTGGCTGATCGTGATCGGCTGACTGCTCATGCTGCGAATCTCAGCAAGGGGATCGATCTAAGCACAACGTGGGCTACGTCGCAGCTGAAGGAGATCAGGAGGATCAAGGGCATTTGGGATGCTGGGAACCTGTTTTGGAATCCTATTGTCGACGGAGTGTGATAGAGCGTAGAAGTCACATGACATGAATTGTGAGACGCTTCTTTCGCCCCGCCGTGGCTTGCTGCTAAAAGACTCATCTTTGTAGGCCAGTACAGGCTGTCTTTCCTCGAGGTATGCGATGCCCCTGAAGCTCAAATGACCGGCAGGATCAACCCAGTCGTTCGTGATACAATGTAACCAGCCGCTCTTCAGCACTTCAAATCCACGCCCCTCCTCTTCTCCCCCTCCCGCCACTCAAACATAACCTGCACCCCAACAAATAACGTCATACAAGCCCCCAGCAAAAACACCCTGCCGCCAAGACTACTCACAATCCCATCCACCAACCCCTTCAACCCATCCAACCCCAGCGCAAACCCGACCAGATTCGCAGCCATAAGCATCAAAATATTAAACACCCCTCCCGCACCAGACAACCACCTGTACATATTCGGTCGATCCTTGAACCTCTTCGCCGGAAACACCATCCGTCCCACCACCTCCGGCAACACGAACAACACGATCAACCACCCCCAGATCAGAAGTTTAAGATTGATATCATGCCACAACGCGACAAAAGTAAACACAGCGGCATAATTCACCGCTTTCCGCCAACCCGGCACATCGCGCCCCGTCCCGCCCATGGGGATGAAAATGTAGCGGACGATCCAGCGGTTGAAAGATCTGTGCCATCCTCGCCAAAAGGCCAGGACGGAGTAGTTATCTGACATACACCGTACCATGTTTTCCGGCGGATCGATGCCGTCGATGAGAGACCAGAGGCGAAAGAAGCGCCAGGGGAGGAGGAGTTTGAGCCAGATGATGTGCAGGTTGAAGTAGCCTAGCATGCTTAGTTGGAATGGTGAATAAGTGCTCCAGTCCGGATGGGATTTAGAGATTGCGACGGCGTAGAGGTAGTGCAGGACTAGCTCCATTGTGAGGAGGCAGATGATGAAGCGGATTGCGTAAGGAGCGATGCGGGAGCGTTTGGTGCTCGGCAGCGGGTGGCGGGATTGGGAGATGTAGTCATTAAAGTTTAGGATGGGGCCGGTGAGGTAGAGGGGGCTGTAGAGGATGAAGGAGAGGTAGTTGGCGAAGGTATATTCGGTTTGGTGGGCGCCGAGGGAGACGCGGTCGCGTTCGGAGAGGGTGGTCGGATCGAGGTTTTTCCTCTGGAGTGGATCAGTTTAGAGGTGGGTATCTTGGGAGAAGGAGGAACAGTACCTCGAGGGGACTGCTGGCTTGGCGGTCGAGCATCCAGAGGTGGTCAAGGTTGAAGGATATGAGGCGCAGGACGGTGATGTTGAAGAGGACTTCCCAGCGTGGTATCAGGCCGCCATAGCTGTCAATCCAGGCTCCGAGATCTGACGTAGATGCGCTTCCAGCGTTTGTAGTCTGAGGTGGTAGTGTCACTGCAAGGATGTCTGCGAAGCGGTAGCCACGGCATAATTCGTTGGCGAACAAGATGGCGATGTTGAAGGTCCAGGTTGTAGCTGTCACGTATTGCTTTGGTAGTGCGGTGGCGATTTGATAGTTGAGCCATAGGATGACCAGGATCTTTAGCGAAGATACACCATGTAGAGCGACGATGAAGACGATGGCGAAGAGTAGATCGAATGTAGTCCGTCGCCGTAGCCTAGCATCGGCTGTGGCTGCATTGTCCTGCACAGAGGAATAAGCCCATGAGCCAAGCATTCGCTGTATCGTGTTCCTACCTTCCCAGTTGAATTTGAACCAGCGAGTCGATCATAGACTTGTCTCAAGAGTGGATGAGCGACCAGAAGCAAAGCCATATAAGGGATATTGTTCCTAAACCCCTGATACTGCTCGTCTGAATTATCGACCTTTCGGCCAGGAATCCAGCCATCGCTCAGAAGGGTTTCAAACTTCTTGTAGCCCGGATGACTAGGCTGTGAGACATCATAGACAGCCTTGAACATGAAGACGGGAATGGTCAGGAAGCAGGCATAGTAGAAGTAGTATTCCGGCGTCCTCCATTTCGACGGTTGAGCATTGGGGAGTGGTTCGCCTGGGTTCTTGGAGGCGAAGCGGGTGTCGAGCGTTTCGACCTTGTACATATCCAGTAACCTCATCTTGACATTGCAGTGGCCGTATATGATTGTATACGATTGTATATGATTGTATATGGTGGAAGAGGAGAAGTGGTGTTTGAGGAGGCAACTCAACCCAATTGCCTCCAAGCTGTCCCACACTTTCGACGCGTTCGCGTTTCCCGCACTTGATGCCAGCCATTGCAATGCGACAATCGCCTCCCACTTCATCTCCGTGATCAAGTCATTCGACAACATAGCGGATCAAGACTCTGGCAATCGGAAGTGTCGCATGTAACATTTCCATCACCACCACATCGTCATGGCCGCCGTACTCCCTCCCACCCAGGCGCCATCAAAGGACGACTACGCTGGCGACGAGATCAATGCTCTTGTGCTCGACCCAGGCAGCTACACGACACGCGCCGGCTTTGCAGGAGAAGATACGCCCAAGTCAGTCACACCGACACATTACGCTCTTTCCAAGTCTGGCGAGCACATATTCGGCGAGAATGCCATTCATCTTCCACGCGGCGATGTAGAGATAAAGAACCCATTCAGTTCAGACGGTCTGGTGGAGGACTGGGACACTGCCGCCAAGCTGTGGGAGTACGCCATCACATCTCGCTTGACCGGCGCGAGGCAGACACCACCAAGCAAAAATGGCCTCAATGACGATCCGGTAAAAGATGGCGAGGGCGATACAGCAATGGTGGAGGATATGGAGAAGATGGAGGACGAGGAGCAAAGTAGGACGTTAGAAGAGTATCCGTTGCTCATGAGTGAGCCCGGGTGGAACCCAGTCAAGGCGAGGGAGAAGACAATTGAGCTGGCCATGGAGGAGTGGGGTGTTCCTGCTTTCTTCTTGGCAAAGACTGGACAACTGGCTGCGTAGGTGAGGCCAGCGATCATGTATAGAGAGCGAGTGCAGCTGACAGTGAGACACAGATACGGCAATGGGAAGGCTACAGCACTTGTAGTGGATGTTGGACATCAGAACACCTCAGTCACAGCAGTGTGGGAGGGCATGGTATTACGGAAGAGTATGTTTCACGATATCCTTAGTACTCTTCATCCTTCCTAACATAATCTTCACAGGCATCATGCACAGCAACATAGCCTCCTCGTTCCTCTCCGACCAAATTCGCCACATGTTCACCACCCAACAAGTCCCTCTAATCCCACACTATATGGTGAAAACCAAACAACCCGTCGACGCCAAAGTCCCCAGCAACGCCACCTACACCAATTTCGACACTCCACCCCACGCCTCCTTCCGCCGACTAGAAGAAGAACGTGTCCTCACCAGCTTCAAAGAAAGCGTCGTCCAAGCCTGGCCAGGACCCGGTCGTCTAGACTCGAACACCGATGCCGTGAAGATGAACCCCGCCCGACCGTTCGAAATGCCCGATGGTTGGAACACCGTCTTCGGCCCCGAACGCTTCAAAGTAGCCGAAGGTCTCTTCGATACTAAATCCGCTTACCCGGACCCGTCAACCAACTCAACGCCCCCGAAAAGCGACGACTCTATCCCCTCACTAATGCACCGCGCCCTCAATGCCTGCGATCAAGATACCAAAGCTCCACTGTTAGGAAATATTGTGCTCACGGGCGCTGGCAGTCTGATCGAAAAGATGCCAGAGCGATTGCAGACGGATTTGCAGGCGCTTTATCCGAATCCCAGGGTAAGGGTTATTGCGAACTCGTCGAGTGTGGAGAGGAAGTATGGGGCGTGGATTGGAGGCAGTGTGCTGGGGAGCTTGGGGACGTTTCATCAGATGTGGATTTCTAAGGAGGAGTATGCGGAGTTTGGGGCGGGGATTGTTGAGAGGCGGTGTAAGTGAGTTGAGTGACGAGCATATGCAGGAGCGTGCGGCAAAAGGCTCATGGCTGCTTGGCAACAGTCAGGAGAGGTTGAGTAATACCATTAATAGAGCCAGAATCTACAAACGGACTCTACAAAAATTGTGTGATGTATTTTCGGATCAATCCGTGATCCATTATGCCTTTGGAATGTTGACCTGTCGCTGTGGTGTCAAATATATCGGGGAGGCTCATGTGAAAGCGAATGTAGAAGGTCCATGCACGTTCCGATTTCGAATCCCAAGCCCAGTGGCCTTCCTGCACCTTCATACTTCGGAGATATCGACACCGGACGGCATTGAAGTGCATGGATGGCGTCAGAGGATCGCACAGCAACACGCAGCTGGTGACAAAAATCGAGCATGAAGATGACGACTTCAAGATTAGAGGCGCCGCCTCATCAGCCATGAGCAACGAAGCTACGGCAAAGGATTTAACGCCCGATACCTGCACGATCTGCCTGCAAACCATCACGGAGCGAGCTGTTGCTGTACCATGCAACCATCTGACCTTCGATTACCTATGCTTGGTGTCATGGCTGCAAGAGCGGGCGACATGTCCGTTGTGCAAAGCCGTGGTGAGGGAGGTGCAGTATGATTTTGGAGGACCGGCGGACTATAAGACGTATCGCCTGCCAGTGAGACCTGCAGATGAAGGAAGATGTGTAGCTGGACGCGGTACCAGGGAACGTGAACAGCGACAACGAGCGCCCGACTGGACGAGAAGGCAAGGCACTATCCAAACCACAGACCCGGCCGTCGAAAGACGACAAAGAGTCTACCGCGATCGCACATACTCTAAACACGTCGGCGCAAACACCACATCACAACATCGCGACTTCACATCATCATCGTTCGCCCTCTCCGAGTCCTTACAAAGCCGGGCCCGAGCTTTCCTGCGGCGAGAACTGCAAGTCTTCTCCTTCCTGGACCGCGAAAGCGTACACAGGGGAAGTGGAAGACACTATTTAGTCGAGTACATCGTGGCGGTAGTAAAGACGCACGAGCTGAAGAGTGCAACTGGGCAGGCGGAAGAGTTGGTGGCTGAGTTTTTGGGAGAGGGGAATGCGAGGTTGTTGTTACATGAATTGGAGGCTTGGCTGAGGAGTCCGCATGCGAGGTTGAAGGAGTGGGATCGGGGGGTGCAGTATGCTTCTCATGGGCTGAGTGGTAAGGGCTGAATAGGGTGATGGTGAAGACAGGTCTTACCCGAACCCCGAAGCCGATGTCCTGAGCTCCATCTATCATGTGGTCACCTGTGATAGCTTTTCTCTACACTGCATCGATTACACCGCAACACGAGGCTCGCACATCAATGATCTTAGACGCCAACATCGATCCTTGTGTTGGCTATCGTGCATACGGACATAGCGGTGTTAAGGCTTGTCGGCAAGTATTGTGGATATCACTCATCATCCGGATTGAGTTTCGGCAAGGCGCCACATATGCAGTAACATCATGCAGATTTGTATAGAAGCAGAAAGGCAAGATCAATCACTCAACATTCTGATTACTCGTCGTAGCACTGCTTACGCAAACGTTGCGAATTAATCTTGCTACATTCGGTTGTCGTATTTCGACCCAGCCACCTCGCCAGCAGGCACGCTCACGTCAATACTGCTCATCAGGCGCAAGGAATTTCTGTGGACACTGGCACGTCTTTGCCGCTTATCAAGCCCATATTTTACAAGGACACTGCATCAAAGACTAGAAGTGCACCAGTCTGACCTCGACATCCTCCGACCGCACAACACGTCTTCACAGAACAGCGACCTCGTCTCATTACAACAATGGCTCCCAACAACAAATCCCTGGTGCTCGTTACCGGCGCCACTGGCCATCTCGGCTTCAGGACACTCGTCCTTGCGCTCCAGGCTGGCTATCGTGCTCGCGTGGTCTACCGCAGCGAGTCGTCGCTGGCCAAGGTCAAAGGAGCTGCATCCATCAAGCCGTTCATCGACGACTTGGAGTACGCCCATGTACCCGACATGACTGTCGATGGAGCCTTCGACAAGGCTGTCAAAGGTGTGGACTTCTTTCTTCACATTGCCAGCCCGATCTTCGACACTTCTGAAGCGGGTGGCGAGGTGGTAAGTACGACCTGCTACTTTACGCACACACAAGATGCTGACATCCTCCAGCGAGACTGGCAGAAGGAATTCTACCATCCGGCCCTGCAAGGTACCGTCGTCGCCCTCGCCTCAGCCCTGAAAGAGCCAAACATCAAGCGAGTGGTGATTACGTCGTCCGTAGTAGCAGTCGAGGCAAAGAACGGCGCGAGTCTCGCAGGTCGTAAGTCAACACTCCCTATCCTGGCCTGCATGTTCAGACGCTGATGATGAGGCGTAGCGAACGATGTCAAACCGCTACCCGACAAAGAGACACTCACGAACTTCACTGTGCCGGCGCACGCATATGTCTACTCTAAAGTCATGGCACATAGAGCCGTGGACGACTGGATCAAGGAACATCCAAAGGCACACTTCGATGTTGTTCGCGTGCTCCCAGGCTATATTCAAGGCGCTAATGAGCTTGCGCAAAACACTAAGGAGGCTGCCGTTGGGTCTAATGAGGGCACTTTCAACGTGGCGCTCGGCAACTTGTTGAGTGGACCGAAACCGACAGCGCAGATCTACCTCGACGACATTGCTGAGACCCATGTTGTGGCGCTGGACAAGCAGAAGGTTGACGGTGGTAAGGCTCTTATCTCTGTTGCGAATGATGGGAAGGGCTGGGTGTGGGATGACTTTGTGCCTGTGGTCGAGCGCCTGTTCCCCGACGAGGTGAAGAACGGTATCCTGAAGCCTCACAAAGGCCAGGAAGGAGGTGAGGTTGCCTTTGATGTGTATGAGACCGTGAAGGTGTTGGGTCATGACTTTGCGGGTATTGAGACGATGGTGCGGAGTGTTGTTGAGCAGTACTTGAGACTGAAGGGTAACGAAGGGACGGCATAGGACGAAGGCCTTATGCACGGTCTTGCAGAGCCGTGATTGTCTTGTTCAGGAAAATCTCAATTACTTCATTACCAGGAAGGCGTCGGCGGTTGGATGCCCACCTATTTTCGTGAATCGTCACCATCGATTTCCGTCCGCATCTTCACTTTTGTCAATTGCTCCAGCTACACCGCCACCACAACATCGACCGCGGGACGTGACTTGAGCTTTGTCAGCACCATTTCAGCTCCTGTGATAAGCGACTCCAATAACTACGATGAATCTTCTCAGCCCTATCAAACTCAACGTTAGCGGCTGATCAGCTTCGCCCGCTGACCAGGCCCTTGCATGCCAAAGCCTTGCGAGTTTACCGTCACAGTCTCTCAAGTGTTCAAGCCAAGAAACAGCTGAAAACAATGAGACCAATGATGATTGTGGGTGGCGGCCTATAGGCTTGAAGGCAACTGCATGGATGTTTCGTGACCTGCAAGCCGCTACGGCCGAGCCTGCGACCCGGCAGAGAGTGGCCTTTCGAACCCCGTCCCCTGCTCATTCGGCTGCGGCATTGTGCGGTCTTGAGTCAGGCTGAGCAATATCAGGGATCGACACGCATTAACGCCGTTGGTTCTTGGACATCAGTACTTCGAATCCGGAGCATAGAAGTCGCAATAAGAAGACACACTGCTCAACCCAGGTATCAGGCTCCTACGACGGACTCTTGCACGACCATCCACTTGACCTTCACACGACAATGTTCTCCATACTACTCTTGGCCACCTGGCTCGTAGGCGCATTGGCACAAACGAAGACGACAACCAATCTATTCCAAGGCTCCCTCATCTCACCGTCAGCGACCATAATCGGTGGCGCCATCACGACTGGTATAGCCGGTTCCATCATCGAGGTCAACTCCTGCGGCACCACAACCTACGCCATCATCTGCACAGAAGCGAGTCTGTGCCTCGCCAACGCAACATACTATGTCACGCAAGGCCCAACGACCATTTTAGTGTCGTACAGTACCTCCGCAAACGGCACGGCGGGCACTGCACGCGAGAGCTGCTCGGTGGATCATAGCACTTATGCTATATGTACGGAGACAGTAGTCTATGATGTAGCAGGCTCCAAGACGACCGTCTCGACTACCGCCGCGGCTTCCGGGACGGATTTGGCGTACGCGACATTCCCCATCACGGCGGGAGCAGAGAAGATTGCGAGGCCTACTGGAAAGTGCGGCACGGCTACTGCGCTGGGTGGCGTTGCTGTGGTCAAAGTGCTCGTTTTGCCTGCTGCTGCTGCAGTGGCGGTGGTAGCTGGAGCATTGGTTTGAGGAGAATGACAGTGGGTTCCCTTTGGACTGATCATGTTGGAATGATCAATACGATGTGAATGGTACTCCACGGTCGCTGATCTTGATTCGGATTAGGAGCCACTAAACTGAGCAAAGCTGGCAGAGGACACTGGGTGCACCTCAAAGATCGGCGACTGAAGGACTGCTAAGAGCCAAATATTGCGATTTCGGGCTGATTGACGGGATTGATGGCTTCATGCAAAGATCGAAATTGCTAGCCTTGTCGGCCTCAATTAGTATGTATCGCGGGAGCTCGTGAAGTTGAGATGCCCGGGGTGTTGTATGATGATCCTAATGCGACTTAGCACTCGCGTTGCATGGAAAGCTGACCGCTGAAACTATAGAGAAGTGCGATTATAGATGGAGAGGACTCTGGAGCGGCAGGAACAATCGTACCGTACACCTTCTGGACCCGGTGGTGGTTTCAGGCCAAGATGCTTTAGGACTTGGTGAACAAAGTATGGTAGCGTTATACTAGCAAGCATAAGTTCAACTCCTTCATTGAGCAGCTTCGAGACCAATTTCATGCTCTTCTCACTCGCAAAACAGTCAGCTTCCTATCACAATCTCGACCAGTCTCCGTGCCCACTGTTCCGGCATGTATGCAAAGCCAACATGTCCCCCCGGCATGACATCCAACTCCAAGTCAAGCCTTTCAGCCAGCACAACATTCGCCCGATAGTGGAGAGCTTCGCGATGCGTACCCTCACAGTTTAGCAGCATCAATTTGCCTTTGTGCTTCTTCAGAACTTCCATATCGATGTCGTGGGTCGGATAAGGAAGAAACTCGCGTTCAAGCCAGTACATTACGTTGCCAGAAGTATACGGTCCACCGACTTTTGGGTCAAATGCTGCCAGTAGAGCAGCTGTCTCGGCGCCGGACTTGGTCATGGAGGCGAATTGCTCCATAGCCGGTGCAACACCATTCTTGCGATAGATCTGGTGCACTTGTTGAACCTTCCCCTGCACGGCGTGGAAGTCAGGTAGGACGCTGATCAGTGGTGGCTCTTGAACCAGTACTTTATCGACGACATCGGAATGTCGAATGAGGGCTTCGAGAGCCACGACGGCTCCAGAGCTGTTACCTAGAACGAATGCGGGTTTATCTGGTGAAAGGTGTTTGATCAGAAGTGCCACATCATCTGCGTCTGTCTCAAGTCGGTGCTCATAGTCCTGACTACCAACGAGCACACTTCGCGAGAAGCCTCGACGGTCGTATGTGGCAACCGTGAAGTGCTGCTTAAGGTGCTGTGCCAGCTGCGAGTAAATCTCAAGACTGCCTGTGCCACCGCTGATGCAGAGAAAGAGGGGCCCTTTGCCGTGGATC
The DNA here is from genome assembly GCF_035927965.1 of Recurvomyces mirabilis. Classification (NCBI taxonomy): domain Eukaryota; kingdom Fungi; phylum Ascomycota; class Dothideomycetes; order Mycosphaerellales; family Teratosphaeriaceae; genus Recurvomyces; species Recurvomyces mirabilis. The sequence goes on along the minus strand of NW_027041939.1, from coordinate 625,257 downwards.
TCGTAGTGGAGACATGCACCTGGCACTTCTAGTTCAGGCATACTTGTGGGAATCGTGCGAGAGAGTATGGTGAAAAGAAGAAAGCTAGATTCTGGTCGCCTAGAGCATTGCGCATTACAGCTTGTCTTATGGTACAACGCTCAGGGTCTGCGAGGGAGGGTGAGCTGATATCTTGGCATCTTGGTAGTGGTGTGATGCTGGCTCAGAAGTACAACTAAGTTGTATGCATTGTTTGAGCTGCTTACGCGCTGTATACTGGATCAGGAGATGTGATCTGCTGATGAGCTCATGAGAGATCTTTTGATTCGTGCATAGCACAAGCAGCCATCTGCCATTGGGCGGTACCAATCATATTGGACATATGCTCTCGTAGCTGAGGTCCTTGCCACTCGCTACTGCGATAGCTATGATCGAGGTACGGCTGCCATGTATTCACAGCGTTGGTACTGCTCTAAGGCTTCGGAATATGCAGCGTCTTGCTCAACATGCAGCAAGCATGCGTCAAGAACAGTCCCACCACAGGGTGCATCTCCAATGCAGTGCCTTTCATGACTGTGCCCAACGGCAGACCGCCTTGTATCCAACCTTGCGAAGCCCAGAAAGCCAACACACCGACAATGGTCAAACTCATCGGGATCGGCACACCCTCGAAATATGCTGCCTTGCCGCTCTCATCGTGTGGTACGCTACTGGACGTGACGTTGAATCGTGCAAGACGAGCCAAACCAGCGAGCACGAAGCATGTAAGTAGCAATTGATCGAGAGGAGTCCGCATGCCAAGAGAGAAAGCACAAGCTGCTGGAGCCACACCGAAGGAGATCTATAATGGTGTCAGTCCCACCTAACTGCAATCGTGAAGTACATTCGTTAGCCCTACCAAGTCCGCCAGCGAATCAAGCTCTGCTCCCATCAAACTGCTCTTCTTCCTCCACCGAGCCACTTTGCCATCAAAGAAGTCGAAGAACAGTCCGAAGGGCATGAAGGTCAAAGCCGCCCACAGGTTGCCCTTGTGCGTCGGCTCCAGGCAGTATCTCATGGAGGACATGATAGACATGACACCACAGAAGCCATTCATGAGCGTGATGAAGTCTGCAAGGTGGTAGGCGCGGATCAGGCTGAAGTGGCCAGGATTGGGATCGTTGAGGAGGTAGACCTGTTTATCACGGGCTGTAGCAATATGTCAATACGTTGCGTATGCTTTGCCTCTATACCTATACTCACGTGGCTCTTTCGTGGCCTCCTTCACGTCTTTTGGAATGCCATTGCCGGCATTTGATCGCTTCGACATGGTTATGTATGGTGCTCTTGCAAGATTGGGAGAACGCTGGTGCGGAAGCGTTGTCAGAATCGGCGACAATGAAGTCAAGAGCAGACGAGTAAGACCTGTTGATGAGCAGTGAACACAATATACAGCAAATCCAAGAGTACTCTGCTATTTCCCTGTTCGTGCAAGCTACGTCACGAAGCTTGAATTTTGACCCACTGCTCATGTGATCGCGCGTTTTGGCGTTTGCGCGGAACATTGCCGCTGTGGGCAGGCACGTCTACTTCTCTACATACCAGCATCGACAGGTCTCGCATATCTCTTCACGACAAAAAGAGAGACACCATGACAGATGGCTGCAGCAGCTCTCGCTAGTGTCTTCCCAGCGACGAGCTTCACCACGCCTACCCCTGAGACTACACCAAATATCGGCATTCTCGCCTCACCAGGCCAAGCCTTCGGTGGTCCCACTGACTTCCTTGACGATGCAGTAGCACTCAACCGTGCTTGGAGCGTAGCTACTCGATATCTTAGCCTAGGAAATTTCGAGAACCAGCAGTCTTCCACGGAGATCCTCCAAGCAATCGATCTGTTGTCAAAGAATGTCTGCCGCAGGGCGGAACTGCAGGCCTGGTACAGCAACGAGATCGCCACGCACTTCAGGCTGAATGTCGACTTATCGACCTGGACGCAAGCCGTATCTCTCAGTAATGCTCTCCACGTATTGCAAGACAGTGTGCGACAACTGATGAACGCTCATGCGTTCTACGCTGGAAGGCCAAATGCAATCTCGGCTCAATGGCTCACGGATGCAGCAAGCAACAAGTTCAGGCAATTGGTCAAACGAACGATACCGGCAGATCGCCTCCACGCCACTCTAGCCAGTGCCTTTTACGAACGCATGACAACCACTCTTGCTGGCTACGAGTCGTACGAACGTTGCCAGAATACAGGCAGCTGTCTATGCGAGCTCAGTCTGGACGGAATCCCGATTGATGACTTAAGCCGGGTCGGTCTTGGAGGACGATATGCCGAGCGTGCATTCGCGCTCAGCGTACACCGACTGCTAAACCGTGCTGTAAGTCTACGTGCTGGTCGTCGGGCTCATGTCTGAGCTGCCGGCCGGCCACGGTGAAACTACATCTGTCAACTGACACTGTGCTAGGCTGTTGAGAGACGGTGCTTCCAAGTGGACTGGAGTGGGCAGACAAGCATTGTCCCGCGACTGCGGCAATGGATCCATGATGTGTTCTCATCCTTTGTACAGCGTACACTACAGGTACTCACCTCCAGAGATGGAAGTAGCCAGGCCGAGCTTGACGCCTCCTTCCTCGAGTCGATGGCAGTCAGCGCACTAGGGCGCCTTCGCGTAGCATCTCTGTTCGACTATGTGAAGTCATGGCCAGCAAGTCAAGGAGCGTTCTACGACATACAACAGCATCTTGCCTCAACACAGACACTGCACGACAAGGCCCATCTTTGCGATAGCTTCATACGTCAGATCTCCAGTCGACTGTTGCATGCTGGAGCCAGTACTACCGACGTTCTAAGCATATACATCAGTGTCATACATGCCTTTCGACTGCTTGACGCCAAAGGCGTGATGCTCGAGAAAGTCGCACATCCCGTCCGGCATTATCTGCGCGGTAGAGATGATACGGTGGCCGTTATCGCAGCGAGCTTTTTGGCCGACGTGAACGTCGAGGGCACCATCGCCGGGCCGGATGCTGAGAGGGGGTGCGCCGCCATCACCTTTGAGGTGGCCAATTCGGGACTTGCTGAGCGAAAGGAGCAGAAGATGCTTAATTTTGACGATATGCAGTGGGTGCCGGATCCGATTGACGCCGGACCAGACTTCAAGGCAACAAAGTCGGAAGACGTCCTCGCCTATGTTCTGGGTCTGTTCGACCAGGAGGAGTTCATCAAGGAGGTTACAACTGTACTTGCTCAGCATCTGCTACATTCTACAGACGAGGAGTATGTCAAGGAGACCAGACTTGTGGAGCTGTTCAAGTCCCGCTTCGACAATTCCAAATTGCAGGCTGCCGAAGTCATGCTAAAGGATGTGCGTGATTCTGTTCACCTCAATCGTCGGCTCAATACCCAGCATAGAAGAGCGGCCAAACCTATCACGCCACGAGACATCCAAGCCGCAATACCAGCAGACGGTATTTCGTTGCCAGACCTATGTCGTACCCTGGGTGTGGTCGAGAATGCCGTACAGGTCCACGCTGCCCTCAAGCTTGTCGCGAGCAAGAGAGGCAACCTTTACTTTGCTAAAAGGACAAGACTACCACCGCGTGCTTCTGCTGAGCCGCCAGCATCGTCCGACAATGCTTCAGACTTCGATGTCCAGGTACTATCAAGCTTCTTCTGGCCGCAGATGCGAGCCAACGACTTCGAGATGCCGACAGAACTGGCCGACCAAGAAGCAACATTCAACATCGCGTTCGCTCGGCTTGGCAACCAACGCAAACTGCACTTCCGTCGTGCGTTGGCTCGCGTCGATGTCAGGATTGAGCTCGAGGATCGCACGGTTGATGAACACGACGTAAATGCTTGGCGGGCCAGTATCATCGACGCATTCACAGCTAGCGATGTTGATAGCCTGACTGTTGATCGCTTGCTAGAAGACTTACAGATGGACGAGGAGCTTGTCCTTGATGCCTTGAATTTCTGGACAAGCAAACGAGTACTGTTTCAGCGTTCCGCTGGCGAGTACGCCGTACTCGAGCGCCTTGACATGGATACTGGCGGAGCACCTCAAGTTCAGATAGCGAACGAGGCCATATCTGGTCTGAAGTCACAAGACGCTGTGTTTAAAGAGAACTCACCGATGTTCGAAGCATTCATCAAGAACATGCTGCAGAACAGCGGACCGAAAGAGGTTGGAGGCATGATGGGCATTACTGGTATGCTGCGCATGGTGCTTCCGACGTTCACATATGGTGATGAAGAAGTCGGCGAACTTCTTGCGGCTATGGAAGGCAGAGGAGAGGTGACGCACAATGCCGATGTGTGGTCGTCGAAAGCGTGATCGAGTACTAGATGCACATCAAGCTGCGCAAGAGCTGACAATCAAATGCGTTATAGACACCGTTGATGGAGCAATCGGACCGTACGCAGACACATGAAATTGGAGAGCAGTATGGAAATCTGGCTTCGAAAGAGGGGTAAAGCTGTAACACCGAGATATGGAGATTCTCTATCAGGCCCGCTGATGGAAACAAAAACGACATTCTCAGCAATTCTCCCCGCAGCAATTCCACTCCGAAAAAACAAATGCACATTCTGGTTCCTCTGCATGGTTATGTTGACCCCTTGTCTTCATGATTCATTCACCTCCTCCTTCATCACACGGCCACCGCCTACAAAGTTAACGTCACGGTCACAGTCTGCTTCTGAGCCGCCATAGCTCTCCTCTGCATCGTCAAATACAAATGTTTGACTGAGACCGCTTGCTCAGCCCAGCTTGCACCCGTCGACGCCGTCAATGACATGGTCACACCAGCCGGCGCCGCAGCAGGCTGCTGAGCCGTCTCAGTGGCCGGACCGGTCCTGACGGCGGTCGTCGATGTTGTCTCTGTCTGTTGACCATGCTGATGTGCAGCTGTGGCTCTCTTCAACACGCCATACTCTTGCACTTTCTGGATAGCGCCGACTACGTCTTTGATTTGGAGACTGAACAGCAAACCCGTCGATGCAATCCGTGCGTTAACAATGGCGAGTAGCAATCTGTGCGCGTCCGTGGCGTGGGTCCGGGTCATAGAGGATAGTTTACACAGGCCCTCCAGCATGTTCGTGCTCATATCCTTCGGTTGAAGTGAGACAATGCGCTTGACGCCGTTCACAGCGACGTGCCTGACAGGACGTATTTCTGTTGGCCATGTCTCATTGCACATCCCCCAGTTTTCATTGATGGAAGAGATCAATGCTACTCTTTTGGCTTGTGCAGCTAGAGAGATGCTCGCGAATAATACGTGTCTACCACTCCCTCCAGAGGTACGAAAGGTAGTCCTGATAGTGACACCAGCCGCAGGACGAATAGCAATATTTGTGCGTCGATCGTTCACTGACCTCGCCTCTTGCGCTGGAGTGTTGCCAGTTCCAGCAAATCTCGCCTGACGACGAAGTTGCAAGGCAGCCCTCAAGCGGGCAACATTATTCGCATGGTTTTGTTGTCGGATCGCCTGCGAACCTTGGTTGGCATCGCTGATGGACGCAAGAGCAGCTGGCACAGCAGGCATGTTCCTGAGGTCTGAGTCCGAGGTAGCAAAACCAATGGTCTTTTGATCGGAGATGTACCAAAGCAGGTCACACAATTGTCAGATTGGCACACTCAAGTCTAGTACTCGGTCTATGGCTATGTAGTCTCCCTAAGTCGGTAGTGATATACTCGATGAGTCGTTATGCCGACTGCGTCGACAGTCAGCAGAGCCTTAGTGCCATGGGGTGTATACTTACCTCTTCTTGGCTTGTGGTCGGAGGAGGTTGAGGACCAAGAAAACAGATTAGAGGGGGGAGATGGATGTTTTATATACCCAGCAAGGAGTGTAAGTTACTCCTCGATCACAATACTGTAAGCGCCGAGGCCGGATGAGCTAAACCTGCTATGGTCTAGATTGGGCAGCAAGGCATCCGACTATGCTCGAAAGGAGCGCTCATACACCGTACGAGCAACGTGATAGACTTGTAAGCCAGTCAAATCACTCCCTGCACACACACCTTTTCCCAGCACAGTTTCACCAAGCGAAATGAAGAGTCGTGTGATGCTCATCACGATTCAGAATGAACTCATGAGAACATGAAGATAACTCTCAGAGCTGTGATTTGAGAATGTACGCGAATGTGCATGAGACATTCTCAAAAGCGGTAATCGAGACGGCTCGCTGCGTGCATAAATCAGGCTTATTCCTTGCACGTGCATCAAAATCAATAATGCGCCTCCAAAGCCAAGCGCCGTACGTTAACATTCTTTCATTCTTTTCATTCTCCAGTTCTCAAGACTGCGTGACAGCCAATCCTTAGCGAGACAATGTTGGTGGCGTTGTCGATCAAGTTTGAATAGGCGCTTGCGGTAGGCAGCAGGCTTACCTAGAAGAAAGGACCGCCACTACGTACTTTATCACTCCATTTCGCAGAATGATTGTTCAGAATGATTGTTCAGAATGATTTCTCAAACTCTCAGCGCAATCTCACCGCGTAATCAAGGCTACTGGGGTCCCTACACCATAACTCGAGAGCACATACAGTGGCCGCTCCACAACTGTACATCGACTCTGAACAGCACTATGTCTTCATCACAATACTCAGCGGGCTCAGAAGAGGGTGAGATACGTCCGACGAAGAAGATAAGACGCACCGTCGACCCAACCATGCCCACGGCAATACGTACTGGGACTTCTGGCTCACACGCTCGCCACGCGCCAGCACCTCGTCCATACAACCGGCGCGCAAGCCCAGATACGATGAGGCCACCGCCACCGCCTGGTCTACTATCGCCGTCTACACCCGGTTCAAAACGCACTTTGTTTCAAGAACTACAATCAGCGGAATCGAGACCACGGCCCACATCTTCATCAGCACCAAGCACACTAACGACAGCTGTCCCAGCTTTTCCAGGATGGGAAAATCGAGGGAGCAGTAGCAGAAATCCAGTCGACCGTCATGAACACGTGCCTCAATCAAGGAGATCCGACGCTGGTGCTGCTGGCCCCCCACCTTCTGCCAACATGATTACGGCTTCCCAAGAACAGCGTGGCATCACGCATGGTACCCAGTCGGAATTTGATGAGGTCAGAGTCGCCATTCCAGCTCGTAGGACCGAAGCAGTGAACGACCAAGTACAAGCAGCAACTGCTATAACGTCAGCGAAAAATGCCTCGAAAGATCCGTACCAAGCTCAGGTCGAAGTCATCGAAGAGCACCAGGATCTCGCGGACTCAAGCTACGAACCATCGCAATCGCAGGATACGCCACCACCGTTCACAGGTAGTATAGACACGCAAGAAGCTATCGACCTCGCAAATGCGGACATTGACGTCCGCAAAGGCCAGTCATCCGACACAGCTACTATTACTGATTATGACCAGCCTGCATCAGCTCGTCGCCCTAATGAATGCGAAGACTGTGCTACATCATTGGACGATGAGCCGTATACGTGGAAATGTACTCGATGCGAACACAGCGGCTTCTGTGTAACATGTTATGCGGTACCTCAAATTGTCGACAGAAACGGCCACCATGATCACAAGTTCGTCTCGGTTCGCGGACGAGCTTCCCAAGGTGCAGCTGGCCCGTCGTCCTCAACCACATCGACGCCTCGCGAACAAGTCATCGAGAAGCAGCGCAAGAAGATGGTGAAATTGAAATATGGCGTGCGACATATGCCGTATGCCAGCCTCAAACAGGAGTCCGCCAGACAGGATCGCGACCGTGCTATTCGACAAATCAGACTTAATTGGCCTAGTTCTGCTTTTTGGCCACGGGCGCTCGCTCCTCGCAGCAACGGGATCCTTCTCCAACCCCGAGATGTCAGCACTAGCTTGCTGAGTGTAGTGGTCGAGCTGTCGGACCTCACCAAGTGGGATCCGCAGACAGGACATGATGCGATGACTAGCGCCGTGTCTGAACGCCAGGCATCACAGGGTATCCCCGATGGCCACGTGAAGTTATTGCCTGATGATGTGAAGGTTGCCATAGAGCTGTGCAGTGGCGAGGGCGAAGCTATGGTGGGCGATGAGGACAACCTTATGATTGAAGAAACACACGTCGACAGCGAGACGGAGTCGGAGTCGTTGGACATCGTACCCTCACAAGATATTGCGGTTCGGCCACGCGCTCGGGTGTCGTCTGAAGATACAGCCAACGACACTTTCGATACATCCGTGACTTTCAGACAGTCTCCTCCCACACCCTCTCGCCAGCTGGGTGATGAAATGGATGTCTTTCCGGAGGAGGGAGCACAGATCCTACGTACGGTGCCATCGTCCATAGCTGAGGACGAAGCGCCGAGGCCAAGATCCTTCACTGCAACAAGTGAAGAATATCGCACGATCACACCAGCCAAACAACAGCCAGCAGGCTCGCCAGTCGTGACGCTGGCCGACTTGATGGCGCAGGCCCGAGAGATCGTGCGCACCACACCCAGCAGTCGTGAGTTCCGCATCGCCAGAGAAGAAAAGTGGTCAGATCACGTCAAAGAGTTCGAGGACCTTTTCGTATGTATGTCGACGAAAGCTGAGTTCCAGGGTAAAATACTTGGGGTGCGCTTTCAACTAGAAGAGGAATAATGGTTGTCGTAGAGAGTTGTTGATGGCGAGAAGGGCCTTTTGAATGGTTTGAACATTTCCACACCTGTGATACACATTTCGTAGCTTGATTCCTGATTGTATCGACGGAATGAACAGATTGTAGCCCAAATTCTTCAGCTGCCATGCTTCGCAAGTTCAACATTCCGCTTCTCTTCCTTCTTCTCACGTCGTTTCGCCATGAGCTTTCCGAAGACGCCCTGCTTCGTGGCTGGATCGCCCGGCGCCTGCCCGGTCACAGTCTCGTACGAGGGAGGTGGGAATGGGGTGCTATATGCTGGTCCTGAAGGCATAGGTCCTCCAAAGACCAAGCTCTGCATCGCCAAAGGTCCTGTCGGAATCGTGCCATCCTCGCCTGGTCGTACGTACTTTTTCTCTTCGGCGAAGTCCTGTAGAGATTGCAGCCGCTCTTCCGGAGTCATGTCCTCGACTCTCTTGGGTGTTGTGCCGGACATCTTGCTGCTAGACTAATGTTGATGTGGATATGGGACACGAGTTTGAGAACAGCAGAAGATCCGACCTACCTGCCTTGAGATACATAAATATGGGCTTCACGTCGCCTGTACACCCTTGGGTTTTGTGATGCAATCATGACCAAAATGAAAGGTCAGAACGAAAACACATGCAGCGAGAACGCGCAAGACCACCAACAGGGATGTCAAGGCATGATTGTCATCATGCGGCTCCCGCAGTAGCCACGTCTGAGAAAAGTGGCGAAGAGTATCTCAATCGGAACATTACCAAAACGTGCTCGATACAGCGACCAACAATGGCGGAGCCTCTACATAGATCGGCAGAAACGACACCAAGCATATTTGCATGCATGGACGACGTATGTCTTGTTGTTGGGTTTCATACCGTGCAACTGAGGACGTATTGAGATCGTGACGCAGCAAGATGGTGACATGATAATGGTTCCCACTCACAAAGATTACCATATTATTCTGTCGTCGATCTATGTAACAGTGAGCCTTTGCCAGCCGCGCATTCTCTCGAATCCAGTGATAAGACCAAACTCCATTCATGCCTCATGACCAACACTTCTAGCTTCATGTATAAGTCTTGATCCACCATCCGGGTCGAAACGCCATGCTGAGCACCAACACACCAGAGCGCCAGCAAAATGCAAGCAGCAGACCTCTCTCGACGCGATCATCGTGTAATGATCAGGCCAAAACCATCGACCCACGCGCCACAGCTGCCATAGACACCCGCGATACTATAGCCTCGAGGCGGAATAAGTGTATGCCTATTGTCCTAGAGTCAGCCAAGCACTCCTCACATCCTAAAAGCACCGCGCAAGAATGGTAGTAGCAAGACTCACCCAGAACCACCATTAGCATTCCCATACACAGGACTCCTGCGCCCTGTCGACGTCAGAATCTGCACCCCATCAATCCAAGCCCCCGCTCTCAGATAGAAGCCCAATATCAATTCCCCTCTCCTCGTATCGAGTGCGAATTCACTCCCGCCCCTCTGCCCGCCTCTCTTCCCAAAGAGCTCGGACCTCCCGTCCTCGTAACAAAACTCCATGCCATCTAGACTCTGCCCATGATAGACCCTCACGCTCCGCAGTAATCGTGCAGGCTTTTGGCAGGATCCGATGATGATTTCGCTGGGCTGCGAACTGTCCATTTGCGAGAAGCCCAGCTTTGAGCTCCTGAACCCGGCTCGGCCATCAGGAAGTTTGACCTTGCCTTCTTTACTCGCTAGTTGTCCCAGATCTTCTACTTCGTGATCGCTACCACCGCAAGAGAAGATTTTGAACTTCAGTTTCCGTTTCCGCTTCTCGGCAGGTAATTGCTCTCGTAGTGTTTGCTCAGTCAAAGTGATCTGTCGTGGTGGGCCGGAAGGATTGCTTTGGTCGATATATTCTATCCAATGATGGCAGACGTCATCGCCCTCAGGGAAGAGCTCAATCCATGCTATGCCTGTTGCGGCTGTAATGAGGATGGTGCCGTTGTCTACTGTCCAGACTTGGACGCTGGGGTCGGGATTCATGGCCTGGTCCGCTGGGAGCTGAAAGCAGGGATGGAAGCGGAAGCGGAGGGTATCCAGTCTGTGCCAGGCGCACTCGTCTTTCGGCATGCACAATCGGAGCCCTTGTTGTTTCGTTCGTGTAGAGTATGATTCTCGTGTTAGGAAGGTGCGGTTCAAGCGTACGTAATCCCGCAACATCACTCCGGACTCCTGATGAGGGCAGCCGAGCAGATGTCCAGTCTCGTGTAGATGTGCTCCAATCCCAATGTTCGCAGCCTCCCAATTACTACCCGACTCGTTGCAGTCGTTAGCTACGTAATCGGTATCCGTCCGCGTACAGTCAGTAAATGCAGGCACAACCTCCTCGATATGCGAAGGATATGATTGCAAGCAATGCGAGCCAAAGATAGCCAGCTTGATCGTCTCGTCACCTCCACCAAGCGCAGCATGTGCTCGCACTGTTCCAACCTTCTTGTCCCAATGCGCGTCCAAGTACATGCACGACACATATTGTTTCTGTCCGGGCTTGGGGCCAAAATATGCTCGAACCGCTTCTGAAGCAATGCTGAAAAGATCGCCCTTCTTCTTCGCAGGACCGTACTGCTGTGCGATGTCCAGATCCTGTATCTCTTTTAACGAATGTGGTAGTCGTATAACATGTATCTTGGCCTCGTTTCGCATCGCGCCAGTTTCCACGTCCCTCCAGCTCAACGTCCCAGGCTGCCACTCTTCCTCATAACGATAACATCGCCGTCCGAAGCCATTGCGGTTCATCTGCTCTGCTGTGAACGCCTGCCACAAGTATGCTGCCATTCTGAACTTCCGTATTGCTGTGTTCAACCCATTACCCTCTTTCTGTATCCGTTCTGGTACTGCATCAAAGGTCGCTGGTGAGTCACGTGCGACTAGTATGCATAGTTGCAGTGGTGGAGAGGAGATCAGAGGTAAGAAATTGATCAGGATCCATGAGGAATGCACTTGCATCTGGCCGTTCGTCGACGAGAGCTTCGGCGACGTGAAATCGAGCCGTAGCCGGTTCGGTCCAGGTTGTAGATAAACCAGCGCCTTGAAATGCGAGTCTGAGACTGGCCATTGAGTCACGGGAAAGGTATCCTGATGGTGACAGACTGCAACAGACCCATCGATAGGTCGCTGGATGTCCGCACACTCTCCCGATATGAGCAGCACTTTCTGATGCACCCACGATCCATCCGATACACTCGTCACCCTCGGCGCAAGCGGTGACGTCGCTGGTGATTGTCTTGTAGCATCGCCATACTGTGACGGACTCCCAATCAGGCTATACCGGTTGCTCTGCCCACTAGGCAGGCGTGGTCTACTGCCGGTCGGTATCGGCGGTGGTGTATTGCTGCCATTGCCATTCATGCCCACCAAGTGACTACTAGATCTTGACTTCTGCGGGCCCAGGGTGGCTTGCGGAGACTGCTGCTTGTCGAAGAACGAGCTCAGCGTCGAGGTTGATTTGTTTTGGGGTGGTTCATCGCTAGTGCCATCGTTGCTGGAGGTGTTGCTGCTTGTGTTCTGCGTGTTGCTTGTGTTGGTCGTGTGGATTGATTGTCGTGATCGTCGGCGAAGCCTCAGGTCTTTGAGGAATGAAGGCATCACGGCCTGCCTCGAGTGAGAGTTGATACGATGTTGCGGTCAAGACGGTGAGGCGAGCGAGTGTTTCAAGCGATCGTGTGAGACAGGCAGGCGTTGGCCCGTTGGGTACAGTATCAGTCGTGCCAACTTTCGTATAACCGTTGCAAGTGATCGGCGTCGTACTGTAGCTGCTTCCCGCAATGGCCTACTCTAGAACTAGAACTAGAACTACGAGAAAGCACCTTCTCTTACTTCATTTCACAGCACGACGACTCTGGAGTAAGTTGCGATGCTTCGTATGCCTTGGCCTTGGCACTCAACGTCCGCGGACCTGGGCAGGCTCAATCCAAAGTTACAGACAGTCGCAAGCAGCTAGAGCGGTAGCTTGCGAGCTTGCTGGCCTGCTTGCCTTGGTTGAACTTGCTTGCGCGCCCACCACGGTCCACGGATGATCTGCATATGGCTGGCTGCAGGAGCAGGCGGGATGCACGACAGCTCCGTTATCAGATACAGAAATATCAATAATGTTACCGCTGTGGAGCAGATCACGATTTTTTTTCTGCTGTGGTCGATCATCCGTTCATTCACTGTTGCTGCTGTGCTTCGATTACTGTCTAAGCAAACATCTTCATAAAACGCATTATTGCAGCCCACGTTTTCCAGCCACCGGCACCCGCTATCTATCTTTGTCCTTAATGACGACTGTGGAGATAATCGGCAGGTGCCGAACCGAAGTGCTTGCAGGAAAGCAAGGCACGAAAGCGCCGGCAAGCAATTCGTAAGCAAGCGACTTCGTACCCTCGTGATGTGCGATATCAATAAGTGGCAGGCCCGAGAAAAGATCATAAAATGGTCAGCTGAGCGCTAGAGGCCACGCGAAGACTCCATTGAGTCTTGAAGAGTATAAAAGTTGGTCTTGAAATGCTGATGCCTCTGGTTGACACTCCTTGTTGTAGTCACAGAATCTTTTGACAGGACCTGCTCCCTCGCCTCTTGAGTTTCGAATCCAATACTCTACCTTGCCTTACACTAAACAACTCGAGGCACGACTGCGACGAGGCACAAATCCTCATCAGATTGTAATTCCCACCACCGGCTATCTGCATACAGGTGGCTGCGGGCCCAAACGTGAGGTACATACAGCCGCCAGGCCCCTTTAGACGCAGCAGTACATGTACAGACAGACCTGCCGTGGGTGAGGCAGGCAACATGTACGCACCATCTTGGAGACAGAAAGGTCTGAAGATTTGCACAACCTCGGGATAATCTGCCTAGTATACAATGATTGTACACGCATCGCTCAGGCCCTGTCGACTCAAGCGGTGTTCTCGTCGCCACTTAGGCTGTAAACCGGCGAGACGCCCCCGGCACGCATGTGCTCCGGACACCACCGTGAGACTGATGAACATTCGCGAAGCAAACGGTTTCATAGCCACCACTCCGCTGGCGAGGCGCCTGCGGGCATACATGCGCTGCAAACGCCAGCCTGATCGGCGCAAAGGCAACGACTGTCAATACCACCAGTCATCTGGCGAAGCGCCTCAGATCATGCATGCACTGCGCACACCAGGTGGATTGTACAACAAAGCATTTCTGATGACCATGGACGACGATGAGCAAGTCGTAGCAAAAGTTCCAAATCCTAACGCCGGCCTGACTCACTTCACGACCGCCAGCGAGGTGGCTACGATGAACATGGTGCGTGTGGCAGATATCTTTATCTCGCTGTCAACGAGCTGACAGGACTTAGATGCGCAACAGTATGAAGACCCCGACGCCCAAGGTACTCGCTTGGAATTCCAGCAACGAGAACGTCGTACAGGCCGAGTATATAATCATGGGGAAGGCGAAAGGCGTCCAGCTGGGTACTGTTTGGCCTACAATGGACAGCAACCAGAAAGTCCAGCTGATCAGGGCGATTGCAAAATGCCAGCGAGTGTGGTCGAGGATGTCCTTCGGTCAAATTGGTAGCCTCTACTGTGCAAAAGATCTGCCATCTGTTAACCGAACAGCTCCAGTGTATTTCAACGATTCAGGTGAGCCCATTGAAGACTCCGAGCTTGCGATCGGACCAGTCGTAGGCAGAGAATGGATGGATTGTGGTAGGGCGAGCCTGAACAGTGACAGAGGCCCATGTGAGTGCTGACGCTTCTGCTAATGGATGCACGCACTGACGCACATCAGGGGGATCAATAGAGGAATACAGGCGAGCCGTAATAGAACGAGATATGGAGGCTGCTAGAAGCCTGAATGTTCTCCCCAAGCCGTTATCGATGCTCTGCGGCCCAACGCTCTACCAGCCTACCAAGGAGAAGAAGCTTTTCGCGTGCGAAGCCGCTCTCAAGGTCTTGCCTCATATCTTGCCTCGAGAGCCGTGGGCTTCGACTTTCCATATGTGGCACGACGACTTACATGAAGAGAACATCTTCGTAGACCCGCATGATCCTACCGTCATCACGGCGATCATTGATTGGCAGTCAACATTCATCGCCCCTCTCTTTGACCATACCACGTTTCCAGCATTCTTGGACCATGAAGGACCGACAGTGCAGGGTATGGACAAACCTATGCCTCCACAACTCTCGGAAGCTATGGAACCGGACGAATAGGCTGGTGTGTTGAAAACGTACGAAGAGCAGGTGCTGGCGTCCGGCTACAAGCACATGCTAAAAGAAAACATCAAGCCCGTATTCGATGCCGTTATGTACGAGGAGTCCGCAGCCTCCGCTGTTATGAGCGCATCGCGCAATTTGTTCGAAGTAGGTGAAGCACACTGCATGGGCTCCATCACAGTACTCGAAGATTCGACTGTGGGGTTCTCCAGTGCTACGCTGGCAACTATTCACGAAGACGTAGAGAAAACGGCGGCAAGTATGAACGCAATGAGGGTGATCAAAAACGCATTAGGGCCTCTGTTTCCGGAGAAGGGAATTGTTCGGTCGGATCAGTACGAAGACGCGAAGGCGGCATTGCGCAATGTGAAAGGACGGGGTTTCGCGGACTTCTCCACATCAGCTGAAGATCTTCGAGCCTGGGAGGAGGCGTGGCCATTTGCCGACTAGGGGAGGGAAGCGAGGACCCAAAGATTCGAAGATCTCGCGGCAACCGCCGCCGTGCTCGAAGCACCTGTCGTTGCCGATGTTGTAGCCAACTTGGCCGGACCGCTGACTGCAATCTGGGTCGTTGTACAAGGGAGAATCGTTGGTGTTGCGACACGATCTATCGCGGAGCTCATTACAGAGGAGATACCACGCTTGATACTGAGCCTGTTGCGGCAAAGAGACACGGCCAGTGTTTCCTCCGCGATGGGCGCCGGCTTGACTGCAGATCCGGTCTCACCCTCATGCTTCACCACAGTCGAAGGGGGAGTCTTATCCTTGGACACGCCTCTCGGGCGCTACCAGCCACCATCGAAGGTGGTCTAGTCAATGCTGTCGAGGCGTCTACTCAAAGGGTGCTGCCGCTCTGGCCAGGTCAATCTGCAGTGAAGACGTGGTATTGCTTAGCGAGAGTGCCAGCAGACCGGAGCTCGCCGATCACATGCCTTGAAGTTCAGCGCTGTTTCATGGCAACGGTGGAGTAATACGATGAACCCAAATCTCAAGCATGCATGTGTGTGCTTGGACGCTATCAGTCGCTTAAGCTCTCGCTTAAGCTCACGCTCTACGACGGCGGCAACATCACAGCATACTCCCTCTTACCCTCCCCAAATTTCACCACATCCCCATCTAGCCTCCATATACCTACTACATGCAGTATCAATAATTGTGACCCAAACGTAAGATGAGTGACACTTGGGCACTCAGACGACGCCGAATATGCATCCACTGTTGTGCAGCCCTAAAATTCCTGATGCCTTAGGCCAGAGCTATTGCCAGTCACAGAATTTGTAGCAAGACCTTTCTCGCCTCTTGACTTTTGACTCTAATACTGTACCTTAACTACTAGCCCAACGGCATGATCGCGACGAAGGAGACTTTCTCGGTATAACCCATGCTCTATAACGGTTGAGATTCGACTCGGGCACGGCGTGGACGAGTAACTTTTGGCTCGAATCCGACGGCGACATGCACCTTAGATACTGACCTCTTCGTGGACCTCGTTTACTACAGCGTATACGCGAGGAGAGCGATCAAGATGGCGTCTCCAGGTGATGATAGAAGTGCTACGACTCGACGACGCCGGGATTATCAAAGCAGAAGCACAGAATCTTCGTCAGATGCTCCACGGCCATCACGCGAAACGGGAAAGGAGAGGCGAAGAAATGGCGACGAGAAGCAAGGAACTCGTCGTGATCGAGAAGAAAGTCATGAAGACAACGAATCTTCGCGGAGGAGGAGTCCTTGCCCTCGAGCTTACGATGCGCCGCGAAGTGACCGAAGGGATTACGACCAATGCGATCATCGCGACGAGAAATCACACTACAGCAAGCGCTCAGATTCGCCACCAGCGAAGAGGCGTAGAAGATCATACAGCACATCCAGATCGCCACCACGAAAGTCACGCGCACCTTTACCATCGCAAGACGATTCTTTCCGCGGTGAGAAGGTCATCGAAGGCGGAGCGCCAGCCGTAGAGAAGCAGAAGCCCAACTTCAAACCCACTGGCCTCCTAGCCAAAGAAGCCAACACAATAGCCGGCACAACGACAGTACTAAAGTACCATGAACCACCTGAAGCCCGCAAACCGCCTTCAAAGGAACAATGGCGTATGTACATCTTCAAGGGCAAAGACCTCCTCGACACGATTTACCTACACCAAAAAAGTGTCTGGCTCTGCGGTCGGGACCAGAAGATCACGGATCTCCTGCTCGAGCACCCGAGTATCTCGAAGCAGCATGCTGTTATTCAATTTAGGTATATCACCAGCACGAATGAATTTGGGGACAGATCCAGTAAAGTCAAGCCTTACTTGATCGATCTGGACAGTGCGAATGGGACGATCTTAAATGGGGAGAAGGTGGGAGGCAGTCGGTACATGGAGTTGCTAGACGGAGATGTGGTGAAGTTTGGGGAGAGTGAGAGGGAGTATGTGATGATGTTGCCGCCACCGTAGAGTGAGCTTGGGTGTCAATATCATGTGGGAACGTATGCTGGCTACACTCCCCGGTATTCACTTCACGTTGCCAGGAACGGCGTTGAAACTCAAAACATGTGATCGGCGAACCCCAGTGACGTAGGTTTACAGTCCGCCCCACATTGGAACTGGTACCTCGTGCCATGGGAAAACAATTGCTTAACGGGTGTTTGCGCCATTCCTATCGTTACTCCCTGGTCGCAGTCACCGTACACGAAGTTACTGCTAGTCTCTCGTCATTGCGACCACTGTATCGCCGCCCTGAACAGCTTCCGCGAAAGTAGAGAGGAGAAACATCTCTGCATACCTGGACGACGCGATACTCCGTAAGCTCGAACAACATCTACCACACACACAGCTTAGACATACCGCTACGCACACAACGAATACTCCATAGAAGCCGTCAGTATGAACCAAGGACGTACCCTCATCGACCTTCCTCCCCCTCCTTCAGACCCAGTCACACCCTCAGACATCCCGTGAGGCCCCTTCTCCCCTCCTCCTAACAACCAAGTCGCAGCTAATAAGACGCAGATCCCGAAGCGGCACGCCCAACTCCACCACCACATCCATGTCCGAGCTCTCCACCGTGGCGATCAAAGACGGACACCGCGGCCACCTCCCACACTACCACATGCACAACCAAGGCCAGCCCTCAGGTCTAAGCCATCAACTCGACGCCGAACGCGCTGATCGCATTTCGCGTCTTGCGGGTCTCGAGCGCGTGACCACGGCGAGGAATCCCACGCCGCAGAATTTGACGCCGGGGTATGCCGCTCCGACGCACCAGCAGCCTACATCTAACCCACCCGTGAGCTACTTCGATTCTACAGGGAATCCTGCTATAGGGAGGGAGAGAAGTACCGTTGGTTCTGCGTCTGCGACGGGGAGTGTGGGTGCGAGGACTACGTGGGCGGGGAGTGAAGTCGGGGATGTGGACAAGATGAGCGAGAGTCAGGATCAGGATATGGATATGGATACCTCATCCGTCGGCGGCATGTCTGAAGAAGGGACTGGGAGTCTGGTAGGCTTCGGCGAGGGCGCGAGAACACCGGCACGGCAGAGCATTATCAGTAACCCGAACCAGATGGCCAAAGGCTCGACGCCTACCGCCCGTGATACGAGGATGGCGGGTGAAAGTGCGATGGGCGGAGGGTACGATCAGCAGGGTATGGAGGGTGTGGAGCCTGGGAGGAGAAACTTTGCAAGTACGGGCGGTGTAGAGCAGGCGGAGAGGATTGTGCGCGAGCATATGGACACTACGAGTAACGATCGCATGAGAGAGGGAAATGTGCAGGCTGCTGAGTTGGGCAAGTTTGGGTTTGAGAAGTAGGCGAGTCTGCAGTGTGCGTGATGATAAAGTGATGCGAAATCGAGTAACTGCAATTTTCCTGCGGAAGCTCATGCAAGGCGTTGGTCGGACAGGCGCAATGTTGCATGATGAAGGGACGAGAAAGTGAACCGGAAAAGTGCATGGCCGGTCAACCGCCTAACCATACTTATGCACGTAGTCGTAGCTCAGCAGATCATCGAAGCTGATCTCAAGCACAGCATCTCACTTCCCTCTCAGATCTACAACCTCGAACTCCAGACCCGGGCCCTCGACTACATGGCCCGGCTTGAGAGCATCTGTATACAGATTCTGCTCAACATGTGGATGAAAGACCCCCGGTGCCGTGCACTCAAGTACAGCTTGCAAACCTGGTGGTGATGTGAGCCTGAAGCATCCCCATTCGGGATTATGTCTTGGACTGCACACGATGGCGATGGCCTCTGGTAGCATCACTTGGTATCCTGAGCTGGTATGTAGATCGCGGCTGCTCAGGAAGCAAGACTGAGACGGGTGGGTATGTATCCAGCCGCAGACTAGTAGCTCGTGTGTGTCGCAGTAGTCGAATAGTGCGTTGTCGCCGGTCTCGGTGGTATCGCATGTGCTGTCTGTGCTTGTTTGGTCGGGGACGATGAGGTGGGATATGAAGAGTGCATTGGAGACTTGTGTGGCGGCTAGGACCGCGCAGGTTTCGAGGTTGCGGAGGGTGTTTGGGTGAGCCAGGTTGAGGAAATTTTGGCGTAAGTCTGGCGGTAATAGGATCGTGCGTAATGGAGCACCAGATTCTGTTGTGGTGGTGGACTTGAAGGTATATTTGGATGAAGGTGTTTGTGGGAAGTACTGAGTTGTGTCCGGAGTCTGTAGGTGCTTCGGCGGTGGTATGGGTCGTGATGAACTAGTGGCGTCGTCGTATCTCTCCTTCGTGGGTTTCGAGGGAGGTGGCATACTGTCGTAGTTTCTGCTCGATAGTGGCTGCAGTGGCGGAGTCTGCCAGTCGATGACACCCTCGCGTGCCGGAACCGACGGATACTGGTATGTGTTTGATGTTGTCACTGTTCGCGTCGGAGCTGGTATGTCTCGACTGGGCCGTCTGGCTCCTTGCAACATGCTGCCGATATCTCTGACGCTGGGCTCGTGACCGCTATCACCAGCCGGATCCTCGCCACCAACGACAATACCACGCCGCCTCGATGCTACCGTTCCAGGTGAGATGCCAGCTTGGCGTGTACTCTGCCTTGATGCATCGCGCTTCCTAATCTCGTGATGTGCCAGGTCGACAGCTAATGCACTGTTGTCGTGAACACTGAGATGATGGCTTTCGTCTTCATAGTCCAGAGCATCGATGTAGTCATAATTAGGTCCATCGAGTGCCTGCAGCCCACTTCGTCCTTGCCGAATTCGTCTCTGCTCAGCCTCCCTTCTCTCAACAGCAGCACGATAGCGCTCATGCTGTTGCCTGAGCACAGGCTTCCACGTCTCCAGTTTCTGGAGATTCCGCATCACAGCCTTCTTCGCCGTGGAAATATCTGTCCTGAAAGCCGGATCATGGTAATCTGGGTGTTTTGGTAGACGGTCCAGCACCAGTTCCGCATGTCTGTACAGGTAAAGAAATGCCGACTGCAGATTCCCGTCTCGCTCGCAGATGGTAGCTTCTGTAAGCAGGAGTTTCGCCGCTCGAATCCATCTTTGTATGGCGACCGATGGATTCCAGTCGAAGGCTTGAGCTTGAGTCGATATCTCTGCTATACTCAGAGGCTCCGACGATGCGGTATGGTGGCGTGAGGCTGCCATTTCACTTGGTTTAAAAGACCAACAAACTGGTTGGTGCCTTCTATGCAAAGGCGGGCGTGCCAGTGGACCGTCAATGGTATCGATGTGTACTCGTGACACCTTCGAAGCGTGCAGGCTGTCGTGTGGATGTTATAAACTCATCGAATCGTCGTTGCCTGCCGTCGGGTGGTCTCGAGTAATGCGCCGCCGAAGCACGGGCCGCAGTTTCACGAAGACAATTAAGTATTCCATCATTCTGCGATGCAAAGACACATCCATCGCCAATCATCGAAATTGCATCTCGCTCATGGGAATTAGAGGCAGATATACTGCTGATGTCAGATATCCACTCACGGAAACACTCCAGAGGCTCTTCGGCTCCGCGAAGGAAGCAGTGCTCAGGGGCAAGCAGATTCAAGATACCGAGGGCTATGGCAGCGACTATCGCAACGAGATCGTAAGCGACAAATTATGCGGTCAGTGCAAGCCAGCCATATACTCAATCGATATGTGGCATTGATGAGATCTAGATGACACGATCGAATACTTGGCTCCTACATTGGAGCAACACAAAGGATGCACACTGATCGACATCCACCCTGGCGCGTGCCTGTTCTCCTCCAAACTACATGACTTCCTCAAACCAAAGCGTCATCTCTTACTAGAGCCGGAACCTTTGTACTACGACTCTTTCATCAAGCCTCTGCTCGATCGACCTAACTCAACGTACCGCCATTCGACGATCCATGGCGTGCATCTACAGCACTATTTCCATAATTACAACAAACTCTTGAACGACCCAGAACTTGCTCCTCGGCAGTCTCTCCCACTGGATGATTCAAGACAAAGGCAGCTTGATCCCAACTTCCTCGTTGTCGGTAACCTGGCTAGAAAGTACACATCCAGGGCACGCACAAGATCAGTAACCCTAGCTTCGCTCATTCTGCAACAGATGCTGCAGGCATCACTGAACAATGAGATCTTCCACAATGGTGGTCTTGTCCGCATGCTCTGGTGGGTACCCGAAGGCGACAAGTATACGCTCTTCCCAATTACTGAGGCATATCGACGCAGCTTGAATGCTAGGCTCAGTATTGCCACCGAGACCACCGAGGCGGTGGGGATGCTGGACCTCTATAATATCAAAAATAGATACTACGCTGCCCGACGACCAAGGCCACCTTTTTTAAGTGCAATGATCGCGGATCGTGTGCAGAAACGAATGGAAGCTGCTGGGATGAAGCCGCCAGAAGGACGTGATGTTCTTTACGAGCGACCTGAATTCTATCCCTCGGCCTCCAGATCGCCGTTCGAGAGCACAATCAGCACTTTCAAAGAGCTTGAACGTGATATCGAATCCGCTCAGAAGCGTTTACTCGTCATCACGAAAGACCTCCCCTCAGTCAGACGTACGGCGATGGCCAAGCTGGAGGAAAGCATGGTGGAATCGATCACATATCCTCAGTGTAAGGAGTTCCACGACAATTTCGATGTCAGATTGGCGAGGCGCGCACGCACAATCATCTATGCTGACCTAGCTACTGGCATTCTCAATCTTGAAGTCGCACTTGTCCTTCTTGAAGAGAATGGCTTCTTGCGAGCCAGTCTGGATGCATCACGCGATGCAGTCAAGGCAATGTGGGATGACATGATGGCTCATGCTCACAGCATCACCAAGGAGCTCTCGCAGATGATAGAACTCTCTGTCGACATGCAGATTGCTTGCTTCAAGAGTCCACCGATGGTTGCACTCGAGGCACGGGCATACCAGCCATTGAAAGGTGAAGTACATGAGATCTGGCCAAAGAATCAAATGATGTTGCTGGATATGGTTCCGAAGGGTGTCGATCTATCGGTGCCGGACTTGGCCAGTCGACGCGAAGGTGCGAAGATCTGTGAGATGCTACTCCGGTCCTTTATGGAGTCACCTGCGCAGTGTCTGCCAGACGCGCTAGATCGTATAGCACCGAATGCAGCGCAGGATCTCTTGCCTATGTGTCCGGCCGTCTCCGATCCGAGGAAGGGCGGTAGACTAGATCCCAGGAATATCAAGACGAGATCTGTATCCGAGGAGATAATGGTTGAGTTGGTCAAAGCGTGGTTCGAATGGCCTTTCAAGCCATCGACTGTGGAGATGGAGATTGCTCGCGCGGGCTCGGAGTCAGCATCTGAGGAGGACACAGACGTGCCAACAGGATAGAAGGAATACAAAATAGTCTGTTATAGGCCAGGGTATCAAAACGCCACAAGCAAACGCTCAGTAAAGATGAATCAAGGTCCTTGCAGCGCTAGTGCTCCATCACGCTGACCTCCGCAAATCGCACAGCACGCTTGACGTCGTGCCCGTTTTTCGCATTGATTGCAGCTGCTCCCCTTCTTCGTTCAATCCTTCGTTGTCGTGCCTCCCTTGCCTCCCGAGCCTTCCACTCCTGGACTTGCTGTCTGCGCTTTTGGCTACGAACGTAGGCAATAGCAGGCGTCGGCCGAAACCCAATGCCGTTGATGCCTTCACCGTCGTCATCGGCACTCGGGTCAATATCCTGCCCAGTGATCTCGTCCTCTTGCCAGGTCAAGGTCGCCGAATCAACGACATTGTCTTCGTCGTTTGACTGGGCCAGTGTCTCCATCGCTTCATCTTCTCGGGGCTGGACAGGCGGTGAACGGTTGAATGCGGGTGGTGGCGAGAACAGTCTTCTTGACTGCAACATCGGTGTGTTTGCCTGCTCATCACGTATAGTCTCAACGGTAGGCGTGATTGACTGTAGTGACCGCGGTGGTTCGAAAGCTTGATTCGGAGTCTCACCAATTTCAAGCAAGATATCAACTGGTTGATGGACGATCGACTGAGCAGTGGCATCCGGCGTTGAGGTTGTGACAGATGGATCATGTCGGTCCTCGGGTACGAGATGTCGATTGCGCTTTAGACGCTTCCTAGGAGAGGGTGAGCCTGGTATCGCATGCTGCTCATCTGTGAATGGTGATGGTCGATCAATATCAAGATTACGTAGTCCTTCGGCAACAGTAGTCCTCGGACTGTCTGCTGGAGTTTCTGGAACAGCATCAAACCGAACAGAAGTGTTGATGGTGGGCAGTGGAGTGCCGCTAGTTGATGTTGTCCGCTTCCGCTTGGGAGACATCTCGTTGACTTGCGATGCCTGGTGTAATGGCTGAGGTGGAGTTAATGACCTAGTTTTGGGCGTTGGCGTCCGATATGGCGGATTACGGCTCGCAAGTGAGAGGATCATGACCGCGAACCTGATATCTTCTTGGTGAGACAGACTGAGGCAGTCATTAGTGGAGTGATATCGTGGCCACCAAGTGAAGGGACGTCGTGGCGGTGGTGGGGCATGTGAGGGTCCAGGCAGTCAGCCTCGCGAACGGGTGCGCTACGAAGCTTATGCAAGAGCTTATCACGCAAATATGGAAGCTATGTGCGGCGACACTCCTATGCAAGTCATCCTTCCACGTCAAAACTATCTGCATACCATAGAAAGCAAGACGCCGGACGCCATCGCTATACGAGTAAAGCCACAGCGGCAACCCTTTACAGACCAGCCATGACGCTACTCAGCACCCTTTCCAACATCTGCAATCGATAAAACGCCGCTACCCTTTCATGCACACGTAACGTTCTCACCATCTCATCCCTCTTCACGGTCGTGATCCACTCTCCCGCACAAGCACAATGGTTCATGAAGTCATTCGTCCTCATCCTCGAGCACTTCTTACACTTCAAATCTTGCGTCATCCATTGCACGACCATCTTCTGCACTTCACCAAGCAACCTCTCCTCGATACCAAGACGGTCGTATACAGCGCCACAATTGTCGCATTTCGCGACCAAGAAAGGCTGCTGTGCGTCGTCCAGCGCGAGGCCGCTGTCACGACATAGATCGATATCTCGTGGGATCGTGCACTCGGCACAACTCAGCTGCTTTACAACCAGGCTCGTGCTTGGGTTCGCGAAGGCGCCGTCGGCACTGAACTCGCGGATCTCAAAAAGATGCAGCAATTCTTTCCGTAGAAGGCGAGCTTCGAGCGTGATCGTTTTGTCCAAACTTAGAACCTGCATAATGCTCTTGACCAGCTCAAGAACAGGATTTTGCAGATTGAGATGCGAGCCAGGCATGGTCGGGAAGCGCCAATCTTCTACCAGCTCTTCATGCATCGACTCAGTCCGCTGTCGCCGTATCAGCTGAGCGATCTGCTTTTGCAAAGGCTTTGAGATAGTCGTTGCCAGTACGTTGCCAGGGGTAGTCTGGTCGTCCTTCTCAGAGTTGAAGACAGAAGCATGGATGGGGAGCTGTGTTGGACGCGAGACGCCATTGACAGCGCCAACTGGTCTTTTCCGCTGGTGCATGAGCTCGATATACTCCACGATCCAGTCATTGAATTTCGGCTGCAGGATCACGGGCAAGAATGTCGCAATCTGCCAATGCATGATAGTGTCCAGCTGCTGCTTCTCGACCTCGACTACCTCGGTGCATCCTTTTCCACCATAGTTGAACTCATCGTACCATACCAGGTAGTCCCAGTACTCTGTGATAGCAAGATCCAGGAAGTGGAAGGCCGGCTTAGTACTGATTGTCTTCAAGATGTACTGGCTGTAGGCGTACGCGTTCCCAACCTCAGCTTTAGACGTCTGCAGCAGCAAGCGACCAGCATTGGCGAATACCACATGCGATCCCACTCGTCTGAATTCAGACATGAGTTGCTGAAAGGCCTTCCGAGACATGATCTGCACATAGTATAGCAGATTTCGGTCGAAGAGATGTGACGATGGGCTCTCAACCCATCGGACCAAGTGCATCACAAGCACATCAGCCATCGTACTGCCGGCACCACCTGTGCAGGCTTCGTGCCACCATGCCCGAAGCATTTCTCGAAGGGCAGCAATACCCGCTTCGGCGAAGGCGTTCTCGGAG